>NC_066856.1:18546211-18853711 GCF_001640805.2 Lates calcarifer
TTGTACTACCCCATGTTTTTTTACTTCAGCTGAAAAATACCATAGCAACAGTTTGTTCTGAACAGGAACAGGCTGTGTTGAAGAAACAACAAAAAAAAGAGAGAAAGCTGCGTTGATTTTTGAGTTTCCCAGACGACTCAGATGGGGCCAGACGTGGATCCTTGCACAGTTAATTCCTGCAGCATCAGAGGATGGAGGGCGGCCAAGTCCGGACTCTCTGTGTACCGCGGCACCAGCTGGAGACACCACATTCAGAAACCCTACACTCGTCTAAACAACACTATGATAACTGATGTACTTCTACGAACCACAGACTAAACAGGCAATCCAACCACTGTGAGCAATAGAGTGACGGGCCAGAAAAAAAACATATCTGGAGTAATTCCCAAAGCGTTCGTTCAGAGGAAATGGGGCAGGAAAAGGGTGGGAGTGTCAGGGCCGGCAGGTGAAGGTTTTTCCGTTTTAATTTCAGTCTCCGAAATAAATAAAATGGGATTTAACTGTAGATTCTCCTTCTTGTCCCCGTCATCATCTTCTTCATGTGTGTCTCTACGTTGCTCTGTAGTTTCCTTGGATGCCCGTGATGTGAGTTTAGTCCGCCCATCCCCTCCTGTGCAGAGTCCTGCCCCGAGGAGAGGCAGGGCGAGTGGGGTGAATCCAGGAGGGGGGCGCTGAGAGGGGGGTCTGCAGCAGTCCGAGCAGCCTCCCCCACCTTCCCCCTCGCCCTCAGCCGCAGGAGATGACGGTGAAGCGTTTGGAGATGCAGGACATGTTGTGCAGCACGATGCCCAGGAGGAAGAGCAGCACACAGGCCACCAGGATCACCGTGCACACCCCGGACCACGTGGACCCCTTCCCCGCTCCTCCTCCTCCCCCAACGGGGCCTGTAACTCTCCTCTCGCCCTCGCCTCCCTCCAGCCCCACCCCCATGCCTTCCAAACCCATAGCCAGGCCCAGCGGCTGCTGCTCAGGCACGGTGACCACGGTGACGCCTTTCTGCTGGCCGCCGGGCAGGAAGCGACACCCCAGCTCCCCCGGCAGCCCGAGCGCCCGCTCCTTGGCGACGGGCAGGGGCAGCATGTAGCAGCCGTTGCTGGGGAGGCGGATGAAGACCGGCGTGTGCTCCGAGGCGTGGGGGATGGCGATGACGGTGATGATGTCCGGGTCGTCTGGGAGCTGGGAGACGGACAGGCCCTGCGGGAGTTTGGTGACGCCGCGGCACCAGGGGCAGCGGATCTCCTTCTGGCTGCTGCGCATCTGGGTCAAACACACCGAGCAGCACGTATGCCGGCAGTCCAGGAGTTTGGGCCGCCGGCGGGGGCTGTAGTAGTTAAAGCAGATCTGGCACTCCAGAATCGAATCCTGGGAAAGAGTCTCCATTTTGTAAAGGTGGGTCGACAGTCCTTTGTTATGTTTACAGTCAGATATTTTTAGAGAACGCAAGTCAAAAACAAGCTAGTAGAAAGGTTGCGCAGCTCCAAGTGATGCTAGGGAAGTGTGGCTAGCTCCAGCGCTTAACGGTTCACCGCCGTCCACAACTTCACAGGCCTTTGGTGGTAGCATGGTCATCCATCTGCAACAGAGGAAAACAGAAATCATTAATGGATAGGAAAGACTTTTAGACAGTGTAAAAATAAGATGGCAGCAGTCTCTGTCAACACATTCCACAGATAAAAGTACAAGAGGAACACAGCCTGATTAGATTTTTGTTTAGTTTTGTTTGTAGCCTGTTAGGAAAGTTCCTACTAATCCCAAAAAGCTAGGAGAAATTAAAAATGCAGACAAAATCAACACTCAGAAGGATAAAATCATCACATTTTGCAGAAACTTGTCACTCTGAAGGTGTCAAACTCAGACCTCTGATGCTTGGTAACTGGAAACAAGTTGTTTAATTTGCCTCAATTTTCATGAAGATTTCTGAATGCAATTATGTTCTAAAAAGTGAAAAAATGCTGAGAAAATCTGAAATTGTAGCTTGAAACAAAACAAAATTAAACTTTTTTAGAAAATACTGTGTAGAAAATTGTAATATTCTTACTCCACTGTCAGATTTCTTTCATTTTTATTACATAGTGGGGTAAAAAAGTACAATATTTGCCTTTGAAATGTGCCAGAAAATAAGTAAAATTGTACTTAAGCACAGCAGTTGCGTAAATGTACTCAGTTACTTTCCACTACTGTTTGTATTCAAGGAGATAAAACCTGAAAAACATGTTGTAATGGTCTTTTTAACACTTGCAAATGAAGAAACTGTCACGAAGAGGAACAAATGGTACTTCCGAGATGACCGTGGCAGAGGTCAAACTACCACAATGCATCAGGAGCGACGGGGAGTCATTATTATGTACGACACGGGGGCGAGTTCACCAGACCCATCCGCCTCGGTATCTGTGTTAAGTATGGCCAATTCTTTTAACTGTCTCCTTCAGGCCACAGACTCCATAAACACTTTCTTCCTCCTCCTCCTCCTCCTACTCCTACTCTTCTTGCATAATCACGTCTACTGCGTTAATCCATGCGGAAGATGTGATAGTTTGCTTTTACAGATGATTAAACCCTGTCAAAATAGCACCAAGAAAACAATGAATACCAAACAGGGAGCCCTGCCGACTTTATATTTTATTTTTTTGCCCCAAATTGTCAAGTGTGAAAACTGCTGAGGAGGGAGGACGACTTGAGATTTTTCTTTCCCCTTTCCCTCCAGGGCACGACAGCTAGAGTGAAGGGTGAGACAGATGGGAAGGAGAGAGGAAAGTGGTGATAGAAATGGAAAAAGGTGACCACTGACTGCCCCTGCGACACTGTACATCTCAGTCCTTTATCAGAAACAAGATCTCAGGCAATTAAACTCCTCTGCGGCGCCCTGTGGGGATGATGCGGCGACGTGGCGATGACAGATTAGATCACACCAAACATGCTCGGAGCGGTTAATTCAGTCTGGAGGCCTTTAGTTTGGTTCATTTGGACGAGGGAGGATGATCACATTTGACCTTGGAGCGGGTGGTAATAACAGCATTTTATCGAGCTGAAATCCCATGTAGGAAACCTGCTTATCAAATCTGAATCCTTGCCAAAAACATCTCATTGATTGATTCGTCAATATCTAGATATACATAGTCTAGACTCCCCATGTCCTTCAGAACATTACTGGGGGGGGATCCTGAGGCATTCCCAGCAATATGTGATGCACTATCCCTCCAGTTAATTCAAGGTCAGCCCATGGGTGTTTCTTCCAAGTTGCCGGAACAAGAACACCTCCTCAGGGTGGTGCCCAGGAGGAATCCCGAATCAGATGTCCAAGCCACCTCATTTGACTTCTTAGTTCTTAAGTGCTAGAGTTGAAAGCACCTGGGACTCTAGAACTGAGGAACCCTTTGGAATGAGAGATGAAATGTCTTCAATAAACATTAAAGAAGTCCAGATGCCTTGAACTCTAGCACTTAAGAGTACCACGATCTGTATGACTGAGAACAAACTCTTTCCAAATGTCTGTATCGTCAGAATACTTTCAAAACCATCCAAATCTAATTATGTTTGTGTTTTAGGGACGCACCAATACAATCCTCTGGTTACTGACCCTAACAGGTGAATGAATTGTGTAGAAGCCTTGAAGAACTAGAATGCAAATACTGAAGTGAAAACTTAAGGTTTCAGCTTCAAATGTCTTGTTTTGTCTGACCAACAGACCAAAACCCGGAGATTTTTAAGTTTACTGTCACAAATGATGAAGAAAAGCATGAAATCTTGACATTTGAGAAGGTCAACAAGCAAATTTTGGATAATTTTGCACAAAAAAATAGATGGTAATTAATTTTCTGTTGATCAGTTAGTCATTGTAGCTCTGCTTTGCATCAGACAGTAAAGAAAATCAGGTGTTCTCACACCTTAAACAGCTCCAGCAATCCTCGTTAGTCAAGTCAAAGTATCTGTGTTTGTCAGCCTCATGTATATCTCAGTCCAACCCGCTCCCCAGGGGCAAAACACTCCCTTCCCAGCCGGGTCCAGAGGCCAGATCCCTCTGCTCCTCCTTGATCCTCGCTGACCTACTTTCTCCACACCGTTACCGAGTCAAAGTTGAGGGGAAAAGACCAGAAAAAACCTTGGTGGTTTGACAGAGAAGTGAGGAGAGAGGAAGACGAGCAGAGGGAGGCAGAGGAAGAGACCTGCCCTTGAGGGGGCAAGACAGCCCAGGGTATTACTGAATCCTTTTCCCAAAGATAAGGATTAGCTTTGATCTGACATAAATGCTTTGTGGCTCAATATTCCCATACACCCAGTTGCTCTCTCATGCCCTCCTTCTTCCCTTCTTACTGAAAAGCCTTTCCTTCTCAACTTTCATACTTTCCTCCAGGTAACTTCTTTTCCTTTGCTGCAATTATCAAATCACAAGAGGCAGCATTTCTCTGTACATAGTGAGTGATTTCCACCATTTTAAACAAGTTAATATTGTGGCTGTGCAGCTCAGAAATTAAGTTATATGTTTGAGAAAACTATTGATTTTACTCAAAAGCAATCATGTTTTTAAGAGCAAAGGATATTTTGCAGAACAAGTGGTATCCATGTTTGTTTGTTAAGGTGATGTTCAGCAGCAGGGCTTTTTCATTCTTGATTGATTAATTAATTGATTATTTGGTCCAAAACATGCTAGGAAAAAGTTTTAAAAAACTAGGGAATAGCAAAAAATGTCAGAAAATGGTTTTGAAAAAAAGTCAGGAAAAGGTTAAAAATTTTCAGAAATTAGTAAAAATGTCAGGAAGTAATAATAAAAATGTCAGGAATTTGTAAAAATGTCAGAAATAGTAACAGAAGGTAAAAAATATCAGGGAATATAAAACAATGTCAGGAATTTGCTTTTAGAAATGTCAGGAAATAACAAATATGTCAAGAACAAGTAAAAATAAAATTAAAAAGTTGGTACAAAAGAGTCCGGAAAATACTAAAACAATGCACATGACTATTTGCCTAAGCCTAAACTGACATATTCAAATAACCAAGTCAATGAAACCACATTTTTACCAGATTCTTTTATTCTAATATCACAAAACACTGAGAAAGCCATCAAACAATATGTTTTGAGAAGCAGGAAATGTTTATGTTCCCATGAGAATATCTCTATTCAACAGGGTATGTATCAAAAACTGATTTCTGGGTATTTTATTTCCAGGTTTTGTTTTGCTGCTTTTTCTCTGCAGCCTTAATGACACAGTCGTCACTCAGACATCTGAGTAACACTGAAAACACACCGACTTCCAGTGTCACTTTTCTCCAAATCCGCTCAGGAAAATAACACTTCGCTCTCAAGGAGCGCTCTGAGGTCATGCAACAACGAGCGAAGCCAGGAAGCATCTACGGCTGCAACTTAACAATATGATTTATCGGTTCAACTGAGCTGTAACCAGGGCAACCTGGCTTAGTGGCGAAAGCTCAGTTTGTGACCCATTTTCCGTCACACCTACCTACATAGAGACATGACAAAATATCACCAGAGAGGACGCAGGAGCTGAGGTACACAACCAGATTTGTACACAGTTGTGTTAAAGTGTATGATTTGATTACGTAAATTTAGCAAAAGCGTGACTCTACCAGTGTTTCTGTGGCATCATCAGGGCAGCAGGGAAGGACGTATGATTTAGTAATGACGCAGAGTGACCGAGCGGCGGCCTCCACCACCCCCCGACATGCCTGTGGTCCACTGGGAGTAACCAACAGAAACACAAATAATAGAAACACACACTTATACACACACACACACACACACTCCCTTAGGGCCTCCACACACAATCAGCCGAGGAGAAAGTGCACTCGTCCCTAGCAGACAGAAGTTAAAAATAACCGCCACAGAAACACACACTGTATATGCACAAACACAGCTCCACCCAAGCCCGGTGTAATAAACTACCTGGAAGCAGCAGCAGCAGCAGGGGGGAGGTTGAGGGTGAGGTAGGGGTGAAGGGGGAAGTTGTGCAGAAGAGAAGCTAGTTAATCTACGAACCCTGAGGTTGTCTGAGCCGGTGAAATGTCAGCGAGATGATGATGACGTACAGGGTGATGGAGCTGGGGAGAGGTTTCCAAATAAGCTACAACATCTTGGTTCATTAGCGCCTAACCGATACTAGACTTTTAAGGCTTTATTGGTGGGTGGAAATCAGAGTTTTATACTTAAACAATAGCTATAACTGATTCTGTTTAGCTGTTCAACAGAAGATTTGATGATTCGTTGTCATCGTGGTCACAGCTCTGTTATGAAATCCTATGGCACCGGGAAGTACCCCTCCTGCCGGGCTGCTGACAGCGTTATTAGCTGGTGTTAGCTCACCATAGCACTGGTAGTTTCCGCTTTAGCAGTGCGAGTTCCCGCAATAGGGATAAAAGCTCTCAGCAGAAAGACAGCTGTAAAGTTTACAGCCTGTCAGCTAAAAAGAAAAAAGTGTAACAAGTCACAAGATTGTGTTTTGTGAATCGAATCAGGGTCCTCCAAGCTCAAGACATTTTCACATTTTATTCAACAACATAAACTCCATCAGTAAATCCCCCACTCCTGATGTTTGAAGCTTTTACGTGTCTTAAAAAAGGCGGTTGCTAACGAGTGTCTAAATGAGACTACAGAGGTTGTCGGGGACGTTAACATGAAAACCCATCTACTCACCAGTCCACCTTTACAGCCTCGTGTTTCCACTCACACTCTGCTGATTTATCAATTTTTCCCCCTTTTCTTGTACAAAAACACCTTATCTGGCTATTTTAAGAAATCATTTTATATGGCAGCACTGAGAATAACTAAGTGCAGTATGGCAGGAAAATTAAAGTTCCATTTGGAGTCTGTCCAGGCAATTTGTGGCACTCCGGCACCATATTTCTAATATATTCCATAATGTCCTGATGGCCATTCACTCATTCAAATGACAGGTAAATGCACTGTGCTGTGACGCAGGTGTTGCATGTGTTGGTTTTATGCTAATTACTTGTCATTTGTGCATGCTAAAGTATGAAATGAATCTTAATCTCTCCAGCTTTCCTCTTGTCATGAAACCGTTTCATCAGTGAATAAGTGCTAACGATTAATCTCAAACATGGGATCTGTGCTGCAGCACACAGACAAATAAATAAACAAACAAACAAACATGCCAAATGGCTGTGCTGAGACGTCATTTGCATATAACTGGGGTGTCGATTTTCCCTCGCCCACACGAATCACAACACAGGATGGGAGTCAACACGTCTCCTCCAGAGTACATTTAGCAAATAAAGTAGTCGTGCAGGAGCTGCTGAGGCTAAAGGCTAACAGCAGCTTCGTCAGTGCTTCTTCATGCCCCATAGTCACACTGTGTGGAGTGTGTGTGAGTGTGTGTTAATCCAGAACTCATCAATTAACTTAAACTGCAGCTCATTTTTCAAATATATAGGTTTCATGTTAACTGCACAGGCGAGAAGGACAAAGAACAGGCTGTCCTTGGGGAGAAAAAAAGGTCACAGCCTACAGTATGGATATATGCATGGATATGTACTTTTCATCCTTAGCTCCAGTTAAAATCGATCGAAAAAGATATAGAGATATAATTTTTCTGCATTAATGTGTCCAAAAAAGACAGGGCCTGTTATATATTTTGTTGAATTGTGTGGTTGCGTTTTCCCAAATTTTCAAAACAAGAAAAATCCATCATTTTAATCAAGTTAATTGTGTTTTATTTGGTGTTTGTGTGCGCATCAGGAGTCAAAATTAACTTTTTATTCAGTGTTAAGCCACATTTTTGTGATATACTGGTAATTTTTAACTACCTGACAAAGGATTTTTGTCATCAGACATCTGGATTTGAAGTTATCTGAGAAACAAGCTGAGACAACATTAGCTGCAGCCCTCTGTCCGCCAAAGACCATTGGAAAAACACAGATTTTTAACATGAAACTGCTTTATTCACTATTTTTACCTGTTTTAATCACCTGTTTTGTGTGTTTTAGAGAGGAGGGGACCTCTGTGGATAATTCGGCTCCTGGTAAAAACCTCCTGAGTGAATGACACTGGAGGAATCTTAACTGAGAGAGGCTGTCTGCTATGATTGCAATCATTAAACTACGTCTTTTGCTATTGTTTTGATTCAGCAGCTATGTGTGTTTTAGCTTCGATTACATGTGTATGATGCTTTCTGTTATAGCGTGATGTTTGAGTCTCTGTATGCACTACCACCAAGTGTGATAAGTGCTGCATTGTGTGTCTGAGTATGCGAGTGTGGACTTTGCACAGATGGATTCCCTGATAGAGGCCTGCGCAGTCGACCACTGCAGGACACATTATGGCAATTTCCAGCTTGAGGAGCCAGCGAGCGTCAGAGCTGGCAGGGCCCGCTGGATGTGGGACCTGGCCCCCACAGATCTGCCCGAGCGTGACAGACCACCACGCTAACTCCTGCACCGCTGGGAGCGCCGCCCGACCACAGAAGAGTGGTGGAGTACGACAGCAGAGAGGACAGCAGTGTTCATCCGGCACAGCTCCCCAGGTACTTGGTTTCATTCTCTAAAGCCAATATTTGACTAGAGACAACCTTTAGCAACAAATGCACCCAGGAAAACAGAGAAGAGAGGCAGTGCTGATTGAATTACCTCTCTAGTCAGACTGTCCTTACATTTATTACAGCTACTGTGACTGAGAACAGGCTAGATAATGAGGTAACAACTGGATTAACGCAAAGAAAATACCATTATATTACACAGTAAGGCTTCAGAAAGCTGGTTTCCCAAAGATATAACTAGTCACATGTCAACAGTGTCACGTTGAGGTATTTCCTTTGCGGCTATATTGGAGTCTCACAGCAAAAAATGTTCCATCGATGTAAAAAATCACCAGTCAGTCCCTCAAACAGCGGGGAAGTCTTGAAAGAGTGCCAACATTCAACCGTCATAAAACAAGAAATCCATCAGAGACTAGAATGAAAAGGGTTTCGAGTAAGACAAGTGACTGACTTCACTCGTTCTTGATCCCAAAAAAAAAGCTTACCCTCTCTCATATGCAGCTATTTTACAGCTTTAGAGCAGGTACAATCTCTGTCTAACTGAGTGATAGTCAGCGGCTTAAACTGCCGGAATCAAGCCCAGTGAGTTCAAGAATAATGCTTAACTGTAGATCAGTTAAAAAGACTTAGAAGTTGTTAAAACCCAGCGTTCATCTCCCAATATCCAGCCAAGAAACTTAAAATATCAAGATTTCTACATGGAGTTTGGTGTGTTTATTAAGACAGCAGTTCCTGCTCCAGAAGCAAGGGATCATGGGTAATATATACACTGTTCAAAACCAGCCTGCAGAGGGTACTGTTGCTCAGCAGTAAAAAGTTACATTTTGTTGCTTTAACTGTCTTTATTGTTTTAATTTCTTTGGGAAAAGCCTGAAAAACTAAATCTAAAAAATAGGTGAGAAGTTTGTTTGTTTGTTTGTTCCATAATTTGGGTGGATCTGTCCTTTAAATATGCAACTGAACCATAAATAAGCAACAATCCATCACAAAAAAAAATAATAATAAACATACAGAGGGCTCTGAGAGTCTCTGAAGTTGGAATCTCTGCGATTCTGCGTCACATCTATTATTAAAAAGCCAAACCAGCGAGAATTCAAATCACAATAATGTCAGCTGTGATTTGTTTGTGATGCTCCGTCATGAAAAATGGAGGAGGCAAACGATAAATTATAAAATCCTGGCGTTTAAAGCCAAATTCTGATTTATTCATTAAATGTGAGGTATCTGGGAAATGGTAAATACGAGTTTCAGGTTGCTCTCCTTCCTTTAACTTGGATTATTTTATCTTTTTTGCATCAGGTTGAGCTCGCAAACCTTCACCGAGGTCACGCAGAGTCCAAAAAATAAAAAAACTCTCATCAGCAAAACAAATCAGCGGCCCTCTCCTCCGCTCTTTGATGAAAGGCGTCTCTACCACCAATTTCGAAGCAGATGAAAGAGGTGAAACACTGTGATTTCCAGCATCCCCGAGGGCTCCGATCTCCATCTACAGATTCGAATAAAGATCCAGAAGGTCTGAGATAAAGGCGAGGACGGACGGACGAAACTTCAAACAGGCACTGACACTTTTAATTAAGCTAATCTGCGACTAGGCAGCTATGTAAATGAGGATTATTTAAAAACTATTAACTGTGAGAGGGGGGACAATAGCGCTGTCAACATATAAAATTACACCCTGAAAAGTTCAACTAATATTTCAAAAACAAAGATGACTCCCTCTTGAAAGCATTTCATAAGCGAAAGTGGTCTTTAGATGACTCATAACTTTAACTGTAGGGGCCGTAATGTGCTTTTTTCCTCTCATGCCAGAAATCATTTTGTGAGAGTGAGAGTCTCATTTCTTCAAATGGAGTATATCTCTCGCTGTGGAATGAAACACTTTCGATTCACTTATTAAATAACGGAGTTCACCGCAGATAGAGAGGAGAAGGGGTGATAAAATTTACTGCTAAGGACGGTGGGCCTCGGGGGTGGAAGCGGCTCTAAAAAGACGTTTTAAAATCAGAGTTTTTATGGAAAAGAGAGCGCTCGCGGTTCGTCTGATCTGCCTGGTTCCACCTGTTAAGTTTGGGGTTGGTGCCTTTTTTTAATGTAGTAAATAAGAGGCATTCCTGGCGAGGTGTTACCCGAGGAGACAGGTGCGCAGCAGGCAAGCGAACGCACCACCAACAACCCCTCCTGTTCCTCCTACCGAGGGTGGAATCATTCGCACATCAGCAAGCAGCACAGCAGGATTTGTAGCATTTAAAAAAAAAAAAACACACACACACAGCTGGAGTTTTTAAGAAGCTCAGAAGGTGGCGGGGGGGAAAGAAATAAAATCACTGCCCGATTAGAAATTCACAACTGCTCAACCTGCATCCGTCGCTCTTACGGCGACGCTGCGAGCTAACGCTTTCAAGAGTGTATCAGTTTGAACTGCAGACAGACAGGAAGATGTAGCACGTTGCTAAGAGACAGAAGTTGTCATATCGTCGCCCGTTTTGTCAAAACCTAACACTTAGGGAAAATACCGGAGGTGGCAGGAGTTTTTTAGAGTTGCCCTCGAACAGTTTCGTGTCACCTTGTCACCGTTAACACCAGCGGTTGGCTTTGACGTGCTAATTACAGGCGAACCAAAAACAAAATGAGGCCACAAATCACAATCTCTCTCCTCACACACACACACACACACACAGATCTGTGTTTTCAGCAGGAATGACTAAGTTGTCAGGCGAAGAGAATCAGTATCAGCTGCAGCAGGCCTGAGGAAACCATGGATAAGCCTCCCTGAGGGAATATTTTTGTGATCAGCTGCCTACTTTGGTGTCTTTTAACGCTTTCTGACAACTTAATTTCACTCACAGTCAGCATCTATTTACATATGAGCATGTGTTTTACTCCAGAAATGTGAGGTTTTACCATCCAAATGTGGCATTAATCACTGCACTATTACAAAACAGAGTAGAAGAAAGGGGTTTGATGTTTATTATCATTATTATTACAATTATTCAGCATTTTCACATATCATTTAGACACTGCACTCACTTGGAAAATCAATATCTATGGAAAAATCTTCCTTTTTCAGCTTATTAACTAATAAATCCAGTTTATTTACAATTAAATACATTTAAATCTGTTTTTTGCTTTTTTCCTATATAATGATTCAACATTTATCTGCTGCTTTATTTATGTGGTGTAAGAAGCTCAATCACTAAGTTTGAACATCAAAATTGATTTTTTTTTTTTTTTCTTTTTTGAGAGTTTTACCATCATTTTTTGGTTCTTATGACTTGCTATGCTGTTTTACCTCCCAGAGATTACACATTTGATGGTATTGTCATTTTTTACGGTAAGATTAGATGTGAAAAAGTCAGATTCTGGTCTTAAATTAAGTTTTTAAGACAGTATGGTTCTGACTAGACTGGGTAATCTAAAAAAAAAAAAAAGTCCTACATGCAATTTGGAAAATGTGTAACATCATTTGTCACATGCTCAAAACAATTCCAGATGTGGGAGAAGAGAAACCAAGACTAGACAAACCAAATATTAGCAGAGTGTTATTATTTAATCCTAACCGTCAGAAAGGAGCACATAATGAACGACTGAGGACAAAAAATTGGAGTCAGGTCACTAGAAAAGCTACAAATTCCAACAAAAACACAAAATCTAATGTGTTTTTGTGTCAAACAGAAACTCACATCCATCAACAGTTTCCCTGCTAACTTATGCTGCAGTTAGTGCAGAAAACACAAAAAAGCATGTGCAAAATGATCTTATTCAGAACAACAGAACACAACAAGAGGACATATGATTAAAATCCTTCAGCACCAACTCACCCAGATGAGAAAATCCTGAATATAATCAACCCAACAACACCTTAAGACAACAAACATAAGCCTAACACACTCCAAAGAGACAACACGTTAAAGTCCACCACCAACAATCAGCCTCCTCTCTCTCTATGTTGAGGCCTGAGGCACAAACAGAGTCTTAAAACCTGTTTTTCTGGAGCAGACTAAAGAACCACTCAGCTGTGTTTTTACTGAAGAATCTCAGGGTCAGACACACCTTTAGCCAAATTACTGAATCACTGAATAAAGTATGCTTTGTTTATTGCCTGCATTTAGTACATTTACGCTGTTTCATAAAAGAATTCAGACACTTTTCACAGAAAATGTAATCGTTTAAGTCATTTTTCAAGCAAAAAAGGCAAATATTTAATGGTCCTACCTCCTTTTAGGGGCTTTTTAAGTGTTAGCCAAACAAAAAAAGACATTTAAGAGACCGTTTTCTCATATTTTAAGCACCAATCAATTAATCTATTAATTAAGAAACTAATTGGAAGAACAGCCATTAGCTGCAGCCCTTATCCTTAAAGCTTAGGGTTGTTTCATGGTCTAGTTTAGCTAAAACGAAAGGAAATCTTAATGCTAGATGATAAATGATATTTTAGATATTAGCGTGCTTCCAACATTGTGGTAGTTTGGCAGTGGCACAATATTAAATTCAAGCTAAATACTGTTTGATATATCAATTTCCAAAGGGATCAGATTCATAAATGGCAGATTATTTTGAAACCAAATCCAACACAGTCAAGACTTGGAGGCAATGGAAAGCTGAAAAACTACCAAACAATAGTCACATTTAAACCAAGATCCTAGCAGCATCCTTCTTCTATCACTGACAGGCTGTGTGTTCAGTAATCCATACTGTGTAAACAGACTGCCTGCAGTCATTAAGGGGACGCAGGAATCAGCACAGAGGGTAAACAATTACCCCGCTTGGCTTTCGATCGGAGATCAGCTGCATAAAGAGGATGTAAGCAGTCTTTATTCTAGCACAACAGATGATTAATACGAGCAGTGTGTGTGACAGAAGCTCAATCTGATGACTCATAATGGGATTAGAAGTCCTGCAATTTGATCACAAACTATAAGAGTTATCATAGCTGGTAGGGTTGAGGTTACATGAGTACGAGTTGTGCCGCTTTGACACTTGCTCGAGGGCTTTCTCTCAACAAACAACAGGTTGTTTTCCTTCCAAATCCTCGCAGAAAAACATGTAATGTGATTTCCAGCTCTGCTCGCTTTCCTCCTAAATCCAAAATGTGTCAATTTGGGACGGATGGGGAAAAAAAAAAAATCAGAAATGACAGTTCAGTCTCCAGTTAGAGAAGAAAAAACGCTGAACTCTCAGCTCATTTAAAACTAGAGCAGGAGGGATTACAATTTAAAATCATTACAGGTACTGATCCAGGTGCGGGTTTGTTTGTGGTCTTACCAGAGTTTGATGGAGGTTTTCTCCAGTGGTTAGACTGGTCCAGGAAGTGTTAGCTTGCTCCCGTGTGCCTAAAGAGGAACATTCATTCATTAATTCATTTATTGTGCAGTTTTCCGATTAAAAATATGCAATTTCACATCATTTTGGACAATTATGAAAGAAAGTGAAACAGTATTTAGACGCTAACAAGAGAAAGGACATCTGCTTGAGTCACAATCCATCTGGTAACCATTACCCTTACTTATCAATGGGTAATCAATGACAACGCTCCATAGACTGCTGCATAATTATCAATCAATGCTGCTTTTCAGCAGCAGATATTTCAGGGTAAACTCTCCTCGCTCGTCCCTGTGAGGTTATAATTACAGCAAGTCCCTGTCCTTTTCTAATAATTCCAACTTTTCAGGCAAGTTGAAATATTATAATCCTAAATCCTTTGAGTATAAACCAATTAAGGACGTTTAATCCCTCTGTTTAAACTTCTTAAAAACAAGGAAAACTGAGCAAACAGCGGGACAGATAGCAGAACTCATTAAGTAACAGCTGTAAGGAGAAAGAGAAGGAGGTTCTGTTGTAAAAAAAGACATTAAAGGAACAAGAAATGCACATTATACAGGCGAAATTAGGGGTTATTTTTCTGGTGAGTGTGGTGATAAAAGGCTGTAAAGCAGTATTTTCGGTATTCGCTGTAAACTGCAGGGCCGAGAAGTGAGGTTGCCGGCTGCCGGGCCACCTGCTACTACACTTTGAGAAATGGCCGTGATGTCTTCCATCGGCTATTTTCACACCCTCCCCTCCTCCTCCTCCCCTAACTCTCGCCTCTCGCCTTCTCCCCGCTCATCTCTTTTAGTGAGATCGACAGCATCCGAGTGCTGAGGACACGTTTGACGCCCAGCCAAGGAGAGGAATATTTCACCCAGACTGATGTCAGCCACGGACACCTCCGGCTGGCGGAAAACACAAGCCGGGTCGATACGCTGATTGGCACGTCGCTCCCCGAGTCACGGGTCAGGTCTTCCTCTGACAAATCCATCAGGACGGACCACACGCTGTTACTGTAGGCGCTGGCTCGTCAGGCCTCGTGTTAATTTACATTTCTGCAGCGGTGCCCTGCCACCTGCCTGGTTAATGTGAATCTTAAACATGGATTTCTTTTTCTAGAAAAAACCCTGTCAAACAAAATGAATACAAAGCCGTTAGGACTGGTAAAACAGGCCCCAGAAGTCAAGGATAACTCTTGACCCTAAGTACCAGACTCCATTGACAAAAACAGGAATTTTACCAAGCAGAACACAGGAGCTTCTGGAATACCACTGCCTCCATCTGTTAGTTTCTTTGTGTTGTTTTGTGAGAATTTTACTTATGTAAAGGATCTGAATGCTTCTTCCAGCCACTGAAAGTCACACAATAACACAAACAATCTACCAGATGGAAGCAGCAGCTCCTGTGTTCTGCTTGATAAAATTCCTGTTTTTGTCAATGGAGTCTGGTAGTGATTTATAGTGATGTTTCTGGCTAAACAAAAAGGATCTTACTCTTAAATAAAAAGGTCTATCTCTGTAAGAAACCTCATCAGTTAAAGAGAAAGATATTTTTTTCTTTAACCAGACTCTATTGACAAAAACAGTAATTTAACCAAGCTGAACACATGAGTTTCTAATCTATTCCTGCCTCAATCTGTTTGTTTGTGTTGTTGTGTGGCATTTTTTACTCATGTAAAGGATCTGAATACTTCTTCTACCCACTGAAGGTCACACAATAACACAAACAAACTAACAGATCAAGGCAGTGGTATTCCAACAGCTCCTGTGTTCTGCTCGGTAAAATTAGTGTTTTTGTGAATGGAGTCTGGTAGAGATTTATAGCGACATTTCTGGTTGAACAAAAAGGACCTTACTCTTTAATAAAAGGTCTATATCTGTTGGAATCTTATCCCTAATGTTGTTAGACACTTATAATAACAAAAACATCCCATCACCAGTCTAAGCTAACCAAATCCAAAAATAGAAAGTTTTTCTGCAGCAGTCCAGGTAAAAGACAAGGAGCTGAAGGTGTATACACATGATGATTCTCACCATATGCTCTCATATATCAACACACCAGCCTCAAAGCCTCCTCTCTCTTTCTCTGCCTCTTTCTCCAGAGCAAACTGAGAGTGAAAACACTAGGGTGGGTTTTGAAATAAGCATAATCCAGTCCTCAGTGATGTATAGGGACTGTAAATCAGCCTCTGTTCTCCAGCTTGCTAATTCCCCACTTGAAGGACAGCTTTCAGTAGTTTCTCCTCCAGAAAACGTCCCCAGATTGTTGCCAAATAAATAGGCTTTGATAGCTCTACATACTTTATCCCCTTTGGCTGGCGAGTACTGGTGCGTCAGGCGACGGCTGCGATGCCGGTAACGAGGTGAGGGGATGACAACAGAAGCTCCTACATCAAAGCCCTGCAGCAGATTACAGAGGCCAGTTATTCATCAGTACGCACACAAAGTGCAGCTCTGAAACGACTCCCACTGCTCATTTGTACATGAAGAAGAAAAAGAGGGCGCCTCTCAGCATCCTATCGACACTCACTTAAGATAATGGGACCTGTTGGGGGGAGGTTATAGATTGGAAAATGAATCTCTGCTGCATCTGAAGGCAGCTTTGGAGACGGATTCTACGGTATCCACAGTGGCAATTTGTCAGGATCAGAGCTGGATGGTATCTGTCGCTGTGTGGTTGTCGCAGCGTCAGGTGTTGTTCATTACCCCGAGGTTGTCAGGGAGTCGCGGCGATGATCTGCGAACACGCCGAGGTCATCTGGGGCTGGGCTTTTTTATCCCGCACCGCTGCACAACCTCGTGGGCAGATTCAACTCAGTTCGCTGGCTAATTATTCAGTCTATAAAAGGACAGATTATGGTGAAAAATTCAAAAGATATTCAACTTGCAGTGCTAAAAAACGCCAGTCCTCGCATTTGAGAAGCTGGAGGCTGTGAATTTTAGACATTTTTGCATGATAAACCATTAATTTTTCACAGGTTTAGTGGTGAAACTGGTTGGTTAATCAGTAAACTACAGTTTTAACAAGGCAAAGCTGTCACACAGTGGCTGGTTTGAGCTTCTTTTTCTGTTCTATGTCCTTGTAAACTGAATATCTTTGAATTTTTGTACTGTTAGCTGGACGAGGAAACAACTCTGAAGACTCTGGGATGCATATTTGACATATTTTACCTCCTTTTTACACCAAAATTTGCAAGTAAACCTACAAAAATAGGTTGGTTGACTCCTTTCACATTGCCAGTTTGTAGACGAGTTTGTGTGGCACGTTCACCGTCAAAAACACGTTGGAAACACTCACTGCTAATCAGAGCTGGAGCTGCTAAACACCTACGACTACTGCAGAGAAATGTGACCTGGAAATAAATGCAGATGGTCCCTTTTCCCACTAAAGACAAAAACCAGGTGTTAGATTCATCTGCTCAATCCAAAAAGCAACATTAAAATAACTAAACAATCTGCATATTTCTTCTCTGCACATGAAAAACTTTCAGTTAACTGCTTCTAAAAACCAGTTCCACAGCTCAAATAAATGCACACAGGCGAGATCCAGTCGGTAAACCTCCCTCCCAAACAGAAAAAGGCTTGTGTATGTTGTCAGACTGAGTAATGAAGGGACAATAAAACAGCAATTTCAGCCAGACTATGAGGCTACAACTGATAACAAAGTTGTCCTTCTACCTTTTTGTTTTGCAGATTCAATCCCCAACTACTTTGACAATCAATTAATCATTATTTATCAAGCACGAATAGCAAACAGCGGCTGGTTCCAGCAACGCAAACATGAGGATTTGCAGCTTTTTTCCTGTTAAATATCACGGTTTGGACTGACATTTCCATTTCTAAACAATTCATTAAATGCACTACACTTTTTCTGAGTGGTTTCTGCTAAATAAAAGAATATTTTTACATGTTAATATAGATATTTTTGCAGTTCTGACTCTTAAGAGGAGAGGAGAGGCATCCACGCGAGCTGAACGCCGCCCTTCGACCCCAGCGCTGACATCAAACACGCACGAACCCGTGATTACCTCCATCTCCTACTACTACTACTCTCTCTTCTTTCTCTTGTTGTAATGCGAGAGCCCTGCAGCACAGAGAGAAAGAGCTAGAAAAAACAGACAAATGCCAAACATAAAAACACACAGGCGGCGCACACTGTACATACACAGCAGACACGCCTGACCTTTACCAGCGTCTCCTGAGGCCAAACATGTGAAAGGCTACCTGTGTTCGAGCAGAGATCCCCGACGGCCCCTTCTCTGCACATGCTTTCAAGGCGCTGCCGGTGAAACTGGTTCTGCTTCGGCTGATAGAAAAAAAAACAAAGCCCTGAGCCCTGCAGCTGACAGTGAGAGCTGTTATCGTAGTGGTCAACAACTACAGCCAACACATCTCAATCCGAGCACAGACAAAAGACACGCACCGTCCCTTCCGCCTGCAGAGGTTAGGGAGACATGTTGATATTATGCAAATGCATTGCGCTTCCCTCCTCCTACACACGGTGACATGAAGCCTTTGTGTCAGATAAATTCATTACAGTGGCTGTCAGAGCAATCTGAGCAACAGAGATCATCACGACTAAGGGTTTGAAGGCAGCGTGGAGGATCTGCGAGACCCAGTTGCTCTAAATTTGTCGCTGCAGAGTGAAGCCAAAAACTTGTAAAACATATATTCACATTAATTAAGGCTGGTATTGTGTAATAGTTCTGTGCTCTTGCTGGTAGTTTCCAAACTGATACAAGAACGATATGTTTTACGATACAGAAGATTTTTCTAGCTGATCAAGAGCTTTACCTACATAAAACTGGTGAAATTACAGCTGAAATCAGTTGTAAACTTATCAAACAGCACATTCACAGAAAATAAACAGGCACTAACTTGATCATTTGAGTAATTTTTCAAGAAAAAAATCTGTTTTTCTCCATTTTGTGTGACAAAAAACTGAATATCCTTCAGTTTTGGACCTTTAATTGGTCAAAACAAGCGAATTAATTATGTTGGACTTTGGTACAAAATGTCACACAGCAAATGACAGAAAATCTGTGTAGAAACACATACAATCATGCACTCAAGAACCAAGCAATCGACAAGCTACGAAGAACATGGGAAAAGGTAGATGAATTCCCACAGATTAATAAATAAAAATAAATCATACTTTGATAGCAAAGACTGATTAAAAGTAGAGAAATATCATATCTGACAATAAACTTCTCAGGAATTATTGAGAAGAGGTAAAAAATAATCAAGATATTACTATAAAAGTAAGATATTACTACATCTCTGATTGCCAGCTTTCAGCACTTGATGGTTTTGACAGCGTCTACCAAAAAAAGTAAATAAATCAGAGGTGTTTGTGGTTCTAAGGCTCGTTCAGATGATGAAAAAACACAGCCTCCTCTTTGATTTAAGCCTTAAAGAGGGCTGTGTTTGGTAGCGTGTTGGCTTGACTGACAGCTGTCTCAGTCCATCACCCTCAGCTACAGCAGTTGCCATTAACTCGTCCTAGTTCGGCTCCACGCACTGGGGCCAGAAATTTTGAGTTTTGTGCCCGAAGCGGCTGACAAAATGGTGTGGAGTGTCAGAAGGCGACGTCGCAGACACCGAATCGATCTCAGTCTGGAGCTAATGCCTCAGAAGACACTGATGGTTACAGTCTGTAATAGAGAGACTGGTAAGGTATATTATTTTAAAGACACAGTTGAGATTGTGCCTTTTGCAGGTTTAAATAAACCATTTCTGTTCCACTAAATTCTGTTCTGCTAAATTCTAGGTACTTATTAACGTTTACCAACATTATTAGACACACACAGTTGTGTTTTAAGAAAAATATAACTGTCACTGATGCAAGAGAAGTGGAACTTCTTCACTTAAAGGTGCTATATGCAAGTTTTTGCTATTGCTACGTGGCTAATGTTAGCATTAGCAGCTGTCCACTTACCAGTCTAGAAGAAACGTTACAAGTTTAGCATCAAACTTCATTCCTGTCTCCAGCAGTGGAAAGTGACACCAATTAACTCTTTTTGCTTCTATTTCTACCACTTTCTTTCTTCTACTTAGGTTAGCATGCTAACCGGCTAGCTCCAGTCAAGTCAGTCCAACATGAGAGGACACAGAACTAGCGCTGTCCAGAGGACGTATTCTAACCTTTCGTCTTGTTAACACAACGATGGCTGAAGCTCTTGGTAAGTAAACAGCTGCTAATGCTAGCGTTAGCTATGTAGCGATAGCAAAAACTTGCATATAGCACCTTTAAAAACAGCTTTTAGCATCAACATTTCACACTTTTGAAGGCAACTGCTCATTAATAATATGAATAATCATTAATAAAGCAATTCATTTCAGCTTATAAACATTTTAGAGGTACCGTAATTTTCTAACAGCTGTCCAGGAAACAACACAGACTCGGCTGTGTTTTGGTTTCCCCTTCATCTTCCCATCACACTTCCACATCACGCTCTGTTCTCTGACAGCAGCACAGGTGTGCAGCAACACCTGTGCGAGGCATTTTTCTCGCTGTAGCCCTAAATGTTAATGACTGGAGCAGTTGGTGAGAAAATTGACAGGATAACAAGCTCTGATGAGGCCTCGCGGAGTTAATCAATGACAGTGACATCCGATGAGATGGTGGTTAAAGAAAAAAAAAAAGCAGACAAACGCCACAAAGGCATAGTCAATGGCGAGAACCCAGAGCGCAGTCAATGAAGAGCACAATGCAAACTCAGCAAGCGAGAGCCGAAAAAATCCATGTTTACAGGGTCAATGTTGAATGAGATGCAAGTGGTAGTCCTCAAGTGGAAGCAGATGGGAGTGGAGTTGCACAGCAGGGGCGTCAGTAGTGTTGCTACAGAGGTCATAAATCAGCCGTTTGGCATCGTGTGTCGTCAGCCAGGCAGCAGAGAGTCAGACTCCAGGCATGTTTCAATCAACGGGCCAACAGACAAGCTGACAACACGAGATGCAAGGGGGTAAAAAAAACGAAGCGCCCCGAGGACTACGACCAGCTCGGCTGAGATATGAGACACCGCAGAGACAGACTGTATATCAAGCTTTTAAAAAGGCAGGAAAGAGACGAGGAGGAGACGAAACAACATATGCAAATCAGCTCTTCAAACAGGCAGAGAGCTGATAATCACGGCAGCTTTAAAATGCTGTCACACAGTATACAGTAAAGTATGGAAGCATATGGACAGACTCATGAATATCCTCTCAGGCAGAACCTACTCCCTCCGACTGAACTGATCATAGTAGGGGAAAAGTTGATGTTAATAACCTGGGATTATCCGAAAAAGAGACAAAACATGAAGTTTATGTTGAGATATATCAGTATTTAAGTTTATAAGAGGAGGAGACTGCTTTTAAACTCTAAAAATAAAGAAAGGTGATGAAGAATTTGGACATTTTATGGGTTGAAGAGGTAACTTTTCTGATAAGGATCCTCTCCAGATATGTGTTAACCTTGGTTTTGTGTGCTTTTTTAATTTCTCCTAGCTTTTTGGGATTAGTAGGAACCTGATTAGTATAAAAACTGAACCAAGTCTTTGAACAGGAGGGTGTTTCTGAAGAAAAGTACAACTTAAATGCGCCACTAGCATCCAGAAAGCTTAAAAATCCAATATGTCCTGTTGCCATAACAAGCAACAACCATAAGCTCTGATCAGGTTTTGTTCCTTTTCTACTTTTGTCTTAATCTCAGCTGTAGAATAGGTTAACATGAACAAAATGTTCAATTATCTTTTTAAAATTGACTAAAAAAGTCATCTCCCACTTTAAGGAAAAGTCAAAACTTCAAAGTATGTGTCCTAAAAGTCATCTCGCCCTTCGAATAAATAAAAAAAACAACCTTTTGGCATCTAACTCACTCTGCACAGTGAAGCTCAAACATCCAAATCACAATAAGCTGGGGTTATTAACCCAAGAAACACCAAAAAATAAGGTCCAACTCCAGTAATCGAGCTTTCTCTGTGGGCGAACATGTCCAGACAGACACCCGAGTTTAATTCCAGCAACATCTAGAAATCTCAATCAGCGGAGGCTGGAACCATCCCCCTCTCCACAGTCCTAGTTTGGCAGATTTAGTTGGATCTAATGGGTATAATTATACATGAAAATCCTGCCTGGTCGGGCATTAAGTAAACACAGCCACAGGAGATGCAAAGACTCATTTGGAGGCCAAGTGTGGACATTCGTAGCTGCAATCTCATAAAATCTGGCATTTGGTGATTTCAAAAATAGCACAGACACAGAGAAAGACGTGCTCAAATCCTTGTAGAGCTCAAGAAAAGCGTCAATACCACTTAGAGATTCTGTGATTACAAACCCTGCAGCTTGCAAAATGAGAACTCCACCTGGCCTCGGTTATCCACTGCTCTCCACCTGTGATTTTCCTATTTTTTTGGGGAGGCAACAAAGCTGAAATATTATTTATTTTCCAAGAAAACAAGGGGAGCGAATTGTTTGATCTGGCAGCCAGCTCGTGCTTTCTCTCCGGCCACCCGAGGAGTAGACAGATTATCATCGGATGTCTGGTAGGAAGCAAGAAGCTGCGGGGGAATCGGCCCACCAGAGGTTAGGCCTCTGGATGCAGATAAAGCCTTCCCCCCCCCCCCTTTTTATCAAACACCTCGCAGAGAAAATCAATCGCAAATGCTGCCTGTGTGGCGCCGCAGAACCGCCCGACTTAACGCTGCAAAGTGGTGAAATTATAAGAGATGTAATGGCAGCAATTTCAGCTCAGAGATACGGTGCTTTCCTCACAAAAAAGAGGTAATTGCTCTGGTAAGAACTGAGAAACTGCGTGCTGTATTTCCACTTTAAGAGAGGAATGAGTAAAATTGACAGGGAATGCAGACGTTGAAAGGTGTTGTCATCTTTCCTTTTCCTTTAAACCTGAGCTTCGTACACTGGCAACTACGGCAACAGAACCTTGGATCCAGGGAGAAACCTGGACCGAGACACTCACAGCTCTCTGATTCCAATTCGAACGAGGATGTGTTCAAGTATCACATGCCAGGGTTTTCATCTGGAGGGATTCCATGTTGTCTCAGTTAGCGCGAATGAATTAGATGCTCTGGAGCTGCCTCATTTTGTCATTAAGGCTGATAAACTGGCTGTTACTTACACAGAAAACTCTACTAAAGCTTTCAATGTGATATTTTCTAGCCGTTTACATCTGGTATTGACATGCAACCTGCATCTGGATTAAGACATGATTACAGACCTTTATATTTGCAACTAATAATTTGCAAATAAACCAATTTAAATGCCACATTTATCACTTTAAATGTGAGGCTGATGAAGAAACTGTCAAACGAGCATCTTTGGGTTTTGGACGGACAAAATAAGGCGTCTAAGGAAGTCGCTGTGCATTCTGGGAGGCTTTAATTGACGTTTTCTGATTAACAGCTGATTGATTCATCGAGAAAATGATCAACACTTGATGTATCGACCAGCTGCGGTGCATTAGCAGCCGTTATTCCAACAATTTGCTGACATGTCTGGAGTTTATTTCACAAAATATGATATGATCTGTGTCAGACATTCCTGATATCTCAGTTTTTGCCACTGGAGAGCGGTCATCTGATTCCCTGCACAAAAGCTAATAAATGTATTCAGAAACTGCCAAACTACTAACTTAACATGAGTTTTTTTCCTTATCTGGATACAAAGAATGTTATATGGCAGGTGTAAACAGAGTATAATCGTCGAGTGGGAGGAAAACTCCTCAGTTTCTTGGAGAATTCAGCAGGAAATCCAGGTGAACTCTAAACAGCACCTGGTGCAAAGCGCTGAATGTAAATCCAGCCCACTGAGAGAGAGGGAGCCAAGCTAGCTCGACAAAGATATCAATATGGACACCTGTGGGCCACCCCCCCCACCCCTCCGCCTCCTGTTGCCATGACCACCAGTGTCAGCAGCAGCAGCAGAGTCACTGTAGAGCTATCGTCACCGGGGCTGCTGGCGATGGGAGGGAGGTGGGGGAATCAGCGCTTCCTAAACAAATTAGCCCCGGAGAAAACTGCTGAGGCCCCGAACCCTTTAATTACATCAACCTGAAACCAAATTATGGGCCGACTCTGCTGCGTGTAATAACTAATGCACATCAAACAAGCCTCCTCCTCCTCCTGTCCCACTCCATCATCAGTTTGGAACATTTATATCGGGGTATTCATTCCCAGGAGAGACTGAGAGAAATGTCAAGACAAGGGAGACATGGCTTATCCTCCCTCCCTGGCCTTTTCCCCTTCTCGTTCTATCGCTCCCCTCCATTCTTTTCCCCCCCTTGCTTCCTCATTCATTCTCCGCCACTCTGTCGCTTTCTCTTTTTATCCTGTCATCTATATTGTGAGGAGCGTCTTGCCGGTTCCTCGGAGCCTCGGCTGTGTAAGCAGAGCAGGCAAGATGAGAAGCAGAGGTGCTGTACTCAGAATAGTGAAGCACAATAGACGAGGAGGCGGTTTTCAGCTGGATGTGATTTAAAATTCTGCCACCGGTGGAGTTAGAACAAAAAAAGAGGTTTCAATTAAAAGTTATCTTGCATAAAGAAGAATTTTGTGCTGAAACAATTCAGGAAATGAAGGAATATACGTCTACTAAGGCTGAAACAATTAGCCGATGAGTCGAGAACATTTGTCTGCAACTATCATTCTAAAAAATGATCAGCAGGTTTTTCTCAAATCCTCACAATTGATAGTCAATGAAGTCATGTTTTAAGCAAAAACGCCAAAAATTCTCCAGTTGTAGCTCCTTAAATGTAAGAATTGCTGCTTTTTATCTTATATGACAGTAAAACATTACTATCTCTGGCTTTTAGACAGTCAAAACAAGACATTTTATACAATTTGTCAAACAACACCAAAAATTTTCCAGTTCCACTTCCTTAAATGTGAAGATTTTATCTTATATGACACTAAAAAATGAGAATCTTTGGCCTCTAAACAGTCAGCAGTTATCTAATCCTCAGCAGTTTTACCATGAAATATCAGTTTTACCTCCAAAACTACTCAAATTAAACAATGTGAAAAGACTTGTTTACATCTTTTATAGCCAGTTCCCACCACAGGAACTTTTCCAGGGGCCCAGAAACAATTTTGTTTTGACCACAGTCCAAATTTAGGTCCTCAACCGCAGGTCTTGGTCCCACAATAGGGCCTGCTCTGGGTGCAGGACTTTCTCACGGTTCAGGAAATACAGGGGCAGAGTTTGGGTGGGTTGGTTGGATGATGAGTCACTAGTTTTAATGTAAGAACTAGGGTCCTGGAACCATCTGGTCCAAAAGGTTCATGGATATTACGTCAATTTAAAGGGTTGGAAACCATTTTAAGTGCCAATTTAGATCAAAAAGATTGAATCTATCAGCAAAAAACAGCAAATATTAGCAGGTTACAGCTTCTCAAATGGCAGAATTTGCTGCCTTTCTCTGCTTATATTTAATATCTTTCCCTTTGGACTGTCTGCAGGACTTTAGGAGGGATTTGACTCAATTTTCTGACATTTATGGACTAAATGATTGATCAGTTACTCCAAAAATATTGTTATAAGTTGCATTCAGGCAACGATTGAGTCCAAAAATGAATATATGAAAATGTTTTCCTGAACATGTGCCACCGCATAACCCTGAAGCTCATTATAAAAACATTACACTCTGACTCCACATCCTCCTGCTTACCTTTCTGGATAGAAAGACAAGTACAGCAGCAGTGACAAGGCAAGTCATATTGTTTATCTTCCAACCATTACAGCGCCATCCAGGCACTAAGGCAATTAATTACTGAATTATACCATGCTGGTGCACAATGAATGCAGTAGGCCCTGGGGGCTTTTTTCTCATTACCAGGTACACACTGTCCTACACGGGCGAAGCAGGGGAGGCTTTTAATAACACTTAGTATTCAGATTAAACTGTTGTATGCGGCCAAAAACTCCCGGCTTCCAGGGTTTCGGCTCCAAAGTAGGATCAATTTACAATCCAATTAATTCAAATTGTGTGGAAAACACGCGCCACAAGGAGGAAAACAATCGGCCGTCCCGTTCAGGCGAAAGACAAACGTGGGTCTGGAGCGGAAAGAGGATTTACACCTGATGTGTTTGACATGCCGCCTCTGATGATTCAGCACACCAGCAAAGCAGCAATAAAGGGGCCTGTTACAGGAATTAAAATCCTCCTCTAGTTAAACGCTTTGCTGTGGCTGTTTGTTGTGCTTAAAAGCCACTGAGGAGATGCTACTGGGTTCGATTTAGGATTTGACGTGTGCGCTTTGCTTGTGGATTTATCGCAGCTGCAGCAAAGGCAGGATATGGATGCATCACTTAATGCTTATATTTACAGAAATACATCATTTTCAACATGCTAATTCATACTGAGTCGAGCTTAATGCCTCTCTAAAAATAAAAACGATGAAATATATGAAACTTTAACAGCAACTCAACTGATATGTTTGCAAAAATCTATCATTTTTAACAAGATAATTCACATCAAGTCAAATAAATGTTATAATTATCGGCATATTTAGCAAGAATTTTAACTTTAAGGTTGAAATTTAAGTTGACAATGAGAGAAAAAGTTTATTTTTGGGCTTAGAAGTAGTAGTTTAACCAAAAAAATAGACACAAATCTTAACTCAAGGTCGACTTACAACATTTTGTAACTGGCCATTGCAGCACAAGTGAAAAAAACTAAGATTAACTACTTTTTTCTTTAAATTTAGACTAAAAAAAAGATGGAAAAAGACAGCAAAAGACTGAGATACTTCCATAATACCACTGAAACTATGTTTATCTGCGTATTTGTGAAAAAATTCTTATCTTTATCTGACTGTTTCAAATAAAGACAAATATAAAAGTAATTAAACAACATAAAACCCTTTCTACTATCACTGCAACCTTTACCTAAGCTCCATCTGATTGTGTGTCTTTGTGTGCATGCATATTAAGTGTGTGTGCATGTGTCAAAAAGGGTCAGCTCTCGCTGTGCCACATGCGCCCGTCGACCTCCCCGCCAGGCGAGCTGCAGGGGCGAAGCCGGCTGATTCGCAGATCCACACCGAGACGCCAGTTCGTCATTGTGTTTGTGCGCTGCTGATTCAGACTTAGAAACAGGTAAAGCAAAGAAAAAAATAAAAGAAAAGGCAGTGAAGCGCTTCCCCCCGTGGCAGAAAAGACACATTAGAGGCCCAGTGGAGGATTTGTGCTGGATGAAGTAAATGGGATGCTGCTGCAGACTCCCTGGTGGCCAGGACGATGTGATATGAGGACCTTTTTTTCAACTTTGCTTTGCTAAGTTATCTTCTGAGGCGCATGTGTGAAATTCTCACAGATATCCCCTCTTTCTGTATATTATAATAAAAACCATTTTCAGAATGCATTAAAAAAACAGCTCTCCCCTGTGACGTATGTGACAGACTAGTCTATCAGTATCAAAGGAAATCACACATGTGACATCTAATTCCAACTACCTGTCTCAGAACTGTGTCCTTTCTGGATGGAAATGAAAGAAATGAAAAATATTCAACCCCCTCCACACCTCCACCTCCATCTCCCAGCCACCCATGACTTGTTTTATGTCCAACAATGATCTGTGGAATGGCTGCCAAGCGTGTAAATTTGGCGACGAGCACAGGCTCGCTGGCAGCGCTGAACAGAGCGAGAGCCGGCGGTAAATCTAAAAAGACAGTACATCTTTATTATTGGCATGAATGGATGCAGCGACAGAGAGAAAGAGAAGGATCTGATTCGAAATATGAAGAGGTGCACAAAAGGATAAAAGATGGGAGAGGAAATGTGTCGAGTTTTCCATCTGGTTGGAAACAATCACCTGTCGTACAGGTCACAAAAAGGAGGCAAGACGATTAAATCATGTAGATTTTAACTCTGTTATCTGAATTAATAAATAATTTATTCTTTATCTTTTAGATACTTTTATCAGTCTAAAGGCTCTTATGCTTCCTTAATGTAAGAAAATAGATGCTCCTACATATTTTATTTTCTATGCAGACGAACATTCTTTTTATGGCTTCCACTAAAATTTCTTTTCATTTTTGTGTTTTTTCTAAATCAAAAACTTTTAAAAATTAGCTAAATTTAGTTTATTTGACTTGTACTGAAATGGTCAATTATAAAATAGAGATTTTTGTAAGCGTATAAACTTTAATGTAACGAAAGAAAACTTTAACTTATGATCCATTTATGTTAGTATTGGTATTAAGCAGTACGTCCACTAGAGGGCAGCACAGGTCCACGAGTTTCTGGCGACCGTGGAGGAGGTCGTAATCATGTAGCTGTTAGGAAGAGGCAAGAGCGGAACAGTGTTGGTCTGTGGGTGAAGAATGTTTTTGCAAATGTTATCCGCCATTTTTAAAATTTCCCTGTCGTGTCCTGTGGACAGGGTGTGGGCAGATATGCGATAGAAATGGAAATTAGGAAGAGGAAAAGCGAGATGATGATCAACCAAATTCAATTAATCCTGTCATGAACTCTCTTTTTACCTGCAGCGCTACATAAAAATTCACTAAAATCACTGATTCATTCATATTTGTTCGGGATATTTAACACAGGATCAAAGCGTTGGACTGACAGATTTAGTGTTCTGCCTCTAGAGTAGGTTAAGAAATATCAGATAAACTCCCCTGCTGCTCATCTGCCTTTGAGCCTCAAGCTTTTTTATCCTCCCTCCTTCTCAACCTCCCCTTGATCACTCAATCTTTCTCCTCTCCCTTTATCTTTCCCTCCTCATTGGAGCCCATTGCCAAGGTTTCTATCGCGCCACGTCCCTTCAGGGGTTGTGTCCTTGTGTACCGGAAAAAAAATAAAACACAATCTCAATCACGGCAGGCGTGTGTTGTGACTCTTCTACCCTGCAGACACAACACGGCGTGTGGCCTTTTCCGCCAGAACGTCCCCCAAAACAAGCTCCGCCAGGTTCAAAAGGGGAGGTCACCCTGAAAAAAAATACATTTTAACAGACCTACCCCTCCCGGGGCAACAACCATATTAACAACTCTCCTCCTGGGCCCCTGCCTGCCAGAGCTTCAGACAAAAAAAATAAAATATACCCAGTACACCTAGCTCAACCAAGCCACCACTGCACGCCAATTTTTATGAGGCGAAATAGCTTTCAAATTCAGTCAAATCTGAAAGTAAAATTTGATGCCTGTGGCTAGTACATGAGGACAGAGGCAGGGAGATATCGGCTCACCTGGCCGGCAAAAACAGGACAGAGAAAATAAAGATAAATAAATTCATGTTTCACAGCTGCTGTAAAATCATTAAGGCACCATATGCAGCCTGCGTCGGTATTCCTTCTCTTGTGATGCTCTCGTGAAGAGTGTTTGTCAGAGATAAGTGTGGCGTTCTCCTGAAATAAATAATGAAGGGAGAACGTGCGAGCCGGCCGAGGCAGACAGCCCCAGATGTTGGAATAAAAGCAAAAGTGGGTCAGGTGTCTCGTTGATGCTCAGACGAGCGAGCAGACGGCGCCGGCCTGAATCAAAGAATGGACGGTTATGCTTCAGTGTACGTGCAAAAAGTCACGTGACGAGCATCGGTTCCACCTGAGGCGAGCTGAGGGTGTAAATCCAGAGGCGGCAGTTCATCGTCTGTTTTATTAAAAGGTCAGGAGGTCGGGTGCAGAGTTGTGTCACCTGTGTTGCGTTGTAAATGACTCCCAGGGGTCTTGTGTAGCTCTGCCAATACATCATTCACTCTGGGTTATGTACTGTGGACCTTCACAGCTCAATGGTGTTACTCAGACTCATCCATCTAAACTACAACACATCCATCACCCTCCATATCTGCCTCTGATGCGCAGCCCTCCTCCGCACACAACCCGAGTCCAGCGTCTGAGCAAACCTGACACATATACACTCCTCTATTCAACGCTCGTGTTAATCCCCGACGTGCGTCTCGTCGTAAATCGACCGTAAACGACCCCCCCTTCAGTCCTCGTCAATCATCGCATCCGGATCGTTTGAGGAATAGCGGAGCCACGCAGCCTCATCAAATTATGAAATGACGAGCAATTATCACAGCAAAGTTAAAAGGGGGCCTCTCCGGTCTTTCGCTCACTCGTAACGCAATTACATGTGAGGTTTATGGACAAAAAAACAACATCCATTACTGACTCGTGCTACAGATCTGTGGCTTCATTATCAGCCTGTGTGTCCAGGCAAAAAAAACAACCTTAAAAGTCCAGTTTAAATAATACAACCATCACTTTGAAGGCATATCAGGCACCAAAACACTGCATCTGATAAGCCTGGACACTGGTTAATAACAGTGGGCACAAAAACTACTACAGTTTTTAAATTTACCATCCTAGTTTTTTGTGCTTTAAGGTGAAATTAATCTCACATAAGGAGCAGATACAGATATATATGCAATAATCAAGATTTATGTATGCAAACTGAGCATAATGTGCACACAAATCGAGCTTTAATCAAAATCAAAATTATACATTTATGGTGCAATGTAATGCACGTTAGAAAATGTGACAAACAAAACAGATTCACCACCAAAAACCAGTCTGGACTTTCAAGACTCAAAATATCGTGCCATCAAACGCAGTTTTAGACATGGCACACAATGGAAAATTCACAGAAATAAAAGAAATAGCTATGGAAAAAGTCACGGAGAGGGTGTGAACATGAGCTGTGTGTGTTAATAAGCACAAAAACAGATGTCCACCTTGAGCTAAATTAAGATGAAATCACGTGGACTAAACAGATTCATTTTTAATGCTTCTGTCTGCAACAGCAGACTTTACACGGTGCTACACCGTTCAAAATATCCTACCTGGAGTACACTGCACTGTCAGTAAATGTCACAAGAAATAAAGTTTAAACAAATTCAAACAACGTGAAAGTTTCCCTCACATAAATGGAACAACAGCTGCTCAGTTTATGACATGCACGGGGTCAGATGGACAAGTCACAACCTGACCCACTTTCAAAAAGTCTCACTCTGATTTTACTTCCAAAAGATTCATTTCAAGCATCTAAAAGTATTTAAAAAGAAGGTCAAAGCAGGAGTATACCCTGCACACGTCACTGAGGCGGATGGATTTTCAGGTGTGCTGAGGTGTGATGGCACCTTGCGGCCCGTCCTCGAGGGGGGGAGGTGGACGAATCACCCAATGACGCATGTCTGACACGAGGCTGCAGGTGACTCAGAGGAGCGCAGACCTTCGTCCTGAAGGCTGGATAACATCCACACCCCACTCAGGTATTTATTTCCTTTCATGCTTGTCTGTGGTGTTGTTTCCTCTTGCAGCTGTGTTTTGTTTTTTGTTTTTTTTGCACAGCACATAATGATGCAATCACCAATAATGTGCCACACGCAGCTGGCATGTCCACGGACCATACTGATTTCAAAAGGGCCTGCAGCAAGGTCTTTTTACGTAATTGCACTCTCACTCACGCAACAATGCTAAATCCCTTTTACTCAGTGTCTTTTCCTCATTAGAGAGCTGCAACAGGAACTGAAAGGGGCTCTTTATATAGATGGTTTGTCATGTCAGAACAGGAAAACCATAGGTGGCCCTAAGAAATCCATCGACTATCATCGGTTTTCAAGAAAAAATGTGAAATATTCTCTGGTTCCTATGAGGATTTGCTGCTTTTTTGTCACATAAAGGAGTAAATATAACATCTTTGGAGGCTGTCAAACAAAAATAATGTACAAAAAGAGGCTTGTTTTATATCTAAACTGCAGCATCCACAGATATCACCCAGCCTGCACTCTGTCCGAGTGAAATCTCCCTCTGCAGATCCAACTTTTCTTCTTCTTCTTCTTCTTCTTCTCTTCATGGACTTAATGGATTGTGAGAGCAAGGTAAATGATTTTCCTCTGACAACAGAGAATGTATTAGCTGTCACCATTCGTCACCATTTACAATCCATCCTGGACGAATGGAAACAACAGCATCTATCATCGGAGGAGACACCTCCACCCACCCTCCCTCCGCAAAACAACAACAGGAACGCCAGGCGAGACGATGATTGATTCAAATTGGATCCTTTTCAGGAATCCCGGGGCAGGAGAAGAAGCCAGATGCCACAGGTTTGCGGCTTTCCACCCTCCCAAAATCCCCCCAAAAAAAGGAATAGAGGATAGATAGACGAGTCAGCGGGTGTATCACTACACCTGTATGCATGCACGCGGGTCATTATATAGATAGAGCGGCTAAACAAATCAAGTGTCAGGCAGCAGGAAAGGGAAACACAGCAGTATCAGCTCACAAGCCTGCTGCACACAATCAAACCCTTGATATCAGGGAGCTAAAAACACAAACGATAACTGCATTAAATAAGACGTCTACTGATGTGTGCAATTCCCCGGAAGCGTCTCAATTTGTGGGATAACCTTGGAGGTCCAACTCCGGCGAGTTACTTCTGTCATCTTCTCTCAATTGCCACTTTAAACCTCATCCGCTTCTCATCTCTTTCCTCTTCTCTCCTGTTTCCTTCTTTTCTTTTCTTTTTTATTTCACAGCAAATTAAATTTACCCAAGCAATGCAGCTGTGCATTCCAAGTCTCTCTTCTACACCCACCAGCAGAAGGTCAACCCTGGCACCCCTCCCAACGATTGTCAGGAAGCTCTCAAAAAAGAGCTTGAAATTGATTCATCGCCCAACAGCTCTCCCTCACTCTCTCACAGAGGGGATCATGTGACAAATATTATGAATAAAAATGCACAGATGCAGAGCTGATGAGGGGAGGCGAAGGACGAAGTGAAGAGCTCATCATGAGTGCTGAGAGCACAGGTGTTTGTCAGCGGCAAGAGTGGAAAAATCCACTGATATCAAACTGTATCGTAACAAGGGCTGCAATCAAGTCAGTTCTGATGATGTTACTGGGGTAACTATATTTGATCTAGGGTATTGAAGTTTAACGAACAAAAAGCTAGCTGGCCTGCGAATCAGATATGCTAATTGTAAGCTAACTAACATCATTTCATTGACAATTTAAGAGGCTAGTCATCATGGTGCTAGCTAGCGCAACTGAGATGCTGAATGGAACTTTTTTCGTTTAACATCCATGTTTTTTTGTAGTTCAATTCAAGAATCTCGAGTACAGATATATTGTACTACTACTGGAGGGATAGATGCTCTCTCTATATGTCTGTAATCCATAAAAATCATCCTTTAAATGTTGTTTATGGATGATAAAAATCCAATATATTTATGGGTGAAAGGAGGGGATGAGTCTCTTTTCTGAAATAAAATATCTGTAAATATTTGGACAAAAAAACTGTGATATTCTTGATGAAACCTGTGAGTGAAGTGAACCGGTCTACACTTCCCTGAGAAACCAGACACAGGATCCTCTGTTGATACTAAAAGGTAAATAGGTGTAGAAAAGTAAAAGTGCTGTGTGGACGAGAGCCAACAGTCTCTGCTGCACTGAGTGAAATTATTTGTTTTCTTAACGTCTGCACAGGCAGCGCAGAAGTAAACAAACAGTCCTTTTCACGGCTATCGTGTCGTGCCTGAAACAAGTTTGTTCAGTGTTTCCTGTCACTTCCTGTTTTGGGGTTTTTTTTTCTAGACCTGGCCCACTTCCTCCTCTGAACTTTTATCAGAAAGAAACTCACATTGAGCGGATGGTGATTGTGAAATCAAAAGAAAAGAACAGCAATTAAAAACAAAGATGAGGACGGTTGCTAAATAATGCACCGTCACATCAGGAGAACAGTAGAAAAGCGACCAAAAAAGTACAGAAGACAAGAAGAAAATCCACTCCCTGATGATGCACCATTTACAGAGCGGTTATGAGCTGTAATTAATAGATTAATTAGTGATTAATACATCATTTTGTAATGCTTTATGGATCTGTTAGAAGCTATTAATAAGAGCGACTTTTGTTTTGTTTGCAGCTCTTTTCTTGAAGGTGCCACAATCTCTCTCTTTTCTGGATTAAAACTCATTTATGAGGCATTATTGACTGATTTATTAACCACTAATGAAGCTATTTATTATAAATTTAAAGCCATTCAAATATTTTAAGGAAAATTCTGAGGTGCTAGAGCAGACAAAAACAAAAAAGATAACAGTCTGAACTCTGGAAAGAGTGGGAAAAAAAACTAAATCAATGTGACACAAATTACCCAGGATCCCGTAAAGGCCACTTTCTCCCAACAGATGGGAACCAATTAGCCACCTGACTCCCGGAAAACACTTGGGCAGCCGTGTGGAGCCAAGATGCAAATGAAGCAGAGGGAAAGGTGGAAGCAGACCTGCCAACGTCTTTGGGAGAGAGGAGAGGGAAATTAATGAAGGAGACGGGGCAAGTGCGCAGGGTTTTTTTAGGAGAAATGGGAAGAGAATAAAGTGGGAAATGATGTATGGAGCTGGGCCGAAAATGTCCGAGGAGGTTACAGAAACAACGAGCAGAGGGCTAAAAAAATATCTCCTGATGGAGAACGTCATCTTAATCCTGCAGGCGGTGAATCCTCCATCAACCGACGTATTTAATTTGAGGCTAACATGGACTCATTGATCTAGTTAATGAACATCTTGTCATATTTATTTAACTGATGCACTGACGAGACAAGAGGCTGCACGACACAGCGACTTTCAATCACAACACTCCAGAAGCAAGTCTTCCCGATTCCCCGTCGTTCAGCCATACAGCCCGATCCCACACGACTTGAAACTAGACAAATAAGATCAAGGGACTAAAAAAAATAAGCTGCCTGTTTCAATTTAACACAGAGGAAAAGTGCAACCTTTTTCCGACTATATCTCACATCCACCTGAATAAGAGGAGGCTGGAATAAGATGCCAGGACAAGTTAAGCTCTGAAGGACAAAATCAAAAGGTATGAAAGTGTCTAAAGTTCCATGCCTCAGCAAACTCAAAGCCAATGTTTACCTTTATCCCCTCTAACTGCTCACACAAGGCATCAGGCAGCTGTTAAACAAAGCCGAGTAAATATTGGTAAGTGTAGGTGATATAAGGCGACATATTCCCCCCTGGAGATTTGACTTGTCACGCTGGCTGCAACGGCTGAATCCTGCAGGTCTGAATAATCTGGACCTCTTCCAAGGACGCAGATGTTTTATTTTCAAACTCTGCTCCTTCAAAATTATGTGCTTTTAATTTGAAATCTTGTTGATTTTGCTTCTGTTCCCCCACAAGAAACAAGCAGCAGAGAATATAATGCAATTCAAGATATTTCGACGCCACCTGGAACAACAGATTTGGTAAAGTTGGGTATTTATTGTGCAGTTTCTAACCATCCACCCATTCTCAATCCATTATTAGCTTGCAGTATGTGGCCAAAGGTATGTGGACAGCTTTTCCAATTTGTCTCCCTGCCAAATTTTGGAACCTGGCTGCAGGGAATTGCATTAATGAGGTCCAACGCTGCTGAGATTCAGGATTTCCAGTTTGTTCCAGAGGTGCTGGATGGAGTTGAAGCCAGTCGGGATCAGACTACCCGACTTTTTGTCTTTCACTGCAATCTCATCTTCTCCCTCAGCCAATGACAATCCATCGTGCCAGAAACAGGAAGAAACCCAGCAAGAGCGAGCGAGCGACACCGGCTAACGACAGCATGAGGCCAGAAGTCGTGTTAGGACGAATAAAAACGATAGAAAAAGATTCACATCCTGTTGTGTGGAAGTCAAAATCACATACAATGCAAGCAGTTCTAAACAAGAAAATCGTGATCTCCTCGCAGATCGTCAAGGAACAGGGTCGAGAAATTAAGTGAAAGAAACTTGTTAAGTGAAAGAAAAGCTCCTAGCTAGCCCCAGCCCCAGACCAGATGCACAACCTTAACCACAAACTTAAGTTGACAGCAACCCAAGCTAATCATCCAATCTTCTGTAACAGTTGTACAAGGTTTGATCTGCTGCTGCTGCTGCTGTACAGCTCCTCCTGATTATTTCTGTCCACCCCACCTACAAATGAAAGTGCCTGTGGCTCTTTATATAAGTCCAGTCTGTTATCTTGTTCCAACAACTTGAGCAAATGAAACTTACGGCTGCATTTGGATGGCCATGATAATGGATTTCTCTGCAGCTCCGGACCTTTGCTCCCTCTCACACTTAAAACAAAGACTGTAATGTTTTAGAGAAATGCCACAGCAGCTTTAAAATCACAATCTGTGAGAGGCTTAGCAGAACACTTACAGAGTTTTTTGTTTTTTTTTGGTTTGGTTTATTTGTCCAGGTAAGAATGAGCCCCATCTGGACTCACAGGTCGGTCGTGGTCCAAGAATTAGAAGCAATAACAGACAAGGTTTTCTGTTTAGAATCAGTATAAACACACTAATAGCCCAGTCAAATCCATCACATTCCAGTTTAAGAGCAGAGCACAATCAGATTTGTTTTGACTGCCTGCCCCCTCGCTGCCAAAAACTCTCTAACCTGGCAGGTTGACAGGTTGCCACAACTCCGTCCAATAAACAAGCAACTTATGAATTCATGTGACTGTTGTTTGGAGGAACGGGCTTACGATCAGCGAGTGTTAACAAAAACCTTCCTCTGAGATATGCACTTTGGGGAAGAGATTTAACTTATCTCCTTAGTAATGGGAGTAAAACTGAACTATTTGTCCTCCTGTGCTCAGTTTGACATCCTGTTGTTCCTGTAACATGCAGAGCTGTTTGTTCCCATTGCTACATCGTCTCCTCGTGAGTCACCGACACTGTAAAAGCCATGCACACACTGACATTAGTGATGCAATTGTTAAAGATACGACGAACCACCAGAGGGAAATGACCATCACAGCTGAGTCTAAACAACAATACCAACCACAAAAGCTACAGTTCTTCTGTTTACCAGCTGCTTTATGTTAATTTAACTGTATTTTTGTTTGGAAATATGCTCCATTAAAGCACAACATCAACCCCTATAGATCTATATATCGCATTTCACATAAATAGGAACAAATAAGCTTAAAAAGAAGAAGAAGAAAGCAAAAAAATCGACAGTTTACGCCATTAAATGTTGACTGTTTGGTCAAGGTAGAAAAACCCTTGCTCCTACATTTCCCATCATGCAACTAGGCCTACAACTTATCATTATTTACATTATTTGATTAATTTGCAAGCTGTTTTTTCCATTTAAATTAGAAACTGGCCATCACAGCTTCTCAGGGAGAGACATGATGTCATTGATTATTTAAATATTTTTGATTTAAATAAATAAGAATATTTGACGTTGCGATTCATCAGTTATCAAAACAGCTTTTCTGTTGATCAGCCAACCTAAAACTCACTAAAGAATTCCCAGAGTTTCCAAACCCAAGCCAAAACGACCCCTAATGGCCTTATCAGTATTTTAGCATACAATGGGAAACTCCCTCAAAAGCCACAGGAGACATTACACCCCCTGTGTTTACAGGCTGAGCAGTGGTTTTGATGTGTAAATTTGGTGTACTGCCCCTTTAAAGTGGGCTGTATTTTATCACCCAGACTTGAGCTTCAATCTTAAAGTGTCAAAATGTTGTTTTAAGAGCTTGAATTCTTCGTTGTGCTTGTAAGTTGCAAATATTTGAACAAATATGTGTTTTTTTGTGTGTAGCCGGTTAATCCGGCCGTGATCACAAGCTCCCAAAACCCAGGGTGACGTCTTCAAATTCCTTGTTTCGTCCAAACAACACACCAAACCCCAAAGGTATTCAATTGACGACAATGTGAAACAGAGAAAAGCAACAAATCTTTTCATTTCAGAGGCTGGAGCGAGGAAAACGTCTGGCAAAACCTTGTAGTTTACAAGCAGCAGCTGTAAATTACTCGTGTTTAGGCGGAGATTTATCACATTTACAGTAGATTTGATGCTCAGACCTGCTGCAGTGACAGTAAGCTGTCATCTGTGCAGCTGTAAGCACACACACAATGGCCAGAAATAACCCAGCTGATAGACTGTCATCTACTATATGTCACCATCAGTGTAAGACCTGCAGGAAATGATTTTACAGACGAGGAGGAAACAGCTCGCAAAGCAGTAAAAAAGGTTTACTACTTGCAGAACAAGAAATCAAACTGACATAAACTCTTGTTCGAAACACAGTAATCCCGCAGGCCATTAAGTTAGCGGAGAATTAAGTAACAGTTGACACATCCTAAATGTTGGAGGAAGTCCAGCTGCTGCAAATCTTTTTAGGAAAAAGCAAAGGGGGGATTATGCGGAGTTAAAAGAAGGAGGAGGAGGAGGAGAAGGGCCAGACGGCCTGAATGCAAATGTAATGGGAAATGAGTGTTTCATTAAACAATCTCCTGTCTTCTTGCTGAAAATCCCCCTCATTTGACCCATTTTCCCCACACAAAACAGGCAGCAGCAGCAGCAGCATCAGGCAGAACAAGGATGGCCTGTGGCACAGCTGGAGCACTTATCAATTCTAATTCTGCGTCTGCAAAACAAGCCACTTGCATTTCATTACGCACTTCCACTCCAGAGGTGGTCGAAACCAAGGAAGCTTTTTAGTAAACAGAGGGAGAGCTCGTCAAAAAAGTGTCACCAAACCAGGATAAAAGCATTATTAATGTTTATAAGAATGCAGAAGTGAGGTAAAAGTTAACTTCACTGGGTTTCTCTTTGCTAAATCTAATCGCTGTAACAATGGGGTGACAATGACATTAGTGTGGATCATCTCTGTAGCTGCCTGAGGAGGTGCGATAGTGACACAACAAAGGGAGTAAAATGGTTGAGCTGAAGCCACTGTAAAGAGATTTTAAGATACAGCTGGTGTAAGGTGGGAATAAACAAGAATAAAATGTTTTAAGTTCATTAAAACACGAGGACAGGCTCGTAAAATTCAACATCTGCACCTGAATTAATGCCACACTCATGCATTTCGAGTTGCACGAATGATTGAAGACAGCACACATGCAAAAGTGTGCAGACAAAGCCAAAGAGGAGGGATGCTGCTCCCACCTTTTCACGGCCAAAACAAAGCAATCCTCCGCTCGGGAAATAACTTTCCTCAACGCTTCAACCAGACTCCATGCAATAAATCACCGTTTTAAGACGAGGAAGAAACACAGCGCTCACCTTTTTTTGTTCCTGTTTAGTTCCTGTTTCTGTCGGGTGATAAGGGACAAAGCAGCAGTCCTCTGTCTGGTTGTCTGTGGGTGTCTGCTCTCTCCTCCTCCGCTCCTCCGCGCATTTAAACGGGGCGGCAGCAGCAGCGGTTGCGAAATTGTTGATGCGCGCTTCGCCTTGTTTGGTGGGCGGCGTGGCTGGCTCACTGTTTTCTTCCCCGTGTTTCAAACCCAGCGAAAAACACCGTAAAGCCCTCCCACTCCTTCCACTGGCTCTGCCTCTCGTTCCCCTGGACGGGCGGATCCGCCCTCTCACTGTAGGAGGAAGGAGAGGAAATAATGTAAAGAACACACGTTGCACGCTTCGGGTTCTGGATTAGGAGAGAAAACCCGTGTCTCCACAGGCTGGGTGTGATGGGATGTGAGTCCGGCAGTGTGCAGCCTGAGCAGGCAGTCGGGGAGTCCTGCTGCACCGCTGCGCTCCGCCGGCTGTGGTGCCTCTGACTGCACTGCAAAAAATGTCCATCCTGACAAGACTCAGACAGTTTTAAAGTCACAACAGAGGCGCGCACAAGGGGGCACAGTCTGTCCTTACAGGGCAGAGTGCCATTTTTTAAACCTATAGGGTATATTGTGTGTTTTGTTTACCCCGAATGCCCCATGTGTCTTTCCTATTCACCCTAAATGCACCATTTGTTACCCAAGTGTGTTTTTTGTGACTGAAATGCTTCTTTTGATGAACACAAATGCCCCCTAGTCTGCCTAATTGGCCCTGTGGTCACCCATTTGCCCCTCTATTTGCTCCAAGCATTCCTCTTTTTTGCCCAAGTGCCCTTCTGCGTGCCCAGGGGCATTTTGAGTTGCTAAAATCCCCCTCTAGTTGGTCTAATTGTCAGTTTTGATCAGCCTAAATGCCCCAGGTGTCTTTCTTCTCACCCAGACGTTCTTACAGTTAGCACAAGTACCCCTGTTGTCGCCCAAGTGCCCTTTCTTGCTGCTAAAATGCCCCTCTAGTTAGTCCAAATGCCCCTTTTGTCACCCAGATACCCTTCTTCTCACCCAAACATGCCTCTACTTAGTGCCCCTGGGATCACCCAAATGCCTTTCTTGCTGCTAAAATGCCCCTCTGCTTGGGCCGAATCTCCCTTGTGATCAGCCTAAATGCCCCCTTGTTTATCCAAATGCCCCTCTGGTCACTTAAGTGCCTTTCTTATTACCCCGATATCTCTTTAGTTGACTCATGGGTCAACCAGATGCCCCTCAGTTTGGCCTAAATGCCCCTCAGTTGGATCAAATACCCCTCAAGTGCAATTCATATTGTATCATACAAAAATTCCTTGACTATTAACAGGGCTGTGTCACTGTGATATATTAAGAATAACACTTGATGCTAATGAGGTTATTAAATACACTTAAATGATTAATACATTAGATGAATTAGAAAGGATTTGCATGTTAACAAGCTGTTGCTGTCCTTGAATAATCTATGGATATAGTCATAAAGAAACTCAGGAATATTCAGGTTTAAGCAGCTGCAATTTAGCATGTAAAAGTTATAAAATCACAAGCTTATCCACAGATTATTATGGATTTTTGGAGCATTTGCACATAAATCGTGCACAGTCATACTAATTATTCCCTTTCAAACAGTTACAGTAAAAGTATTTCATAAACATATAGCGTATTTTAAAGTGCTAATTTTAAGTTTTTGCTAACGCTACATAGCTAACGATAGCAGTAGCATTAGTTTACTTACTTGCATACCAGTTTAGAAGAAATGTTGAGAGTTCAGCATCAAACTTAATTCCTTTACTCACCAAGAGTTGTCTCCCTGCTACTGTTTATTTCGTTTTGCCTCTATTGCAATCACCTATGTTCTCCCACGGACGTTAGCATGCTAACTAGCTATCCCTTGCTAATGTTAACGGTTGTTTTAGGTCTAGTTCTGCCACGCCTTCAATTCTACTGACGTTGGCACGCTAACTTAGTTAGCCCCAGTCAATACTAACTCTTGCTTCTAGATATATCACTTATATTCTTCTACAGAAGTTAGCATGCTAATTAGTTAACCCCCGTTTAAGCTCTACGACTTGTTTTCTGCTACTGAGGCTGACACGCGAACTAGCTAGGCCCGGCGTATGCTAACTATTATTTTTGCCTCTATGCCTATCATTGCTTTTCCCGGACTGACGTTAGCTTGCTAACTAGCTAGCCCCGCCAACGTTAGCTCTTGTTTGTTTGTTTGCCTCTAGTTCTATCGCTTAATCTACTGAAGTTAGAATGCTAACTAGCATTGTTGACCAATGTTAACTCGTAGTTCTATTACTTATTTTATTATCACGAAGTTAGCATGCTAACTAGCTGACCTCAGCCAACGTTAGCTGTCGTTTTACCCCCGTTTCTATCACTTAGAAAGCATACATTTTAAGTATTGACCTCTTAGAGTGATTTTCTTTACAGCATGTGGTTTCTCAGCTAGCTCTCTAAAGAAATGTGCAAGTGTTTCATCTGTGATGAGTCAAGCCAGGACAGATTTACCTTATTTGGACTGATTATCACTCGACCATAGACAGGGACTGCATGTATTTGAGTCTTGAGGTGTATAAACCCTTATCATTAAAACATAAAGAACTCTGGTGGTAAAATAAAAAGATGCTGTTAAGTGGAATACAGCTGTATTCCTTTATAGGAGATTGAAAAACTGGAGAAACCATGATAAAATCTGTGTTAAATTCCCACTGAGCACCACAGACGCAGTTCAGAGTGTTCCTCTGAGAGCATTACAGGAGTATTATAATGATCTTATGTCAGTGAAAAAGCTCTGATTTGCTCTAAGAATGATTTCCCTGCACTATAATTAAATGCAGTGACCAGAGTATAATTAAAAATAGTGGCAATTACGTTTCGTAAGACTTGGATATGTGCAGAGACGTCTCACAGTTTGGGGTTAAATTATTAAAGGGAACCCTGAGGATGCATTTAACAAGATGCTATATTTATATATACGTGTGTGCGAGAGTGAGAGGAGCCACCTGGGCTGCAGGCCTCAGCTCGAGTCCCTCTGGAGTTCGCTGCAGCGTAAGCAGCCTTTGATATATTTGCTTAAATTATGGAGGATAATGAATTTAAATTTGTGATGCATCAAGTCTCTGAAATGGCAACCCACCCCAGGAGCCCCGTAAATGTCTAATACAGCTCCCGGCTCCAGGGGAGGGAGTTGGGGAATCTTATACAAGATTGAGCTAATGAAAATAGATAGGCCTCTGAAATGCTAATGTTGACTTTTGGTGCCCAAATCTGGCTGCAGCCCACAGGACATACTGGTTCAAATATGTGTGTGTGTGTGGAAGAGACCCACACTTCTCCAGGGAAAGTGAAGCTAACCTTTAGCTTACCCTCTGATAAATGCGGTATACATTTTGTTCCTCACTCATGGACAAATTGCTCTGCAGAAACCAACAAATTGTGCTTCTGAGATCAATCGAACGGAACCAAAGAAAGAAAGAAAGAGAGAAAACATTCACTTCATTCTGTCGGAGAGCAGCGAAGCTTTACTCTGCCCCAATTTCTCACCCTTTGTTTCACACAAAAATTACACAAAGCATGAGTTCTGCTCTCCGTCGACAGCCCATATTCGCTCTGTCCGCCCACATTCAGCCGAGCCGCTGGCAATTAATTAAAGGAACCACATGCACAGCTCAGCCGGCTTGTCAGGCCTGCCAGTCATCAGCACGGCGTGACAATGATCTGACCATCACCGGCTTAATTGGCATTCGGAGGACATGCTCTTCCTCCTCACTGTAGACTAAATAAACACACAGGCAGGCAGGATGCAACCTTCAGTCCTCATCTCTTCCTGATCAATAACCCTGCAGCACCGCGTCTGACATGCACTAACAGCTACAGGAGCATTTTTAACCCCTGTGCTTGCAGTTTTTGTTGTTGTTGTTGTTTTTTTTCACGCGTATCGACTCACGCGATTACAAATTCAAATCAAGGAGGCTGCCAAGAACAATTAGAAACTTCCTCTGAAGGAAAAGTTGATGTTTCTCTGATGGGGGAAGAAAAAGACAGAGCAGACAGTGAAGAGGGGGATCAGTTCTGCTACATCGCCTACATTTCTTCCAACTTGTGTGTCTGTATTTAAAACAAATCTTGTCATAAACACGTCTCTAACTTTTCCCCCAGAATAACTTTTATGGTTTAAGTATCACCAAGCAGCGAGTTTTCTGTTAATGGAACAGGGATATGTCGTTAATTTACATGTTTATATCTTGATACTTAATTGGTATTAACCTGGAAATGACTTTACAGAGTTGTAAAACCCAGAGTTGCTCTATTTTATACAACTCTGTGCAGTGTTTTAGTGTCTGAGTTCATGGATCTTGAACGCCTCCCTAAGTCTACAGCTGCTAAAAAAGGTCAATTTAAAGGAGGATTTTGTTTTATTAGAAGATGGGTGTGATGTTCACAGGTTTAACCATCATTTTTATTAGTTGTGATGAGTCTGACTGGTAAAACAAACATGAGAAAATGAAGGCGAGCAACAGAAATAACTGCCCAAACTATGGAAAAGTAAACATTTATCACGTTTATGAACTGACTTATTCCTCTTGAATGTGTAGTTCATGAATGAGTGATGTTTAAAAAAAATAAAATACACAGAGCACTTACATTCCTGGAAAATTAGGTCAGCTGCCGAATGGAGCAAAAAAAGAAAAAAAAAAACTCCAACTGGGACGGGAGGGGAGGAGATGAAAGTCGGCACACTTCTGTGGAAATTTGCACTGGTCCTGTCGACTTTTGCATCACAAAACATCAACCACCTGGTACCACTTCAGGCTGAATAGATAGTAATTGAGGTGGGGGAGGGTGGGGGAGGATGCTCCTTCCTCTTCTGCTCAGTTTGAGGCATCAGAGCAGAGCCGTGTGACTGTTGTGTAATTGCGTTCATAAGCAGCGACGGCACAAAGACAAACTCCTCAACACTGCAGTGTTTCCGACGACTAAATAAAGGTGATTGTGATTTTTTTTCTCCCTCTTCAAAGGATGCAACATCCCCACCCCACCCCTCTCCTTCACCCCCTCCAACCTCCCCCCTACCTCACCCCTTTCCCCATTATATAGACTGTGTTTCCTGTGCTTCCATGGGAGCTTCTAATTGCCTATTGTGCTTGCTGCTCGGCTGTCTGGGTGATGTGCAGTGACAAGCCGCATCCTCAAAAAAACAGTGATGTGTACTCTGGAGGTTCTCTGGGAAGAGCTTTATCTGTCTCACACATGATTTCTCGCCCCCACACAAATCCTCCCCCCTTCTCCTCCCTCCTCCGTCCTCCCCTCATGTCTGTTGTAATGTAAAGTACGTATGTCAAGTGGAAGTGTAATGCATGTCGAGTGGAAAGCGAGCGTGCATGCCTTGTTCCCAGGGCAACCCGCGTGGAAACAAAATGAAAAAAAAAGTTGAGCAATTTGTCAGTTGTTCTCACAGTTCGTCCACAAAAAGTTTGTTCAAAGTCGAAGCCGTGAGACATTCTGTTTCCACTCAGATGAATTGGAAAAGTCTGGGGAAAGGAAAGACAAAATAGTGTGGGAAGAAGTCTTTTTACTCTCTCTGTAGCAGCATGTCTGGTTAGATTATGTCAAAGAGGTGATATTTTACATATGAAAGATGATAAATCAGATTTAAGATGTGAGAAATGTGTCTTTTACATACAGACACGTGTTATTTATCATGTATAGCAGCATTTGACATGATGAATTAGGTAGATTTTAGATATTTCACATGTAAAAACATGATTTTAAGTGTTATATAATACAAACAATATTCTAGACTCAAATCAAATATATACAATTTTCCCGCCTTTTTCTAAGCCCCGCCTTCTCATTTTTGTTTTCAGCCAATCACAACCCGACACACTCACCCTCAGCCAATCACTCGCGAGCTTTCAAAGTTTAGAATTGTTCTCTGTCTCTCTGCTGTTATTCTGCCGTCACTTTATCTGTACCCAGATACACGATCCGATTTAACCTCTTTTACGACACTGCCCAATCCGTTCCATGCAAGATTTTACGTCGTGAGCCTTTTAAAAGTTGTTGTCGTGCTCTTGAGTGAGATTTCATTAAAAAAAAAAAGACACCAGATTGTGATATGACTGCTTTGAGTGCTAGCTATGGTTAGCTTCTTCTCACCTTGTGAAATTGGTGACATATTAGCAAAGTGTTAGCTATGTAGTCCTGTTATTTTTTTGCTGTTAGCAGAGAGTTAGCATTAGCAACAGACATATTTTAGAGATATAATGGGTCTAAAGTCTTTACAGAGACCACATATACGATAATAAGCGATAAGCTGTTTTTACAATTACGCAATTAAGTGCACATACAGAATGTGACACCTGTACTGACTACCGCTCCTTGGCTAGGTCCAGTTACAAGACAACAGAAAGGCCTAACACCAACGAGTCCTCAGTTCTCTGCAATCACTGTAAAATTTCTGTTTCTATCCAAAGTTTGAAGACAAGACGTTTGGTGGGTTGAACAGAACCAGCTCCAGAACTGAGTCCAAATAGAGTAAATGAATGGGGTCTTCCCGGGCTGATTGAACTCTCTACTCTGGTACATTCCCACTTTGTGATTGAGGCTGATTCCACATGATAGTTCCCAACTCTAGGAAAAGTTGTTGTTAGAAGTTACCAGTGCACAATGGATTATGGGATACTGGCTGCATTTGGAGGCGTCAAAGTCAAGTCCTTTCAAAGTCACAGGTGAGTTGTGTACAATTTTCCAGGCCACTGGTTCCAAGTGAAAAGGGTCATGATGACCTTTGTCCAATGATTTCATCAGGTTTTATCCACCACTAGTAGATGCAGTTGTGGGAAACAGTGATCCAAGCTGCTGTTTCTGAGGAATTATTAAAGATTGATGCAAAAATCATAATAAGAGAGAAGTCAAAGCTTGTCAAAATATTATATTATTTGCACAAATGCAGAGTAAAAGTGTAAGAATTTAAACTCTATTTGCATTTAAAGTGATTTTATTCCAACTTATTCTTGTGTATCTTGACTGAAGGTCTATGTATGTCTGTAAATCAATGAGAATTTTCTCAGTTTATGTCTCTACATAATACATACATCACCATTAATAAATCATACTCAGTGTGTTCACTCATGATTGCAGACGGTTAAACTCTGACACCAATTATCATAAGCAGTCTCAGCAGTCCCATTCTTCCAGTTAAACCACATTTTACCACATTATATCAATACTCTAATCTCATAAATTTAATATTTTTGAAGCAGGACCTCAAGTATTTGGATATATAGTGGTTATTTTAATGTGTTAAGTACATGTTTAATCAACATTTAAGTAAATATAAGGAGCAGATTGGAGCTAAAGATGAGTATAAATCTGGATTTTTGCAATTTTTCTGTTAAATACTTGAGTCTGCAAGGAGGAATCTGGACTCCTGACTTCTGCATTTCTAAAATCCTTCTCACATCTCCAATGTCAAGTGCAGCTGATAACATGCACCAGCACATACTTTCCAAAACAACAGCATGAAAACAGCTGAGGTCAGCACTGTGCGGAGAACAACTGCGAACATGTAGCGATGTCAAAAGGACACGGAGGTAAAGTCAGGCAGCTGCACGACGACAACAGCTACGCAACATCCACGATTCGTCCTGGTTCTCGAATCCATCAGACTGAAAATGAAGCTCATCCGTTAAATTAGTGCAATCAGTGAACCTCTCTCTCTCTCTCTCTCAGTGGCTCATCAGAGGGATCTGCTCCGTCCCCCCCATCTGCTCCCTGCCAACTCCACGCTGCAGCGCTTGCCTCGGCCCCGCAGACCGATAGGACCCCGCAGGCCTGGCACCGGGCTCAGCCACCATGATGAGGACATTTACATTTTAAGCGTTTGGCTGACGCTCATCTCCAGAGTGATTTACAGTCAGGAGGACCCGAGGGCAGAGGCTGACCTTGTGTGAATCACTGGTCGTCTTTTGTTTTATGATCTGCGCTTGTGCACATTCGTGTCCTGTGTTTGCTGTTATCAGAGATCAGGAGAGGAGCTGCAGTTTTCCCACAACACCACACGTTTTTATACACTTTGTATCTGCAGTATGAGCTAATCAACCTTGAAGCTGAGCAGCAACGCAATGAAATGTGTTGCTGAGGCCTGACTAATGAACATGCACATTAGATTGGTGTACTAAGTGGAACTGTTATTTCCAGGTTCATGGTGTAAAGAGGATAAACAGCTGTGTGAGCTCAGTTTTGTAAACAGGAGTGATAGTTCTCTTTGTCCATGTTGTGCTGATATACTCTGTTCTTAAGCCTAATAAGTCCAATAAAAATACACTGTGATAAGAGAGAGGAAATGTTGCAGTTAAGTTACAATTTTTAAATGAATGAAGAAAAATGGATGCTAACGTTAGCTAGGTTAGCTGGCTAACGTTAGCATCTGCTAGCGTCAAACTACTAGTAAAAGCAGGTGGGTTTTATATGGTGTCTCTTGCCATGAGCCCGCATCTTTGTGTTTTGGTTGTCAGTCTTTTTCTGTGCTCCCCAAAAATAATAAAAGTAGCTAGCTAAGGTCATCTATTTTCACCTTAGGTAGGCAAAGATGGCTAGCTAAAGCCAGCTTTATTCGCATTAGCTGGGAAGCACAGAAAGGACCGACAACCATAACACAAAAATGTGGGCTTATAGCAAGAAACACCCTATAAAACCTACCTGCTTTTACTAGTGGATGCTAATGTTAGTTAGGTTAGCTGGCTAACATTAGCAAATCTAGTTTTCCCTCATTCTTTTAAAAATTGTAACTTCAACTGCAACAATTTCCACTTCTTCTCTCTTCTTTACTAGCTAACAAGTGCTAACGTTAGCTAGTAAATGTTAGCTAGCTAATGTTAGCATCCACTAAGGTCCAATTTTGTTTTTCTTCATTTGTTTAAAATTAGAAATTTATCAACTTATTAAATAATATTTTTGTCAGTTGTGATGTTATGAAATAACACATTAAATATATATATAACAGCTATATTATCCTGAAAGTTAGATCAACTAAAACTTTCCAGTAGTCGCTATAACCTGCTACCTGCTGCCAGGGAGTTTTCTACCCTGCAAAGGAAAAAAAGTACTTTATCCACCACCTTCCATCACCTTCAGCTTGAGATCAGAAGAGGATAAGAGGATAAAGAGTAATGTCTTACCAAATCATCACTTTTCAGAGAGAACTGTATGACCTTTTATGAGACACTGCTGTAGCTCAAGCCTCCTGAGACTTGGAAAAATTAAAGTTTGGGTATTTCAGTAAACGTTTGAAATGTTTGTGCAAAAAACTTTTGAGAAGTATATTCTTTATATGTCTTTGTAGTGCAAATCTGGATATTGATCATCTCTCTCCTTTGCAACTTTACATCATTACTCATCATTTAATCAACAATAAATTAATAAATAAAATGAATGAACCTCAGATCACTAGTGTACAGAGAAGGTCTTGAGTCTTGAAGTAAAGCAAAGTCCAGTGTCTTGCTTAAGCACTTCAGTATGTGAAAAATACGAGCCAAGGGTCCAATTACATCCAATTAACCCATCAACAAAACCAATTAACCAATCAACACAAAGTAATTATGGCAAACACCATCAGATGACTGCATATGAAAAACATGAAGTGTGTACGGCTAAGCAAAATTGTGAAATGCTTTTGACATGCCACTAAAATGAAAAAAATCTTTAGTTAACAATTAGTTAAAAGTGAAAATACCTTGACTTTCATATGAAAACAGATTAAGTGAGAGAAGGAGATAGTGCAAGTAAGTGAACATCTAAAGAAATACATCTCATACATACAAATCCCACATCTTGAACCTGTCCACACACATGGACAAGCAAACCAGCAAGCAAACGCACACACACACATTCGCACAAAAACAGGCTGAAAAATGATAAGACATCTGCTGACTCATCCCCCAGCTGACCACCTGACTTCACTTCACACTCCAACTGTCTCCCCAGGCCCTTTTCTCCCCACACCCCCGAGCATTTCTCTCCAAAAAAGATGGAAGGGGCTGCTGATGAAAATTTTGCTGATATGCCCTCCCACCCATACCTGCCACCTCAATCGCTATCACCCAATCAAATCCCACCCTTTCAATCTCTGCTCGATGAGGAGGAGATAGGAGTTTAAGGTGACCTCGTTCTGAATGAGGCAGGCGAGGCTGTATAATTGGATACACTCTGACGTGAGATTGAGTTTATCCCAGGTCCTCACTGACCTGCTTTCCCGGAGTCTCTGCTCCGGGATGAATGTTTGTGAATGAGAGTAATCGCTTTACAGAGGCTGAGATGGGGCTCAGGAGCAACAATCAGTTTAAACTGCAGCTCCTGAGGTTATATGGACGCGAGGCGAACGGGTAAACCGGAGGTCGACTCCAGTTACCTTTGACTCCTGTGAAGGATGTGTCCATAGACGAGGACACTATTGTTCTATCGGCTGTATTTTTAGCCACGCTAAATTTTGAAATTTTGATAATCATAAAACAGACTTTACTTATCATTAATAATGAGTTTAGATCTTCCTGTAGTTTTAGTTTCTGTAATATACTGTGTCTCTTGTTCCCAGACCTAGGAATGGTGCCAATGAATATAAAATAAGAGATAAAAAAACAACCTCTGCTTGTTTGATTACTCTTTGCTTTTAAAGCGATCCTTTTAACTACATCCTGATTGATTCTGAAGTTGGTGTGGCTGCTCAGAAACTCACTCTCTGGTGAAGTTTAACTCGGCAGAACGACCCGCAGCCTCTTTGTCTTTGAAGCCAAGTTTAGATTAATTTCGGGGAATATTGCAGCAGAGGTCGGATCAAAAACACACCTCTGCGAATCAAAGTTCTGGCGAGGTACAAATTGGAGTCTGAATCTCTTTAAAGCTGGAATACCTAACCCCCCTACCCTCCCAACATAAAAGATGATTAAAAGATATCTCATACATTATCAATCTGTGTCTGTCTGCATCTTCCAGTTTTTCTTAAATTTAATTTTCAGTGATGTTTTGGAGCCATAAACCTGTCGGAGGGCATAAAGCCATTACTAAAATATGGGAGAAAACTTTCGGAAATGAGCTGCAGAGCTAAAATAACGATTGTAGCACTATCTCCATCAAAATGTACACTTGTACGTAAATAAATGTCATTTCTGGGATCTCAAAATGTACCAAAATCACCTTTACATAACAACAAATTGTTTGAAGGCCAATCTCCACAAGGAAAAAGCTAACGTTAGGCTATAAACCAACTACTCCACAGTCACATGACGTCAACGTCTCCACCACTAAGCTTCCAACTGGTCATTTCATTTAGCTCTGAGCTCTTCTACAAAAGCCTTTCTTCTTAGAAAGTAAGTGATAGTTTCAAAGAGCGTGAGTAGAAACACAACGAGGCTGTAAAGGTGGACTGGTGAGTCAGATGGGTTTTCGCATGTTAACGTCCGACAACCTCTGTAGTCTCATTTAGACACTCGTTAGCAACCTGCCTTTTTTAAGACGTATTTTATGTCGGAGAATAAAACGTGAAAATGTCTTGAGCTTGTGTTAAAACCACAGGCCTTATTTCAGATATTTAATCAAAAACCCACTGACTTTGGGACGAGGAAACTGTTACTTTCGGGTTATAGGACTCAAGTTACATTGCCACCTAGTGGTCTGGCATGCACACTACTGCGTTTTTAATCATTTTTGCAGACTGGTATGCATGAAGATCGTCATTACAACTTTTTTTAAAGCCCAAAGGAGTTGATAGCAGTGGTACGAATTAAATAAATTATACCCTAATCCAGTTTTAACCATGTTGCATCTCCAAAGACATCAATGTTATGTTATCAGATCCCAGCATGACACCAGCGTACGCCATAACCACATGATAACACCGTGCCCGAGCAGCTCATTACACTCAGAACCTCTCTTCGTCTTGATGGACACCACCAGGAGTTACACTATTAAGCGACTGACTGCGGGAGTCTTTCAAAAAGCTGTAAATCCTCACAGTTTGTGTCTTCTTCACACAGCCCGGGCTGTATCTCACTCTGCAGACACGCCACACTTTCCAACATATCGCTGTTTTTCCCACTCATTCTGTCTCACTTTTTTTTTTTTTTTTGGTCTCTCCCACCCTCTCATCTCCGTCTAATTAATTCTCTCCTCTCATCTTTCAACCAGGCTGTGGGGTGATCAATGATCTCTCACTAATTTATTTGGCACAGTGTGTACAGTGCAAGTTTCTGGGGAAGAGTGAATATACAGGAGGCTGTATTAACATCTCTGTTGCAGCCTGGAAATGAAGCAGAAATTGAATTTTGAGGCTGGCCGCTTCTTATTTCAGACGGCTGACCTTCAATTCTAATACTAAATGGAGACGGGTGAATATATTATATATTGTATACACAGAAACAGACACACACACTTCTGCAGAGGTTTTTTTTTCCTCCCCTTTGGAAATTTCTGCACGGCCTCCTGCAGCGTCCAGAGGTCTAATGACCTGGTTATGAGATGATCTCCGGGGGGGAGAAATTTCATGCATTTTGAGATGAACCAAACCATGATGGCAAATGTGTGCACTTTCACACCTGGATGGCGCCTCCCCTCCATCTCTAATCCGCAACGGAGGCGCAGCAGGGGTCTCCACGAATCAGCGGCAGGGTCAGATATTTCCCATCCACGAGGGGATTATCTGAGCCTCTTCCTCAGGGGGAAGTTGGAGAAAAGAAAAAAAAGAAGAAGAACTCCGTATCTTGTGTTAGCAGGCCCCTAAAAAGCAGACGGGAGATCAAGTTTTCCCCCCTCGCTCTTGAGGTTTATTCATCGCAGTTTAAAGGGATAAGCACTAAATTTACCTTCACTTTAAAGCTGTACATCTGAGAGAAGCATCTGCGAGATCAATCACTCGTGGTTTGAGTATCACAGATTTAATTAGGTTGTAGTGGAAGTATAAGACTGGACTGAGAACACAAGTAGAAGTCTGGGAAGAGTTTGGGTTTTTTTGGTTCATTTCTATAAGCAGACCACATGGGAGAAGCTTTCACGCCATCTGTGCTCTGGTTTCGTTGGTCTTTAGTGAAAATATAACAAGCCTTATCACAGGAGAAGCACAAAGAGAGCTCAGCTAAGGGAGGACATTATGGTATCTGACAGGACTAAGATGTTTGTCGTCTAATGATACGATATTACAGAGAGAAGGGGATTTAGATGTGGAAATATTGGACGATTCGGACATGGACAGTCAAGAAAATGCTTTTGTTTTTACATTTGTGGCACTGTTTTTTTGTTTAGCAAAGATAGGAGAAGAAGGAGATAGGAGAAAAAGACAGGAAAGGAAATGAAAGGAAGAGGGAGAGGAATTAAGGAGAGGAACAGGAGGAGATAAGGAGATGAGAGAAAGAAGAGGAGAAACGAGAGGAGACAAGGATATCGGAGGACCAACAAGGATAGGAAGAAGGAGAGGAGATGAGGAAAAGAGGAGAGGTGGAAAAGAAAAAGACATGAAAGTAAGATATAGAGAATGAAAAAGAAAGCAAGAGGAAACAAGGATAGAAGAGGAGAAGGAAAGGAGATAAAAGAAAGAAGAAGAGAAACTAGAGGAGACCAACAAAGACAGGAGGAAGGAGAGGAGACGAGGAAAAGAGAAGTGGAAAGAAAAAGACAAGAAGGAAAGAGATAGAGCTTGAAAACGAACGACAAAAAGAGAAAAGGATGGAGGAAAGAAGAAAATGTTAAAATAAACTCAAATATACGTTCAGTTTCTCTCATATACGTCCTCTGCGTTTCCATCTCGGAAAATCACCCTTTGAAAAGTTCAACCATTATGTCCATTACATGCACAGCATTTAAAAGCCTGTCAGAGTCACACAGAGATATCATTTCTGTGCCATTCATATGTGAGAACAGTTATTTAAAAGCATGAATCAGTATAATCAGCCGTTAGAAACCTGCAGAGGAGACGTAGCTGCAGCTTTACAGGTACCCCCGTCGCCATGTTACATAACCAGGATTAGCTCATTTCTGCATTGTAATCCTGAGAGCCCACATCTGGCATCTGCGTTGTTTCTGGCAATTAGGCCTCCGAGAGGAACACGCCGTTCCCTCGTGCACCCTCCCCTCTCCCCCGGACGGCTACACGTGTTAGCAATCTTCCTCTTCCTGAATGAATTTTGGTCGCGCCCCCCCCCCCCCCCCCCCGCGCCACCCTTCCTCCCTCCCCTCTGTTTGTGTGGCTACCAAAACGTAAATGCTGATTACCTCCGGGTGGGAAGGATTCAAACCCAGGAAAACAACTCAGCACTCTGCTATTCACTCAACAAGTAAATATTGTGACATTAATTCGTGTGGATGATTGCTCCCACTGCAAAGCCAGGCAGCTGAATGCCTATTCAGCAGCTGTGGACAGATAATTAATTTAATAACTTACTGTCAGCTGAATATTCATGTCTGAACGCAGGTACAATCAGCACTGATATGACCAGAAACTGAGGTTTTTCCTCATAATTATGACACAGAAAGTTGTATTTTTATAATAAAGTGTTCACTGTTATGACTTCAGCATCAGTTTAAGGTGATAATGAGACAAAAACACAGGAGTGGTTCATCAGATATCTTAGTAATAATATTTGGTCTGTGATGTTCTGGGCTATGTGCACTTAAAAACATCATAAATACACAAAAATATCACGTTGGAATTGCTAAAAAAACAAAACAGATTAAAAGGACAGCAACAGGAGCAAAAGAACATAACATAATATCTTGACGATGGTCGGGGAAAAGAAGGAGATATAATGCAAAGTGCTAGGTAAAAGAAATATTCTGATGAAGATGTTGAAAAAAAAAAAAATGTACTTTTTGCAAAGATCATGTTGAAACTTTCTTGGAGATTTTCAGGTTCATAAAAAAAGAAAAAAAATTGAAAAAAAAAGATTATTTTGATTTTTTTTACAAGCATCAGATTTTTTTTCTTTTTAAACTACATGTCCCCTTCAGAAAACTATTGCGATATCTCCAGAAACTTTTACCAAACCTTTGCAAGATCTCCTTTCTCGAGATTTTGCTTAAGTTTCTGGAGATCTCGCAAAAGTTTTAAGAGATCTTGCAAAGGTTCTGCGAGGTCTTTCTTCAGATCTCGTAAAAGTTTCTGGAGATCTCGCAAAGGTTTCCAGGGAGGGGACATGGAGTTTAAAAAGAAAAAAATCAGATGGTTGGAAAAAAAAATTTTTTTTTACGAGATCTTGAGAAAGTTTCAGGTGATCTTGCAAAAGTACATCTTTTTTTTTTTCAACCTTCAGAATTTTTTCTTTCCCTCCATGTCCCTCCCTGGGCTCTGTATAAACTAGACCCCTGGGAGCTGAATGGAGTTCACGTAAACCACATGTTTTCATAGGCAGCAGTTACAGATGCAGCTTCATCCTCCTGCATTAACCATCGGCGTCACCCTCTGAACTCACCCTGCTCCGTTAAATTGCTTCTCTCACTTCCTGTAAAACCTGCCACCGCCACTGGCTGCTCGACAAGTTTTATAAACACAGGTCATTTGTCAAGTGAAAGACATTAAAGTGTATAAAAGCCCTGGGTATTAAGACCCGCAGAGATCTATCTACCGTCACCTCTGTGGTGGAGAAATGCTGAGCCCGCACCGAGGCCGGGGCTCGTTCTCCCGGCCTGTGATGGACCTGTTTTACAGCTCTGCTCTCCTGAACTCTCTGCTGCTTCTGCTTCCCTCTGGGCTCAGCTATTACAGTACACGACGCCCGGAGGCCTCACGCCGTATTCCCTGACTCAATATCCGGCAAGGCCACGCTCTGGATTTGTCAGTGCTGCTGCTGTTGTTGTGATGCTCTCCGGTGGATCTGAGTGGGGCTGAGAGGGCACGGCTCCTCCAGCTAAGAGCTGCATGATAGTCTGAATCATCCCGACGAGCACGAGGGGAGGAAGAAACAAAACAAAATGCACCCTTGACATTTACGTGTGGAGCTCATGAGCAGCCGAGCATCGCCGAGCTTTTGAATTTGACCTTCTCGGTAAACACTTGTTGTGAATGTTTTGAAAATAACGACGGTCGGTGAAGCGAGACGTGACTCTTGATTCCTCGTTTCCCCTCTCATTTGACCTCACCCAGAGGAAACGACATCAGCTAATTACTACCTCATGATGTCCTGCACAGAGTGTACAGAAACAGATTTGTTCTCTGGATAATGCTGATTATTCTGGAACTTTCTGGAAAAACTCATGATATTCAGGCTATAAATCAGGATTCCAAATTTGGAATAAAAATAATCATAATCTTCATCTTCAAAGATTACGCTCCCTCTCTTCATTTCTCTCGTGTAGCTTTGTGCTATTTTGTCTTCTCACCTATCGCCTTCTGCAGGTATTTCTGTATCGTCTGATTTGTGATTGCATGCCTCCTGCTGCTCCTACGATCCTGCTCAACGCTGCTGCTATTACTCTTTTACCCTGAGTCTGGTTCTGCTCAAGGTTTCTGCGGTAACTTCTGTTGTCCTTCTGCGCTGTGTAAATAAAACTGACTTGATTTGGCTTGATGTGGTTCAACCACTCACAGCTGGAAAAAATAAACTAAAATAAAGTGTGACTGGTGATAAGGCCTCAAAATCTTGGACAAGAGAATGTAAAACAATATTCCTGTGTACAAGTTTTATTGTTGATTGTATGTGGCCAAAAATATGTCTCCATATTTGTGTATTTTTGGTCTGGGTTTGAACTATCAGCACCTTTGTTCCAATGACGAAAAATCCTGCTGTGAAGCTACAGTGCATTGTATTATTTAAGACAGAACTACTTTTGATTTCTGTCTGTTTTTGCTGTTCTAGCTTCTAAAGGAAGTTAAGGTTGTCCACATACTTTTGGCCACGAGACAGATCTTAGACGGGTTAAATAACTAACTATGGGTATATAACTGTCACCAACTGGTTTCACAGACCTAAAGGGCAATAAGAAACTTCCTCCTCACACTTCAGCTAACCAGGCATCACTTTCCAGCTCCTGTGTAAACGCAGTCAGTGTTGTGTAGCAGCAATAACACAGCCAAGGTCGTGTTTTCACCGTGGCTGCTGGCTGATCTACATTTCCTCCAGCTGCAGCTCCGTCGCTGCCAATGACCTTGACTGTGTTATTGCTTAATTGAGTGCGTACACCTGAGTGCAGGGGAGCCCCCAGTGGAAATCAACCCCCCCTCTCCAACCCTGGTGATGTTAGTGCCACTGAGAAATGACCACACACACATGCGGACACTCCACCTTGCATCCCAGATATGTTTATATAAACCTCACACACTCCTTTTTGACTTGCTGTCTGCTTTTGTTGCTGCGTCAGGTGACCAATGGACAAAGCTGCCAAAAAGTCAGTGTGGTCCGCTGAGTGACTGATGCCGGCCCTCCTACCTCTCGGTCCGGAGTGGCCAGCCGTGGCCGGCCCCTAATTGGGCGTCTGGATGACAGACGGGATCCTTCAAAGAGACATCCATCATGTCCTTTAGGAGCCGCGGAGAGCAGACGGCGCTGTCAGGACGCCGGCGGTGATTGTCTTCAGGCGGGGAGGAGGGGTGAGGGTCTGAAAATGTAGACACACAGATTTGTGCTCTCTGTTCTGACAGAGCAGGAAGATAAACACGAGTACAACCACTGTCCTGAGCCACCTGCATTTGAAAACAGCAGAGTTTTAAAGCAGAAACAGTTCGTTTAAGCACTTTTGTTCTTTTTTTTCCCTCCCAAATTCCTGAGTATTTCTCCTGTTTCTTTTGTTTGTCTTCATTTTGCTTTTTGTCTTTTAAAGCACTTTGTAGTTGCTCGTTGAGGTAGGTATTATATAAATAAAGATTCAATTTCTGGCCACTAGGGGCAGAAGAACTCCAAATTCACCAAAAAACAGCTTCCTGTTCTTGAGAGTCTCGAGAACGAACCAGAGTTTATGCAAAAAATACTGAATTTTAGTGAAAACGTGGCCCAAGAATGAGTTAAAAGAAGCTTTAACCAGGTGATAAATATCTGTGCAGCAGAAAATATTAATCTTTAATAAATCACGGCTTCAAAAATGAACCTTTTTCTAAATACTTCCTTAAATCCTTAGTCAGTACCTGTAAAAATATTCAAAGTGATGTTTCTATTTGCCTTTGTAATAGCAGCTTGCTGTAATTTTAACCGGGAGGTGTTTTCACCCCTCTGTAAAAAGAAGAGAGCACTCCTCGCAGTAATCTGGTGTCCTGATACCACTTAGTCATCTCCGAGACGTTGGCTGGTGATGAGCATTTCAAAACACTTGAACCGTGTGACACGAGCTCCGCCATTCTCCGGGAAAAAAAACCGACTCTGACAGCTTGACAGAATCACTCCAAACAGTTAAGGAGGCAGGATGGATGCCTCTTAACCTCCCACGGCTTTTATAGGCATCTCAAGCAGCTACACACACATACACACATACAGTGTCTATATATATATAAATTCAGGTATATATGGAAGCGCAGGCACTATCCCTAGTGACTGTTTCAAGGACAAAGAGTCATCGAAACACCAAAGTCCTTTATGGTAAAGACAGAAAAAAAAACTGTGAAGATGGACTCAAATTACATGAAAATAAAATGGTTAAAGTTGCAGAAAATACTTCCTGAATTCAAAAACTTGGGTCCTTCGTTCGTCTGGACGTTACTTTGATGCCTAAACACTGTTGTAGACCAAACCCCCATCCCCCAGGGCTACAGGAGACTCCCCCAACCAGATCCTGCAACCCACAGACCCTAAAGGATCCACTGCCACTGCAAAAATACTCCTTAAACGTAAAATAAAAACAACAAAAAGCAGGTAAACTGAAGGAAAATGGGAAAAATTCAAACAGCTTTTCTTAATAAAGCTGATTAATTTGGCCTCCACAGTTGATGATCATTACCTGAGTGAGTTTTAACAGCTGATTAGTTCAAATCACAAAAACATAGAGTTTTAGATTTTGTTTTACTCCTTTTTTGCCCACTTTGCCTGTGTGGTATCTACTGTATGATTGCAGGTGGCTTTTTTAGTTGGTTTCCCTTCCACTTTGTGTATTATGGCACATTAGAGACACTAAACAACAACATCCCTGGTAAAAATCAGCATCCCATGTCCTCTGGAGAGTCCACGGACCTCTGATTTGTGTGAAGCAGCTCATAAGCGTGATGCTCAGTCCATGATGGAGGATTTTCTACATCTTCCTATCCTTCAGAGGACGTTTTGGCGTCAGGATCCATCAGCTCACACCCGCCGTGTGAAGAGAAATCATCACTGCAGGATGTTTTACCCACAGAGACCCCAGACTGTTTATGTCCCCCCCTCCACCACTGCATGAAATATATGTGCCTCCTCCAGCTTTATGCGATACACACAGCATATCAGACTGCTGTAAATCCACCCGGGAGCCAATCGCTTTCGAAGCCTCTCACATTTACCCATAATGCAGGCTTCACGAAGATGGAGGGAGCCTGCGAGATATGAGCTCTGAGACCGGCCTGTCCATCTCCAGCCCCCCCACCCCCAGTCCTCCGAAACCAACAAATCTGAGGGGAAATCATGTGTTGCGCTCTGCTGCTGCAACTTTCCTCATCCCATCTGGCCTCCCTCCCCACATAAGCTTCAAAGAAAGAACCCCTGCGCTCCACCAGGAATCACTTAAGAGGGTTGTTTCAAATTTTGCAAAAGCTTTTCCACTTTCCCTGCTTCAGACAATGCACAAATGCAAAGCCCTTTTCTTTTCCCTTTGAAGACGGAGCATTGTGTGTGTGTGTGGGCTCTCTGTGCAGAAAGCAAAGCAATCGGAGGCAGAGGAGGCGACTCTCATGAAGCAACCGTCAGAAACATACTCTCTACATCCTCCCCTCCAGCTACAGGGAGGCTATTACTGCAGCGCATGCACATGTTTCATCTAGAACAACAACGGCCAGTAAAATTGGTTTCATTACCTGGTTTCAAAGGCCTGCTGAACACTGCATAAACTCTAATGGTCCTGGTCCAACACCATTCATTATTTATTCAATACATTTGTGTATTTTTTTTTCTCCCCTTGGGCGGCGACATTACATATTATCGGTCAATAATGGGGGTACACAGTCGCCTTCGCAGCTTGACAAGAAACAGTACAAGTCTAATAACGTCTGATTAGATTATTAATTCAACACTGTGTGGCTCACCACTTTTTTTCCCCCAACAAACAAACTGGTTCCAATTCAATGTAGGATTGGCTTTTTGCATGATTTTAAATGGGTAAAATTGCCATTTCTGCATCATATTCAGAGCCTTAATTTGGTATTTTGCAGAAAATCAAGTCTTCTTGGGTAAATCTCTACAAGTTTTACTTCGCACACCTGGTTTTTGGCCTCCTGAGGTGCTGAGTTTCCTGTTTTTTAAAGCCTCAGATCAAGTATGAGATATGAATCAGCCTATACGAGTATGTTTTATCTGATTACAGAAGTCCCTCTCATAAAGCTCTCGTCTTGCAGCTCAGGATGAATGCACAGTTTAACTAAGAACAGCAGCAGAAAACACTTTATTTTGGACGGACAGTAACTGAAATCATTTACATCTCTACAGAAAGTATGACCCAAGATGAAAATCAGGTTTCAAAACTCAAGCTCTTTACTGAAGGCAAAAGATTTGGTTACACACGCTTTTAGGCAAACAAAGCAAGGGCGAACAAAAAAGGCAAAAACACTATGAAATGAAAGAAAAGAAGGATGAATTGGTTACAGAGGGAAGGGAACACGCCAACTAAATACACCTGAGAATCAGGTGCAACACATCAGGGTGGAGCAAACAATCACACGGGGAAGGAAGTAAAATCTGAAACAGTGTGGGGTTCAAAAGTTCATGACAAACCATCCAATAGTTGTGGAAACATGCTGCTAAAACCCATAAAAATCAACCTCATGGTGGCGCTACAGTAAAAGTCAGGGGATCTTCAAAGTCTGTAGGATTCCTCATCTGTTAACCATGAATGTCCGTGCAAAATTTCATGGCAATCCATCCAATAGATGTTGAGATATTTCAGTCAAGAGCAAAGTAATGGATAGCCAAAATATAGATCTGGATTATGTAGATCTGTCTCCATTAAAGCCACCAGCCTTGATAAGAAGTTGTAGGTTATAGCCCAAAGGCCACTCTGTTATCAGAAGGTCACAGGTTTGATCCCCTGGCAACCACTGTGTCTCACCTGAGCGTTATGATAAACACCCACCTTTTCATTCACTGAAAGTCATTCTAGATAAGAGTCAGTTAAAGGTCTTATGCAAATATGTGGCAGCAGTGTCTTGTTTAATGAATTATCGGAGATGAAAACTGCCAGATGTTCTCTTCAGAGACTAAATTGGTTTGTTAAAGTGGTTATAAGGGAGATATAGCAGCATCCACCTGAGGAAATAAGTTGTCAGACTGCAGGAGGATTCATTATCTTACCTTTAAAATGTTCTATTTTCTTAATGGAGTTTTGAATGCAACATTTCCATTTAAATTCAGTTTATGCAAAATCTAATAATCAAGTTTTTCTATCATTTATGTATTATTTATAAGTGTTTTTATCATTGTGAATAAAAAATAAAGCATGAGTTTGACATCTCATCATCTGATGGATTTTGTAGCTTATATACAAACATTTCCATCTAGTGGACAAATACAGGTACTACAACTGCAGTTTACTTCAAAACCAGAGCTGCAGGTGCAAAGAAAGACAAATACAAAAAGCTATAATCAAGTAGTGTTTATTTAAATATTAATAAATAGTGAACATAGTGATTTGTTGTACAATTATTTAGTGAAATATTAAGTGTTTATTTTATGGTTAAAAAGTGCTTTTTTCACTTAGTTGAATTGTGCTCTTGTGCAAATCAGCATCTTGTGTCTTTTCTACGAGTTCCTGCAGAGAGAAAACAAATTAGACAAAAAGTGAAGTATTTAAATTTGCATATTTGAATGTTGTGGCACAGGGAAAAGGGAGGGGAACCACTGAGTGCAGAAAAATGAGGCAATTTAATAAAAATACATGTCATTCCCTGTCTTCTCTTTATTTCTAGAGATGTCAGCAAGAGCACTTTTCTCTTTATTCTGCATACAAAGGCCCCTCTGCTTTCCCCCCCCCCTCAGTTAGTACAGAAGAATGGGGTGTCAAAAATCTAACCTTGTGATTGTGATTTCTTGTGTTTATTTAAGTGTTGTTGTGATCTGGCTTCATTCTTGGAGCCGTCAACGTCGGGATTTGGCATCACTGTTTTCCATGACTTCTCCGTTGGATGAGAACCTGTGTGATTATAAAGAAATACAGAGTAGTTACCAAGGCCGGGCCCCAAAAGACCCAGGTCAAGTACAATATCAGCTATTATGGGTGTAGAGCTTGCTTACCAGTTTGCCACCTGTGCGTTAGGTACATCTGATCCATGTTCCTCCATTGTTCCTGAAGGGAAACGGGCACGGCGCAGTTTTCGTCCATCTCTCGGATGGCATTGCCATGGGGGCAGTGGCGCAGCCCCTCCCACGCAACAGGTTGATGCAGCAGCTCATTACAGACGTAATTCTTCTCTCTCACCTTTGGGTACATTGCTGCAGGACACCTCTCCAGGTTCTGCTTGGAGGCGAGTGGCCTCTTGACGTCCGTGAGCTTCCTGGCATCTTCAGCCGCCCTCCATTTTGGGCCTCTGCGACACGAGCTGTTCTCTGAGGATTCTCCCTCGGTGTCGTGTCCGTGATGAAGACCGCGAACATCGGGAATGGAGCCTTTCCTCATGGGTTTCTTGGTGTGAGATTTACAGGCTTCGCATGTCGGTAAGAGTGCGTCATTCCACTGCTGGAAAGGAACAGCTTTCCTCTTCAAGCTCCTACCATCAATGCCTGGATTGGCAGATATGCAGATTCTGCGTTTTGCCAGACATCTGGAGCAAAGGCGCTCCCTCTTGGATGCATACGGGGTAAATACATTCTCATTGAAATTCCTGCTGAGGCAGCATTCGTGGTCAGAGAGGCTTCGTCGATCCACCTTACCTTTGGGTTTGTACCTCTCTTTTGGCTTGCGGACAATAGGTTGTTCTTTGTACTCAAGGTCTAGTTTTCTTCTTCTAGTTGGCACATCTAAACCACAGCTGCTCAAAGGTTTCTTCTGCTTCTTGGGAGTTGGTGGCATCTTGCTGCAATAGTAGACGTTATCAAAGTCAGCTAACCAGCTGGTTGAGGGGAGGTAGGCAGGCAACGATTCGAATGAAGTATCCTGGTGATCCTGGATGTTTGCTTCTCTTCTATGTTCTCTGTCTCCCTTAAGAGGGGAATTATCCAACAGCAGCAAATTATGTGCAAGATCCACCTCTGCTGTGTGTGTTAGCTTGGTCATAGGAGCTTCCTCTGTAATGTCCATCATGGGGCAGATATCAGCTTCAGGCACTAGCTCATGCATGGGACCCTCCACGGCAGGGGCCATGTCCTTCAGTTTGTCCTCAGCCAGAGGAGGCATCTCGATCATGGGGACAACCTCCTCCTCGTTCATTGTCAGTACATCTGCCGAGGGCACTTCAGTGAGAGCAGCTAGCGTTTCATCATGAGAGTCTGTGCAGCCATTTTGGATCAGTGATTCAGGGGAGGGAATCAAGGTTTCCTCCACTGACCAAACTGTGGACTCCATCTTGCGCAACTCGTCCAGATACTTAGAATCGAAAGGCAGGTGAACGACCTTAAAATTAAAGTTCTTGGAGGTCACACTCAGGTGTTTCTCACTCTTCATCTCCTCAACTTCACCACAAGCTGCTACTTGAGATCCCACATTGGAGACCTCTGCAACAGGGTCCATCTGATTCCTGGACTCCTGTAGAGCGCCACCACTCGGCGTCCCAACTAACAGAATGTCAGGACAAGGTTGGAGTGCCTGCTCCGACTGATCGGCAGGAAGGGACAGTCCGTCGTCCTGCACCACACTGCCCTGGAGGATGGAGCTACACTGGACCATGTCTTGGGAAAACCTGTGGGACACTTCTGCAGTCTCATGAGAGTGCAGGAGCTGAACTCCCACTGGTGTGGTGCGGCATTCAATCCTCACCTCCTCAGTCTGAATCAAGGAAGCTGCCGTTTGGTGGCGTCCTGGTCGTGGAAGAAGGAGCCATGTCCTTTAGCTCCAGAGAATGATCTGCCTTCTGCTCAGCCAAGGGTGGTGAGAGTGATTGGCTGGTTGGGGTGTCACCGCTGCAGAGTGGGAGGCCACTGGACACCTCAGTGTCACTGGAACTTGGGGTGCTGGTCCTCAGTGGCTCAGTTTGAACCTGAGAGCTCGTCATTTCTCTGGCTGAGCTGTTGTGTTGATAGCGGAACCTGCGGGAGTGGTAGGCCATGGTCTGGTAATACTGGGGGTTCAGCATGCGCCTGTAGTCCATCAGATGGAGGTGGGTATGGGGTACAACAAAGCCAGGTGGGTCCATGTATGGATTGGGCTGATAGTGGGGCATCAATGGCATCCCATAACCTTCAACAGCAGAAAAAAGTAGCCATGCTAGCAGCTAAAAGTGATTACAGCTCAAACTAAGAAAAACATGAATGAGTGAACCAAATTTGGTTTCAGAAAAACATATAGAAACTATGATAGAATGTAGGCAAAAAGGTCCAAACATTTACCACATTTATTGCTCTCTACATGCAACATAAAATGGCCTTATACAGCAGCTTACCTAAACTGGGGTAGCCATAGTACAGGTTGTAGGAAACAGGCATGGGCATGGGCACAGGCCACTGCAGACTCTGCATGGGCAGGTATGTCTGTGAAGGCTGTATGAAGAAGAAAGGTTTGTGGTGCTGCTGCTGCTGTTCCTCAGGACGTGTAGCTCCTGAAGGTCCTGGACCCGGTTGATGGGGCCCCTGGGCCTGTTGAGCTCCATGCGGTGGGTTTGGACCCCGATGGCTGACACCGTAGGGGTGTTGCAAAGTAGACGTGGCTGCCTCCATGTCTGACAAAGAAACAAAAAGCAGATTAGAAGGATTGTTTGTTCTTTTGGTGTATTTCAACAGCAGAGGTGTACCTACATGCAAAAAGATTATCTCTAACAAACCAACACAGCTTTCTGAGTACAAGTTAAATTGGAAATCAAAAGGGGGTGGACTCAAGATGCAGGTTTTTGTCAAATTCTCCACAGATTGGCTGGATTTTTGCTCCCAGGTGACGATCATCCAATTAGAGTGTGATCATCTGCATTTACAGCCAATGAAAACTGTTTCCTGCTGATTCCCTCCCACTGTGGCACATCAAATCACCTGAGGAAAGGCACACAATAGATCAGAGATAGAAGGAAAAAAAACAAGATCAGTGTCTTGAATCAACTTCCTGTGACTTGAAAATTGAGAAGCTGATCAGCTTTAACAAAAACAGACAGACACCTTGTGGCTCAGAGTGGTACATCCTGTTTCTTTTCCCCATCTATCTCAGCTCCAGGATCTTTTTCTTTTTCATTTGCAGATGAGTAGAGTTAAAATGCAAAGCACACACACCCACACATGTTGCTTTAGATGCAGGTTTGACCCCTGAAGGTCCAATTATGAGGTTAGAAGAGAACTTGTTTGGTTGCCTGGAGCTGTGTTTGTAGATGGTGCTATCCACGAAGAATTAACACGCTCTGAGACCAGTTTGATGTGATTTTAAATCAATACTACTGTTTTAAGATGTTTTTTTTAATGTGTGGATTCTGGTCTGAGTGACTCATTGCACTGGTAAAAATCTACTTTTTACACACTGCAACCAATTGTTGATCAAGCTGACATCATTTTCTGATTATAAGCTACACAATTTATCAGTTAAACAAAAACAGTGAAAAATGCTCATTATAATTCAAGATAACATCTTTAAATGTCTTGTTTTGTCTGTTGCAGCAATGTAAAACAAAGGAAAGCAACAAATTCACACATTTTAGTGGCTGGAATCTGCAAATTTTTTGACATTTCTGCTTGAAAAATGACATTAAAGGACATGATCCATTATTCAGCTAATAATTTCAGCTCAAGCAGACGCTAGACATTGATAGATGGTAGCCTGAGTAATACCTGACCTAGCACCTGGCTCTGCAGATCAATAGTCATTTCCTGCTGCTGCCATATCTATTTTAAATAATAGGTAGGCTGTATCAACTTTAGATGCTCATAGTGTAAATCTAAGGTGGGTGAAGTAATTGTCCACTGGTTAAACACTGTAAAAGAGACTCAAAATAATTACATACAAAGCTTAAATAATGACAATATTTTATTGGACTGGCCCCAAACAGTGGCACACCGTCATCTGCAACACAACCTTTCAGCCCATTTGCCTGTGAAATCCATCAATCAATAGTGCAAGGCAGTGTCACTGCAGAAACTTTATACAATATTTTTCTTTTTTTTTGTTTTAAACTTTTATCCAACACAAAGAGGCTTCCTGTGCAGTGCATTTCACCTGGTGCTCAAACACATTCTCCTGGAGTATTTACACCTTTTTAGGGACCTGAAGGAGGCGAGGAAGAAACGTTATGTGAAATCAATTGTCAGTCATGTGGAAAAACATAATGAGCTCCCTGCAAAGCGTTTTGTTTTGGGAATTTTACCTACAGTTCAACACACTTTGTTCAAAAGTCAGTCCAGGGACGTTAACATCTTGGTTCTCCTCTCATGCTAGAGCCTGAAAATGAAAAATCAGATTCAGAAAAATGTGTTTACAGGGTCAAAGCAAACAGAAGAAAAACAAAAACTAACCTCGCTCCCAGTGTAATGGTGGCGGCTCGTCGTCATCATTGTCCTCATCTCTTGGCCTGTGGTACATCACTTTCCTCTGAGCGCCCATCTCTGTCAAATACATAAAAGTAGATCAGATCCTCAGGGGCTCGTGAAAATAATTACAGATGGGATTTTTTTTTTTACAAAAGAATCACATTCAAATTCCTCCACTTTTTACATCCAACTGTAGCAGCTCAACTTTAATTTTTAGGTGCAGAGCAAGAAATCCAAAACTAAAATGTGTGCACAGTGCAACTTGTGCAGAAAATATTCATGTGTTTCCAGATGTTGGTGTGCCTCAGCATTTCACCAAAACTAGAGGGGTAAATGAATAAATATGGAGCTAGAAGCTGCACTCAGACCAAAGTTATGCTGCTCATGATCATCCAACATCAGCAAACCTTGTCGTTGCAGAGGGCCTGCTTGTCTCCTCCTGGGAATCACGTCGGTGTCTCCCCACCTGCCTTGGTCTGAAGTGGTCAGATCATCTCTGCAGAGTCTGTCTATCAAAGAGTTTGCACGTTTATTGCGTATTTCTGGCATGATTTAAACGGAATCTGCAGCTGAGACTTACCCTGGCATGTTCTGCACTGCAGCTCGCTGCTCGTCATCTCTCCGGCCTCACCGTCACCCTGGTTCCTGCTTGCAAAGGTCATGACCTTCGTCCTGGTCGAATGGATCTGTTGGATCTTTGTACTGGCCTCTTTTATACCAGGGTTTTGTTGGATGTCTCGGTGGGGCAGGATGAGGCTTTCTGGGTGCAGAGTGCTTCCTCACGACGACTCTAACCGGCTGCTCACACCCTCTTCCGTACCTGGTTTCCTCCTCGGAGTCTCCGGCTTCGTCTCTGTACACCTTTGAGCTGTGGACTTTGCTCCTACCTGCGCCCTTTGCCAGGTTTTTCCCACAGCAGGCGCACATGAACCTCTTCGAACCCGGCAGCCACACTTCTTCCGCTTCTTCGGCTGCTTGATGAGACGCGCCGACGACCTCGGCGAGCCTCCTGCCCGTGTAGACCTGTTTTGGGAAGAGGTCCACGTCGTCCAGGTCCGTGGAGAACATCTCGTCTCTGGAGGAGAGCTCGTCGAGAGACGGGCTGAGGACACTCATCCGCTCATGGGTGGTCTGCAGGGAGAGGTAGTTGTAGTAGTAGGGGGCAACAGGGGAGGAGAGGCGGCCAGCTCCTGCAGCTCCAGGTGTTAAAACGCTGTCAAACGGCAGCTTGAGGATCTGGTAGCTCGGATTGGATTTGGCTTCATCAGTAGATCCTGTCTGATGTTCTGTCTTTGAGCATTTGTCGCTGCTTTTAGCCTCGGGTGTCAACTTCAGGAGCCCTTCAGCACCACATTTGGGAACACTTGCATCGGTCGCGAAGATATCTGACTGGATATCCGTGACCTCCTCTTTCTCCAGAGGGAGGAAGTGCTCATCTCCTGCTGGCTGCTCGAGCTCAGGACACTCCTCGTGAACAGAGGAACTATCGAGAGGCAGCTCCTCTTCCAAGGCTCCTGCCCAACATCCCTGAGGGCTCAGGGTGTCCAGGCTTCTTTGGCTGGACTCCCCGTCGTACACCGCTGTCGTGGAGTCGCTGAAGGTCACAGCAGGGCACTCCAGGCGACTGTCATCCGGCGCCAAAGGCAGAACGTGACCCTGCTCTTCACCCTTCTTCTCCTCACCTGGAGAAAACATCCCCGAGGACTGGGAGGCGACGCCAGAGTCGAGCTCCTTCTCGGCGCCCTGCTGCAGCTCGCTGGCTCGGATTTTATCCAGGCATTCGATGAGCTTGGTTATGGCATCGCTGGGGTCTGTTTGGGCCTCCGAGCAGGCCATTTCTCGACGCTGCCCCTGGGGTTGGGGCTGCTGCTGCTGCTGTTGCTGCTGGCGAGGCATGTCAGTCCAGGTGGGAGCGTGGAACCGAGGTTCAAACATTCGCCTGTAATCCATCGGATAAAGTGGAGCATGTGGGAAAACAAAGCCAGGATACTGCATGTACTGGTAAGGGTGCATGCAGGGACGACTGAAGTTAAAACCTAGAGAAGCAAACATAAATGTAAGATTTCAGGTGATTAATCCTGCATGAATAGAGCAAAAAATAAAGTTTAAACAGCCTGATACCTCCAGGCAAACCATAGTGACTGTATGGGTTGTTCAGCTGCCAGTGCTGGTACAGGTAATAAGGTTGAGATGGTGGCTGGACGTAGAAAAAAGGTCTGGGATGGTGAGTTCTCTGCTGTCCACTCCCAAATGTGTGTGGCTGTTTGCCTCCATCTGCAGGTATCAGACACAAAAAACAAAGATATAACTTTCTACGCATTGTTTTTTTAATAGTTATAAGAATGTTTTAATTAAATCTGGAAAATAAACATTAAATGGGAGCTTTTACCGTCCATTTTCGCGTTCTTGCTTGCTCAACCTGTCAGAATAAAACACCACAGAGGGATGACAGCAACAACAACGGCCAAGTTTTTTTTTTACAGTCAATTTTTCATTAAACAAACAGAAGTAACGCTTCTCCTCTCAGGTTCACATGACGTCCCATTCACAAAAGCCCAAACACCTCCGCTAATTAGTCAAATAGGAAACACCTGCTGCTCTGCTCAGGACCGGGGACTTCAATTACAAGTGGACGGACTGAGTTTGAGTAGTTTAACCGGGATAAAATTGAGGTTTTTGCAAGGAACACCTATGCAACTCTCAAATAATAAAAGTGAAATCAACAAATACACTGTTTACTGTTAAGCTGTATGAGGTGTGAAGGTATACATTTCAAATTCTTGCCCACAATGCCAGGATAAATGGTGGTGAAGAGTTATTTATAACTTTAACTATCTAGAGCCCAAAAGTGGGCTTTAGTGCCTATAAAATACTCAACAAGTGTTAGTTTCTGATCGATAACTTATAAAAGAGTGGTCTCAGTGTCTTTAATGTTTTGTTCTTATTTATAATAATAACAAATTTTAATTTAAAGTCGTGTTTCCGTAAGGTTTCATAAGGTTGCAGTCCTGCTGTATGTCCGTCTGTCCAGCAGAGGTCACTGTTACACCGTTTAGTTTGGGCGCATGCGCAGTATCCTGAGTTGGCCTCTGCTCTTTCAGGCGCTTATGATGCGCTGAAAGGTTGTCCGCTGCTCGGCGCTTGTACACAACTGTTTAATGTCTAAATTCGGCTTCGGGAGCTTACTTGGCACTTTCTGCTGACGGGAAAAGCCACGGCGACGGTTCAGCGTGTGGAGTCTGCCCGCAGTTACTGTAAAGGAGCTTGGATTTCGGTTGCCGAAGTTCTCAGGTAGCTAGCTTCCGTTTATTTAGCTCTTTTTTAGCTTAGCTGTGTGTGCTAGCAGCATGACCGCTCTCTAATTTGGGAGCTGCATTGGTTTGAGGCTGTCATGTCCTTTCTGGAATAATTTTGCAAAGTAGCTGATCATGTCAGATGCCCGGCTTTCTTATGGTCACCAGCAGGCGTGCTACCAAGTTAGCTGACCCTGGAGCTGTGCAGCGGAGGGAAGCTAAAGTTGCTAACTTGCTGTCGCTACTTTAGCTAGCGATATAACATGACATCGAGGCTAGCTGATCAGATGTATCGATCAAAAACAAGGGTGGCCACATTGTCGAGCGAGTGTCTTGAGACACAAATACAGAGATCATGACCAGTCGGGTCAGCTAACATTAGCCTGTCCGTTTTAGACGGGGTTTGTTTTGGACATGTAGGGTAACGATGACGTGCTAATGTAGCTAGCTAGCTAGCATCAAGCTAGTCTAAAAAACATGTTAAACACTCTTCAAATGTCAGCTTTTACTCCCAGAATAACCCGCTACTTAGCAGGATTTTGGGGATAAAACGTCTTAAAAGGACTCTCTGTGTATTAAGCATTAGGTGAACATTCACCTACAGCCTGTACACATTGTTAAACTGTATCCCTCACTGCTCAGAGACTGGACAACATGTTATCTCAACATGTAGCTTAGCTAAGAAACTAACTGTCAACTAATCGTAACGTTTTCATTCAGGAAGTGTGTTCTCGTGTGTTTTAAAAAATGCTAAACTAAGCTCAGTGTCTGATCTTGACCAGCGCTAAATAAAGATATCCTGAAAGTCAAGGTGCGTTTAAAGCATCGAGCACATCTGAGTCAGTGTGGTGCGGAGGTATTTGTATAATACACTGACGCACAACCCTGAATTTGATAGATAATTAGATGAGAAGTTGATATTTATTTACTATTTATTCAGGTGATTTCCACACATAAACTCCACGTGGCCTCATAGAAATAAGCTGTTGCGGTTGGCATTAGTAGTAGTATTATAGATAGGGTGTGAGCAGTGGAGCTTAGCTGTGTTTTTGTCTGCGCCATTGAAACGTAGTATTATGTTTTACTATTGGCCTATTAATATCTGACAGACTGTGCTGCAGGGCTCTTTATAAAGATTAGATTTTATCTTCATGAATTTGGAGAGCATTATCTTTTCACTTTAACTACAAATAATCAGAATAAATAGATGAATAGACCAAATAAAGAGTAAGAAAAAAGAAATATGAATACATAAAAAGGGGAAAATGACAATAGTATATCATATAGTACCATCATGGTAGATAGAAAGGTCTGGGCCTCATTTTCTCCAAAGCATCTCAAGTCTAAAATGATGGGACCAAGATTATTTTTGCTTCTGAATATGGATGAATTATCTTTATGAGCCACCCTCATGAGTCAGTTTAATTCAGATGTTGTTTTGTTCTATAGAGGGCCAGTAGTTGGGTGATTTTAGTCCTTCCACTCAGATGCTCCTGTTAGCTTCTGTCTGTCTGTCGCTGCAGTTTCTGGAAGCTTGAGGTGAAGGGAGGACGGAGGGAGAGATGTCAGCAGGTGACGTGCAAGGGGAGGCAGTTTGTTCAAAGTGCAGATTTCATATAAAATAAGATTTTCAGGGTGTTTGCTGGGCTGTCATCCCAAATAAAAGAGCCTGTGCTGCTAGTTTCCATGGATTCTAGACTCATTGTTTGTTTTTGTTTTTCTTCTGTGTTTTTCAGACAAGCACTGATGTAGCAGTGTTGCGACAGGCGTCGTGCTTTCTCTCTACCTCCGGTCCCCAGTGCCTCACTGCATGACCTTAGACCGCAGATAGACCCACGAGGGGAAACTGCCCCATCCTCACCCAAAAAAAAACCCTTTCTCTGGACTCCTCTGGGCGGTTACACTCAGTTGCCACAACCCTGCAACGATCCCATCTCATCTCATCTTTCAGCTCATCTCCAGTAGACGGAATTTTTTCCCACATCGGAGTTGAACACTTCCACTACTTGGGCCAGTAGAGGTGTTGGAGAGCTGTCCCCCTCCCCGTCCCTCCGTTTACCCTCTTTAAGAATATATATATATATATTTTTTCTTTTTTTCTCCTGGTTGGCTTGAGTCCGGTTCTGCCGGCCGTGTGACTTTTCAAAACTGGGGCGCGATTCATGGGATGCAACCATGTCGGATCTCAGTGAGCGCAGGCCGGTCAACACGGACTACGCTGTCTCCCTGCTGGAGCAGCTCAAGTTCTTTTACGAACAGAAATTACTGACTGATGTTGTGCTGCTGGTGGAGGACACGGAGTTCCCGTGTCACAAGATGGTCCTGGCCACGTGTAGCTCCTATTTCAGGTGAGTGCGCCACACAGTTATCAGCCCGGGGGGCGAGGGCACGGGTGGGTGTTCCTGTTTTTAACGACCTCCATGTGACCACGCTTTGTTTGGCATATCTCCTACTGTTTCAATAAATAATGCACTACATGGGTTTTTGTGCTTAAAGACAGCAATTACTCCCCTCTGGCTTTGACGGGTGGGGGTGTAGGTAAGATGTCATTATAAAGAGCCTACCTCCTACAGTTACAATAAATAATGCACCACACTGTAGAGCAAGCATTACCCACTCTATACATGGAGAGAATGGAAAACGAGGGGATGGTTTTTCCTTAAAAGCAAGGGGGGACTCACAGTTATTCCGCCTCTTGATATATTTCTACACGGAACAAATGAAGCAATCTCTAACTTGTAGTACCACAGACGTATCCCTCAAGGCTGTCGGGGTGGGGGCCTCATTCGTACGCACAACATTGCATAATGTAGTGTGTGTGCACTGCAGTGAATGTGACAGAAGCGCTGGGAAGAGTCCATCTGTACATGACAGGAGCTCATGCAGCATTTGAACATGCTGTCTACCTCCCTGTCTGCCTCACCCCCTCCCTGCACACTCACACATGCATTCCAAGAAGAGGTTCCAACAACTTAATGCCTCCCTCACACCCCACCTCTCCCTCTCTCCCCCCCATCTTCCCCTCTGTTTCCCACGCACTTGTTATCTGGTGTGAACATGCAAAGCATTTCCCCCTCCAGGGTTCAGAGGTGTCGCGGCGCTTCCTCTACAACTGCTAACCCCTTCCTCCTTTCTCCGTCTGTCTGCTCTCCACCTCTTCTCTTCTCAGAGAAAATGGGGAGAGGGGGAGGGTGCAGTAGGGGAAAGTCTGGTCACGTAGGTCTTGGTGAGAGATGGAGAGAAAGAAAAGGGGGGGAGAAAGAGAGGAAAACGAGGAGGGTGGGGGTACAGGGGTATAACTGCAGAGTTGCGTAATACAGCCTGGCAGGTTTAGCCCCTGCTGTGATCAACACACCCCTCAAAAAATAAAAAAACTCTTGTTCAGGAGGGTGGAGCCGTTGTGCAGACACAATATTATGAAAGATTGGAGCTGCAACTGACAGCTACTGTCATCATTGATTATCGATTAATTTGTCTATTATATTTACGATTTAACATCTGGAGAAAGTCAGAATCTTAAGAAATACACAAATGCAACATCTTCAGCAAGCAAATTGATTGTTTTTACAATTGTTTTTATCAGTTCATCTGCTGATTTCTGTCTGAATTAATTGTTTTCTCTCTTACCAACAGCCCATAACTCTGATATATTCACTTTGCAATCCAATTAAACAATAAAGACCAGGAAAATATAAGTTAAGTTACAGGGTAACTGGCAGTAGCTTCAATTATTGAGTAAAAATGCTAAGAATTCACTGTTTCTGTTCCTTAAATCTTAAATATCTTTGGGCTTTCCACTCAAACTTGGGCATTTTCACAACTGTGTAGAAGGAAAAAATCAACTGATTAATCCGTAATAAAACAATATTTACCTACATGCTGCTCTAGTCTCTCTTAAAATGAAAAGATACCATGTGGCTTTCAAATGACATGACGACAGTGGGAAATTAACTCCAGCAGCAGCCAATTACAGGTAGACTGGCTCCGGTCGGTGGCTTGTCTGTCTGTTTTTCCAGCCACTTTGGCAGGTGGCCAGCTATCATTAGGAGGCTCTGTTTATTTAAAAGAAAAACGTTTGGGGATACTAAAACAGTCATCAACCAGAATATAGAGTAAAAGCTTGTCCAGTCTTATGGGTTTATTATGAAGAAAGACTCACAAATAATCGACTGGGAAACCTAAATATTTGCAGATATGATGGAACAAGTCAGAAATAACAAATTAAGTCTTTTAATTCAGAGAAACCACTTCACTTTTTTGTCTTGTGCTTCATCATTGAGGCTTGTATCTGCTCTAATGTGCTGGGTTTATTGTGTTACAGGCTGAGAAAGAGAGAAATGAATAGCTTTGTTTGTCACTAACTTTGCACCACTGACCTTTATCAGCTGTTGTCTGTTGCTCTGAAATATGTAGTTTCCATGGATCTGGTTCCACTTGCAAAATGGTTTGTGTTTGCCAAATACAGTCAAAGTAATTGACATAAAAGTCACATATCTCTTGCTTCTCACTCCTGTTAAATACGTACTGTGTTGCTCCTGCAGGGCGATGTTCATGAGCGGCCTCAGCGAGAGCAAACAGACCCATGTCCACTTGAGGAACGTGGACCCGGCCACTTTGCAGATCATCATCACCTACGCCTACACGGGCAACCTGGCCATCAATGACAGCACTGTGGAGCCGCTCTACGAGACCGCCTGCTTCCTACAGGTCAGTGCAGTCGCACAACTGGAATACACCATTATTGTCGACAGCTGCAACCTAAAAACTGTTCTGATTGTGATTTCTCCTCTGTCTTTTGTCCTGCCCAGGTGGAGGACGTCTTGCTGCAGTGCAGAGACTACCTGGTGAAGAAGATAAATGCAGAGAACTGCGTCCGCATGCTGAGCATCGGAGACCTGTTCAGCTGCAGCGAGCTGAAGCAGAGCGCCAAGCGCATGGTGGAGCACAAGTTCCCTATGGTGTACCGACAGGAGGCCTTCCTTCAGCTCTCCCACGAGCTGTTGATAGACGTCCTGAGCAGCGACAACCTCAACGTGGAGAAGGAGGAGACGGTGCGCGAGGCGGCCATGCTGTGGTTGGAGTACAACATGGAGGCGCGCTCGCAGCACCTGTCGTCCGTGCTCAGCCAGATCCGCATCGATGCCCTGTCGGAGGTGACGCAGCGCGCCTGGTTCCAGGGTCTGCCACCTAATGACAAGTCCGTGGTGGTGCAGGGACTCTACAAGTCCATGCCCAAGTTCTTCAAGCCTCGGTTAGGCATGACAAAGGAGGAGATGCTGATTTTCATGGAGGCCATGTCAGAAACGCAAGGCGAGGGATACGTCATGTCCGGGTCCTTGCCGACTACAGTAGTGTGTTACAGTCCGCAGGCAGAGAAAGTGTACAAGCTCAGCAACCCCCCAGGAGACCTGCAGAAGGTGGGGACCCTCGTTACACCCGACAACGATGTGTTCATCGCTGGCGGGCAGATCCCTCTCAAAAACTCTATCACCAACCACGGCAAGAGTGGCAAGCTACAGGCAGTCTTCCGCTCAGTCGATAGTTTCTTCTGGTTTGACGCCCAGCAGAACGCCTGGGTTCCCAAAACCCCCATGTTGTGTGCCCGAATCAAGCCCTCACTGGTCTACTGTGAGGGCTACATCTATGCAATCGGGGGCGATAACGTTGGCGGGGAGCTGAACAAGCGCACAGTGGAGCGCTACGACTGCGAGAAGGACGAGTGGAGCATGATGAGCCCGCTGCCCTTTGCCTGGAACTGGAGCACGTCCGTGGTGGCGCACGACTGCATCTACGTCATGACCCACGACCTGATGTACTGCTACTTCCCCCGAGCCGACACCTGGGTGGAGATGGCGATGCGCAAGACCAGCCGGTGTTTTGCCTCCGCGGCTGCATTCGGTGACCTCATTTTCTACATCGGCGGCCTCCATGTGGTCAGCAACTCGGGCATCCGGCTGCCGACGAGCACCATCGACGGCTCGTCCGTCACCGTGGAGATATACGACGTCAACAAGAATGAGTGGCGCCTGGCCGCCAACATCCCCGCCAAGCGCTACTCGGACCCAGTGCGTGCGGGCGGTGGTGCTGCTCAACTCTCTGTGCATTTTCATGCGCGAAACCCACATGAACGAGCGCGCCAAGTACGCTATCTATCAGTACGACGTGGAGCTGGACCGCTGGTACCTGCGGCAGCCCGTGTCCGAACGCGTACTCTGGGATCTGGGGAAGGACTTCCGGTGCGCGGTGGGGAAGCTGTACCCCTCCTGCCTGGAAGAGTCCCCCTGGAAACCCCCAACCTACCTCTTCTCCCCTGACGGAGCCGAGGAGTTCGAGGTGGACGGGGAGCTGGTGACCCTCCCTCACGTATAGCTCTTAACCTCCCCCACACCCCCTACCTCGCTGACTGAACCAGGAACCTGTAACGCTGAGGGATGAACACGAATGGGGGGTGGGCGGCGGATGAAATCTCCTGAGATATGAAAGGGTTTCTGTGTTATGGGAGGGACTTTGGAGGCTCGCGTTACGCTACACAATGCGGGCCTAAAACAACAGCAAGCTTTGAGCGAAAAAGATGCCCCTGAAAAATACTAGTAATCTGAAAATTTCTGTTTTGTTTTTTTTCTTCTCTCTTCTTATTTTGTCAGTTGTGACATCTGTTAGATATTATTACAAGTCTGTCATACTGTTTCTACAATGTGATAATCTAAACGTCAAACTGATTTTGTGATGATGAGGATGATGATGCACTTAACTGGTAAACCTTCTCGGAATGACAATGGCAACTGTACCAAAATACGCCCAGCTCCCCTGCCCCTCCAACTGTGGCTTCCCTCTATTCCCCTCCCTCTCCTCTATCTTTTTTTCCCTCTTTTCTCACCACTGATAAAGGAATACTCGGTGGAAAATCTATATTTAGAGCATCAGACGTTCACTTTTTTCTGGCTTTAACGTGGGCTCTGAAAGGTTTGCAGTTTTAACAAAATAAAAGCGTGAAACTGATCTGCAGAAACTTCTCAAACCACTCCTGCAGCATAATCTACTTTTCTTTTTGCTCTGTGTCGTTCCAAGCGATCATTATTTTGCCAATAACTCGTTTAATATGCTACTTCCAGTGAAGCTTTGGTCCTACAGCGATGTGATAGCATGACACTGAAGATATTATGGTGCTCTTGTGAAGAAACCCAAGTGTTTGGAACTTCCTGATGAGTTGATAATGCAGCAGGGATGGCGTTGAGAAGTTTTTATGCATGTTAAGATAGGTTTGCAGCTTTTTAAGGTCAATAATGAAACTTTAATCTCCTATTTTCTTGGCATTGAAGGCCACAAAATCTCATCAGTCAGTTGGACTTTGTGGTGATTTAATTCTAGAATTTTTGGCATTTTCTTACTTTAGAAATGAATTGATAGGAAGACGATAATAAATCAGCAGCAATTTTGATGATTGTTTTTTAAAACAATTAAATCACGATCTGCTGATTTTCTTTGACCTACATAATTGTAAATGAAATATTTTTGAGTTTTGGATCAGCGAAACGTCATTTGAAGATGTCAATTCAGGCTCTGCTAGCCTGCCTGGTTCTGATGTGTTGTGTTGCCTTGTTTCAAGGTCTCCATAGGAATTTATTATAATCCCACAACTACAGCCCACAGTTGCAGGTATTTGATGCTCAAAAATGTTGATTTTTGCTAGAGTATTCCCTAAAAACAGGATCCATCTGTTTCCTCATGAGGCCCTGCAGATGAGAGGAACAGGGGCCATGTTTTTTTTATTTTTTTCCGGAGTGGGGTTGAGAGGGCTGATGGGGAAACAAGTGAGAGGCGGAGAGGAGAGGGTGGTTAAAAAAAAAGGAGGGTGACTGCAGGTCCGGTCGCCCGTCACCTCCCCTCCCTCGCCCCCTCTCCTCCACCCCAGACTCTGACTACAGCGCCTCCACAGCCCGTCTGTCAAGTCTGTTTGCACACAGGTCTTCCACACAGCCGGCAGTTTACACCTCACCTCTATCCATCGTCACATGATCATGGTACTTGTGTTTTTCTTTCCACGAGGGTCTCTCTGCAAACACACAAACTCCACTCTCAGTACCAACAGGTTTCGGGCTCATGCATTTTTTTTTTTTTTTTAATTTCCAAGCTGCTGAAATATATATATAATAAAATATATATTTTTCATATGTTTAAAAGACAACTGTTCTAGTGTGGGGAAAATAACCAGGTCTATTTTGTATTAGTGTCTTTTTTAATTTAATATCAGACATTACTGTAGTGTGATTGTGGGTAGATATCCATTTTCCTATCAGATTTAATTTGTTTTTGTTTCTGAGTGAATATTGAGGATTCTTGCTGCTGATTGGTTGTGAGAGGAGAGGGCTGGCCCAGGGCTGTTGCTATGGAAATCGTCCCGGCAACCACTAGCAGTAGCAGTGGAGGGGGGAGAGGGAGGGGGAGTGGGCGGGGTTTAAAAGAGAAAAAAAACATGAGCACAGGTGCTTCATGACAAACCCTTACTAGCATGTTTGGCTGCATCATATTCCTTTGGCACTGTATTTTGAATGAACGTTAATTTATTAAAAAACAATACCAAAAACGTTCCTGAAACTGGCTCCCTGTTTCGTTTATTTGTCCGTTTTTTTTTTTTAATATTGGTTAAACTTTTTGTTTAACGGCCAAAACATTGATTTTGAACCTTAAAACATATAAATCAAAATGGTGGTCTTCTTTTATTTAACATTAGTTTTGTAGGAAAAAATGCACATATTTCTCTGAATCCAGTTGTTGGGAAAAAGTTATTTTGTTACAGAATATCTGCTGGCATACTGGCAATAATGAATTTTTTCAGACATTTCCCAGCCCTTCAAAGGCTTCAAGAGGTTGTAGATTTAAGACAACATTAATTAATTTGGTTAAAAGGGTCAATGAAGTTATTTGTAAGATGATGTTAAATGACCAAATTTAAATTTGGGTATGTTACTAGCAACAGAATTTATATTTGTAACCATTAATTATCAAAAAAAGGTGTACAATGCCACCGTGTTGTTTAACAACATAAGCAAAAGATAATGTCATATACTGTGATTTAAATTGGGAAAAATAATCTGCTATATTACTATGCGACAAATATTGCCATTATTGATTAATCTACTGTGGGCCTTCTCTGCTGGCCTAAGCACTGTCACAATCACTGAATTATATTTTTATATGTTTTTTCCATTAATACTATACTTTTTAAATTGTTCCCAATAGTCTACTCTCTTTATCTCGTAGCTTTCCTCTTGGTTGCGCTGCTTTAAATACAGTCTGTTTATGCTTGGGCTTTTATCCAATCAGATTTCAGCACCGTGTTGCCAAGGTAACAGAAATCTGCAATGACGCCTACAGAAGCAACAGTGCAGATCACGGTAATTTAAAATAAACGGTGATGAAACTGTTGCCTTGTGGATTCTTTAGCCAATCAGAGTTCGAGTTGGTGAGATCCGGGACAGCTGGCTTACCGTGACGTCGGCATTGTCACGTGATTTGATTGGATGGTCAGAGAGTGTACTGGTTAGAGCTAGCAAACCGCGGCTATAGCTACTAGCGCAAGCTAAAAACATATTTGTATAGGTTTAATAGTTGTTTTTTCAACCCACAGTGGCTGAAGGAGGAGGAAGAGCTCAGTGACTCTGTTGTAGAGGTTATCTGCGCGTCTCAGTTTCAACAATAAGTGATTTTCCATCCATGGAGTCTGGTTTTAATTCGCTTCAAGGCTGAGGATATCCGCTCGGCAGTTTTTTTTGTCTACAAATAATCAGCTTTTTCGGTGAGTAAAATGCATTTTACCTATATTTTATTGTTTAAATTTTTATTGTTTTATTAGTTGATGGTTATGCTTCTGCTGGAGATGATGTGTATGGCGCCACAGTGTTTGGAAATATATTGAATTGTGTTTTTATTGCATTGCTTTAGTAAGAGCACTTATTTTGGCTACAGGACATGTCTGTCTGTGATGAAGTTCTGTTATACTGCGTTTCTGTGTATAACAGGTGGGCAACTCAGGTACAGCCCGCCACTGAGTTCTCACAGCCTATGGTGAGATCTTGAAACAGTCCAGAACCCAAAGATATTCAGTTTACAATGCCATTAAACAGAAAAAAAACTCTTAATTGATACCCTGGAACTATTTTAAGGACGTAAATGATTATTCTGTCATCAAAATTGTTAGTTAATAATTGACCTATCACTTTAGCATAACCACAGAATTGACAGTCAAGAAAATAGTCTTGAAAATGGAAAATTATTAATCAGACTTAATTAAAGTCAGTATATAAATCAGTGATAAAAAACAATCCTGACCCTGGCTTTGAGGCCGTCTGAACTGGTCATCACTGGGTGTGAATTTCTGCCTGCCTCGGTCTAAATGAAGTCGCCGGGTTCATATGTCCCTGTGATGCTGCTGAATTGTTGTCGGACAGCACATGGGTGCGTTTTTGTCTGGCCATGTGCTACCACCATCACAACAACCCCCTCCTCTATGAGCACACATACACAAATTTGCCACCACTTTGTTTGGCTGACCTACATTTTTTTTGCACAGAGACAAAAGAATTGTTCTGCTAAAAATAAAAGCCTGTGGTATTTTAATTATTTTTAATACAGCAATATAATATAGTATCACTTTCTCCTCAAATACATTAAAAGCATCTGTCAAGAAAATATTCTGTGAATCTGAATTCACAATACATTCATATCTTTTAAATACAAAATGAAAAATATATCATCAGAGGGTAAAAAAAAGACACAAAAAGCAGCTTTAACTTTAATATTTTCTCAGAAATCAAAAGCTGATTCAAGAAATGAGTCAATGGCTGAAAAGGGTTTAAAAGCATAAAGAAAAACAAAAAAACAAAAAAAGGAAACGTAAAACATTTTTAAAGATAGCAGGATGACACTTGTTACAACTGTAAAACTGGACTGGACAGAGCATGCTCACTGGACCACTTTTAATTCAACCGCCGTCGAATACTTGTAGCATGGAGGGAAAACATCTCGTAAGCACCTCAAAATTACAGTTATACAAGATAAAGGTTCACATAAACAGAATATAATGGCTGCTTTGTGCAAATACACACAGTGGTCCATGGATTTGGGACTTGTTCCAGTGTTGTCATGACAAAAACATGGATATTTATGAGATAACAAGCTTGTACACAACAAATAAATAAGTTATCTGACTTGATAGTATCTTTAGATTTACTAAATATAGTTCTCCCAATATATATATATATATATACTGACAGCAAAGTATAAAAAGGCCTGGGTGAGGGTTAATAACACCCTGTCAAACACACAGCTGGGTGCAGGTTCCTTCATAGTTAAGGGAAGTTTTATCACGTTCATTGGGGCACAAAATCAGGCATTAGGTTCTCAAGGATTTATGTAATGACATTGTGGTTATTTCAGTAACAGCATTCATTAACTTGTTTTATTTTTATTCCTTCAATTTTTTATTCTGGGTTTTTACTTCTCTTACATATCTAATAAAAGCTAATGAAATTTGCCTAGCAAGCTAACGAAAGTAGCAAGCTAACAAAATTAGCTAGCTAACATGACTTGGATATTTATATAGCACTGTGTTTCTATCTTTATAGCACTACCTTTTTTTAAGTTAATGTCTCTTGTTGTAATCAAAAATACATTAGCAATAATAGACGTAATTGATGGCAATGACTAATGTCCCTTTTCTCATCAAATATTAATATAAAAACTCTTAAGTAGCATTTGCTAGCTGACCTTCTTAGCTAGCTAAGGCTTTCCTTACAGAAAAAAAATAGAATATTTTTTGCTCTTTATCCAAGCTGATTGAAGGTTAAAGGAAAAATCTTACAGTTTTTTATGTTTACCATCTAATTATTTAGCTAACAATATTTTTTATTGATGTATTTGGTTGTATTTTTGACCTGTTTGATGACCTTTTGCTATGGTTTGTCAGTTTCGTGGGTCCCTAGACGTCTTTGTCTGAGACATTTACAACAATTAACAATAAATACAACCAGCTACGTTTACATTTGAGAGGCAGGAAACTAAATGTTTGGCATTTACTTGATAAACAGCATATATTTTTACACAGTTATATTTCACATAGGAATTCAAGCTGTTGCAGAGACAACCACAATATCATTACAGAGGCATCAATAAACAGGAGCCCAGCTGAATTTAAAATCTAAATTGTTAAAATCTTTAGAGGTGCCACTGCTCATGCTCTCCTGTCAAATCCTGTTTTGTTTTTCTTCGTCAGCAAAATAGTTGGCTATATAGACAAACTCTAAAAATATGCAGCAAAGAGTGAACACCGCAAACCCAACAACAGCATCTTTAGTGTCTCACAGGAAAGCAAACTGCAGCAGTGAGAAACAGGAGGTCAGACATGATGCAGCCTGCTGAAATTTCTGGTTTTTGATCAAAAGCACTGGCAGTCTTTGCCTCACAGTGGATATGGACTGTACAGTTAGTATAACGGCAGTGCTGCCTTTCTGTCCAGAGTGGCATCCTGCTAATACGCTGGAAAGTCTCCAATCAGGGATGTGACCGTCGGGGGTTTTATGGTTCAGACTTGGATTTTCCTTCATAAAACCAGCTCTCGGACCACTGAGGATCAGAGGACGACGGGGGACAGAGTCCACGGGGGCCACTGGTGGGTCACGGTTTGGCCTCGGTGGCTGGCTCTGGGCTAACCGGAGGGGTTACGGCTGCAGGCTGGGCCAGTGTGGAGAACCAGGAGGACATGGCCGACTTGGCGCTGGTCAATGCTCCACCCACTGACTGACCTGGAGATCACAGAGATTTTACAGTGACAAATTAACAGACAAACTGGCTCGTTAGGCAGTGTCTGCACACCTGTGGTCCACCTGCACAAGTTGATTTCACGTAATTTGATTTAGACCTCAGCTTAGGAGAGTGTGGGCTTGATTGATGTACCTCATCCTGGTGTTAGCGTTGAGAAAGAACAATTGGAGAGCTGCAGGAATTAGTCCTAAACCAGGAAGTACGCTAGCATTTTAGCACCTCTTGTTCCCTTGCCCCAAAGTCAATTCAGTTTTGGTTAGACGTCCGAAATTCAGGCAGGTGGTTTTAACACAAGCTCAAGACATTTTTACAATTTATTCTATGACTCAAAATATGACAGAAAACACCCAACTTGTGATTCCTTTAAGCTTTTATGTGTCTCAAAAAGGTGAACACACCAAACGATCTACTCAACAATCTGCCTTTACAGCTTCGTTGTGTTTATATTCACGCTCTTGCAAACGACTGTTAAGAAGAAAGGCTTTTTAGCAGATGGCAGCACTAAATAAAATTACAATTGGATTGAACTTAGTGGTGGTGACGTTAGTTTATAGCCGAAGATTAGCTTTTTACTCCTGGCGATTATTTTCGTCAATAATCCAGAAGCCAGTGAAAAAACCCTTTTGGCTTTCTCTAAACTGAACCAGGGTGATGCTAACTTCTGGGTTAGCCTCTTTCACCTTTATCACTGGCTGTGCTTTATTTAGGTATACAAGGTGGTAGGCATGATGTTAACCCTATCTGAGGTCAGCTGATTCTTTCGAGACCTTTTAAACATTGGCAAAGATAAGTCAGTGCTATTTCCATTGTGATTTAAGCCGCTACATGTGTTGTAATGATCACTATGCCGTTGGTTCACGTGGTATTTTGTTTACTTGGGGGCTCTGAGCCGTCAGTTCAGGTTAGCATAGGCTGTATAGAAATGGAGTGGAAACCACACCAGCAGGGCTGGCACTGTGCCGGGTGGATTTTGAGCACCACCCCATTCATGGAGTCCAGTGTCCTTGACATAGCTCCACTCACCCTCAGCCTGAGCAGAGGTCTAATCAGCATGGGTAACTGTGAACACCTGTGCAGGACATTTGAATGCAGCGCAGTCGTTAAATAAAATAAATAAGCACAAAGCTTCTTGTGTAATTGTGTAATCGGCCAGATTACACCATGATTGATGATTTGCGTGGTTTCTTACCCACTGCCTTCCCCGTCTGGACCATGCTGCGACTGGTGGTGATCATGGCGTTTCCGATCTTCTTCCCTCGCTCGCTGTTCTGCACCGAGCTGTAACGGACACGGAGAGGAAACACTGAAAAACATCGTAGGAGTTCTTCCACCTTTCCAGGAAACCAAGCTACACGAAAGTAAAAGTGAAAGGGGGGTTGATGTGAATCGGAGTCCAACACGCAACCTTTCACATGGATCCCCATTGACCTGACATTCAAGCAGGAATCTCACTCCTGCATCGCTGTTAAAACAAGCCGATCGCAGACGTCCATCATTCTAACCCTCTGAACCTTCACACCTTCTAATGAGCCAATCATTTCATCTGAAAATAGTAACCTGGTACCTGAGGATCATAATGGAGAGCTGTCATGCTTTGTTTGGAGTAGTCATCCATGTTTTTCTTCTCTTTTGTTTTTGTAAGAGGACAATATTGCCTCCTTACTTCACTTAGTAACATTTAATTCCAAATATGATGGGAAATGAATGTTAGTAATAAAAGTTGCTGGAGATTATGTATTTATGTGAATAAAAGTAGCACATATTATTTTTGAGAGGCTCAAATCTGCGAATATTTTGCATTTTTTCACAATTTTTGCTTAAAAAAATAGCTGAAATTATTGATTATCAAAATAGTTTGCGACTACTTTTCTGTGCATCAACTAATCAATTGATTAGACTGATTGTTTCAGCTCTATGTTAGACATTACCGGTCTTCTATCATGCAGCTATGAGTACCAACTTACTGCCCTTAAAATTGACGTGCTCATAAACTCGTAATCCGCCATTTTTGTAGTTTTACGTGTTGAAAATCAAGAACATAACACAAGTGATGGAAATGTCAGAAACAGTGATGCTGTCCTGACAGATTAAATACAACTGACAGAGGGAAAGTAAATCTTATTTTAACAGAGCAAAGATCCAGTCTCGATATAAAAGAGACCTGCAGGATGTAAAGTCTGTATATGAAACCTAAAACCAAAGGGGAAGTGAGAGCTGTGTGTGCATAGCTGCTGTCATTCCTCCACACCACAGACACATACAGTGTTTATTTGACTACAGCATCAACATGACACCGGCTCTGTGCAGGATGAGCCGCCGGACCGTGAACTGGCACCGCAACGACTCGCTGCCTCTGCTCTGTGGCGTCTCAGAGTCAGACGGGCCGTCCCCTCAGTGCCGGGCGCATATGGGAGGAGGGGGACAGAGTGGATCCACCAAAAAACAAGCTGTGGTTGCTAGGCGCTTGTTGCTATAGGATCAATAATCCAGCTCCATGGCTGCACGTCCACCAGGAATCTGTCCTTGTTGTGCCAACTTCCTTTTGTCTTTATTTTCAAAGTAAGAGACCTGCTGTTGTGCATTCCCAGCAGCGTGTGCTTTTTGAAATCATTTTTTGTGTAGAATTTTGTATTTACTTTTATTATTTTTTCATATATCATTAGTTAGTTTTGCTGAGATTACTTGTCAACAACAATATGTAGCAAGAACATTTCCAGGGGTCAATATTTTCTTTTCTTTTTTTTAATTAAATTTTTATCCAAATGTGCTGCTTTTTTCGTTGAAAACTTATCGTAAATTGGGATTTTTATCCTCTAATTCAATCTATCTCCTACATTTTCTGTATTTTTAAAATTATTTTATTGGTTTTATTGGCATTTAACTTCTACTCAAGATCTAAAAGCTCAAATTTGAGCAAATATGTCTAAATTACAGGAAGATTTGTGTAAAATATTACAAAAGACATCTTGAATCATGGTTTAAATGCACTGCTGTGTGTGACATACTGAAGCAGGGAAAAAATGTGAATAACTTTGATGCCATTGAAAGGAAATTTGGGTGGAATAATGGAAACACTGTGGTAAAATGATCCTACTTCAACTTTTTTTCTAATACCACCCAGCTTCAAACCAGTCTCCAACAACCTCACAGTGACAGAAAGCAGCGTTAGCTCAAGAGAGGAGCCACTGACTCTCTATCTCGCCGGCTGACCCAAATAAACAGCTCCTTATGTAGTGTAGCGTGGTGCCCTGACAATAAAGAAAAATCCTCCAATAAGTGCACGTCTGCCTGCGGACGTGCAGCTCGTCACATGACTCTGTTTTCTGAGAACATCTCTGCCACCGGCTGCTCTTTGTCCCAGCACGGGTGACGACGAAACATGAAAAGCACCCCCAGTGCTTCCATAATACACATGCAACACAGCACATTCACAAGGAAGTCAAGCGTAGGGCCTGGTTTTTCCTTTTTTTTCCCCTACAGGGAGTATAAATAGAGGGGAGGTGGCAGGAGCAGGAGCAGTGAGATAGAGCTGAGTGGAGTGGATGGACTCAGCTTTCCTTTTTTACTTTCAAGACAATCCTGACAAGTGGGATACATCAGAGCAGTCACCGTCTGTCCCACTAACCCCAGTTTCCCCCTCCTGTTGTCCAATCTCAAGTTGCAAAACAGCTCTGTGTTTACTGATGCAGGAAAACAGACTTTCTACCGTCTCTGACTGATGAGAGGCAACAAGGCGGCGCTTTGGGGTCAAGAGAATGTCTGACAGCTGATAGACACCGGAAAAAAATAGAATAAAAATTGCAGTTGTAATCAGGCATCAAAAATCATCAACATCTTAGTAGTATTTCATTGCTTTGCTATGATAGAATCGACCTGCACTGGTACAGTTTCTGACCCTAGGGGTCAGGGGTCCCTGTAAAATGTCACTGAAAGAGACACATAGCTACAAAAGCTGCAAAGAGACAAATAGCTAAAAAGAGACACGAAATGGCTAAAAAGAGGCACCAGTAGCTTTAGAGACACAAAATGGCTACAAAGGACACAAATGGCAACAAAGAGGTACTAAGTGGATATAAAGAGACACAAAATGACTACCAAGTAGCTACAAAGAGACAAGAAATGGCTATAAAATGAGTAGAAAGAGGCAACAAAGAGGCACAAAATAAGTACAAGTGGTACAAAATGGCTGCCAAATGGCACCAAATGACTACAAAGAGACACAAATGTACTATAAAGAGGCACAAAATGGCTACAGAGAGACATAGAATAGCCAGAAATCATTCTGTCTCTTTCAGTCTTACACCTTTTAAGAGAGGGACTTTTTACATGTCTGTGCCTGGGGGCCCATTGTCTCATAATCCATCCATAATACCGCCAATGCTAACATCATAAAAATGTACTTGAACGCATCATAAACTGCCTCTTGGCTCCTTCACAGATGAAAACTATGATCAATATCAGCTGGTTATCAGACTGATATTAGTTTTACTGTAGAAACTACATGTCAATAAGTGCCTCTCGTGTTGCGTCTTGCTACGGATTTCAACATCACTCAGAGAAAGTATCAAGCCCGCGAGGCTCAAAGCTCCTGACAGTCAATAAACACTCGTCTCTGGTGTTCAAGGTCGCGGTGAAGACTGAGTTGTTTATCTGCCGCCGTGCCCTCACGTCTCCGTTTAGAGAACACGTGTACAGACCTCACGCAAACACAAACACTTCTTCAGACCAGCTGAATCCCCTCCTGTTTTCGGGAGCCCCGCTCTGACACAAAGCTGAGGCAGGAAATGAGACGCGTTTATTCCAGAGAAGCGCTGATGGCAGAGTGCCAGACTTCCTGCCTGAACCCCGATTACCCCCACACCTCTCACCCCCACTACTGCCCCTACTGCACCAGTTATATCCAGAGTTTTAAAGTGCAGCGAGGGGAGCTGAGAGCCAGCAGCGTGCCTTTAACCCACTCCTGCTCCATGAAAACAACATGGAGGACGCGGCTATGACCTGGTCACCACCTTCTGATTATTTATTATCAATTAACAGTTTCACAGTTTCCCAGAGCAGCAGCTAATCAGAAAATTAAATCAATAAAATTAAACAATTTCGGATTTTCTTTATAGATACTGTGCTTAATAAAATTGTTTCATTTAGTTTCTTAGACATAACTAACCTGTGCGCAGTCGCTCTGAAAGTGAAATATAATATTAAATTCACAATGACCACAGTTGAAGTTACTGTACATAAGAATTTAGCACCTTTAATATTTTGTTGGATGTTTTAATCAGAATTATTTAGTAACTAAACTGTGGTAAAGTCTTTCTAAATGCATTAAAATGATCGTACACTAAGCATCAAAATATTTATATGACAAGATTATTATATTTCTATGTTTATAAATATCTATATCACAGGATTAATAGTTTGATTCCTAGCTCTGCCGGTCTACAACAAGACAAAGAACCCCATTAATATTATTTTATCTTCAATATTTTCTATTATTTTTAATGTCTAATGCTGATTAAACAAAGGTTTTACTGTATATCAGTCATTTATTTAGTTTTGAATTCATTTCGTGAGAATGACATTTGACATTAATTATTAAATACAATAAATATCTGTTGCTACATTAGATAGTTTATTAATTTGTTAATTTTTTAGCTTATACTTTCAGTTATGTCAGCAGAAATAGTTTTGTAGTTCTTATAATTTTACTCCAAAGTGAAGGTTTTCTGTTTGTCCTTTTAATATTTTGTTTTATTTCTCTATAATCAGCTTCTCCCTGCGATTACTGCTGCATTTTATAGTTGTGTATTTATTTTCTGTGCACTTATTAAGACTCAGATTCTTAAATCTTAAAGGTTTCATTTCTGTATTTTAGTGTCATTATATAGTCTGATTTAAATGTTAAATGTGCTGCTAAAGCTAAACTAACCCCAGTTTAAGGTGTCCGCACAGTTTGTTTGTTTGTCTGTGTGTTTGTTTACTGAGGCATTACGACAAAGTTCACAGCGGCCATGTCACCAAACACCTGAGGGTAAAGTGAGAGCTCCCGAGTATCACAGCCAAAGCAGATCTGCCCGTGTTCTCACCGTAAAGCTAAGTTAGGGAACGGCGGCGGTGGTGTTGGGGCAATTTATCCGACGCGTAACACTAGAAGCGGGGCTCCAGCTGTGGACAGAGTCACCTTTCATGCACACTTCCTGGAATGAAACCGGAGCCGAAGCCTGGAGAAGTCTCTAGCTCTGCTTTTGAGAATGAAACTCGCTCATAATTAATGACTTTGGCTGATTTAAGACCCTAACTGCTGCCAGAAACCCCCCACCTCAACATCCATATATTAATTTTAAGTCTCCCCAGTCTTTTTTTAACGTGCTACTTTGGTTGTCAGTTAAAGATGGAGCCCAGTTGGTGTCAAGAGGGGGACAAAATATAACTTGTGCTTTAATTCTTAAGACAGAACGTGATGTTAAGAGTTAGAAAAGACATTAGTGTTGTAAAAAAGAAAATCCAAAGTATATCCACATGTTTATGTCTAAAATTAAAAGAGAATTATGTTAAAATCAAAATTTAAAAAGTAGCAGGACACTGAAAAAGTTGGAGCCATTTACTCTTTTACTGCTGCACTGATCAAATGTCACTTCCTGAAGTTGTCATGTTTGCTGGCATATCCTCTTGCCACCACAAGAGGGCAGCAACATGCATGTTTTTGTGGGGCACTGTATCAACTCAACTACAGGAAGAAAAAAAACACCCTAATGTAATGAACTTAATCAGGTCAGAGCTCTGCTTTTGGCTCTGCTCTGCACCTGTGTCCCACTTGTCTCGCGTCTTATTAATGTTTCACTTGTCAATGTTTTTGATCTGAAGGCTGAGGTGCAGTCAAAAGACAGATTTCCACGACAGTCAGTGAACAATGAAGTTACTGTCTATTGTTCTGTAAATGGAAGGAGAGGAAAGAAGAAGCAGGGGAATGAAATAATAATACTCACTGTGACAGACGGAGTTTCACATCAGCAACACTGTACTGGCCCTGGAACGGGTGTCTACAACAGAGAAGGAAAATTACTTCACAAATATAAACTGTAATGTGTTTTTTAACAGTCTGGTCAGTCTATAGTATCCAAAAATGTCAACTGTCATAATTATTATTTATTGTTTTAACACGTCTACCCACTTTTACACTTGTACGGATGCTTGTTTTTAGACTTCATCTGAAATTCAAGACTTTAGCTTCTTTTAGTAAAAGGAAAAAAAAGGACTTTCAAAACAAAAACATGCATATATTTTTCAAAAAATTTGTATAGTCAAAAAATATTACTAGCTTTTAAAGTAGATGCACATAACAAAAATGAACAAAACTTGTTAGGACTGTGGTATACAGTATGTTTTAGGCAAACAAAATGTGAATTTTGCATTTTTCTTATTGTGCATTTTTAATAATGTTGCAACAAATTGAAAAAATGCAGCATTACCTACATAAACTACAGTTAAGAACATATAAAAATGGGAAAAATAATCAACATCACTATGTAAAAAACCCTGAAATGTGCATTTTTAATGGCAGCTGATGGTTTCATGGCTGCTATATTCTGGGTAAGGGAAACTAGTGAGCGTGTGGTGACTCCTGTCCTGTCCCACCTACCCCGGGGTGATGGCAGTCATGGCGGGGTGCTTGTTGCTGTACCACACCCGGTAGTTGTGGGTGATCTTCCACGCCGTGATGAACGGAACGCCATAATCAGCCAGCAGCCTCTCGTTATCTGAAACAGCAAACACAAAAGAGAAGAAGCAGAGGAGTCGGTGAACATGATTAGGAGCATAACTGGATTTACTGTCATTTTCTCTACAAAGTCATTATGTGTGATGATACAATCCAGTTGTAATTAGTTATTCCTCTGAGTATTAATGTAGAATCAACTCAACCCAATGTGAAAGAGGGAAAACAAAGTTAAAGCCCTGTTAAGCTTTTTAATGCTTAATGGCCATTTGTTAGCATTCTCTGCTGCTAAACGTGGTGATTTAGCTTCAACCATCGTTGTGTTTATAATACAAGAGGTTATAATACGTCCTCTGAGCAGCGCTGTGTGGTCAGGGGCAGTCTGAATGCTACAAGGAGTCGCTATCGGAAAGTAATGAGACTGGCCAACCTGGTGGGGCCTCCTAGTTAGCATGCTAGCTTCAGTAGAAGAAAAGAAGTGATAGAACTAGAAGCAAAACAAGAGTTAACATTGGCTGGGGCTTGCTAGTTAGCATGCTAGCTTCAGGAGGAGATGTGATAGTAATAGAAGCAAAACATTGGCGTAGCTTTCCACCACTGAATAAACAGTTGCTGATGCTAACGTTAGCTATGTAGCATTAGCAAAATCTACATATAGCTCCTTTAAAACCAATTTGACAAAGAAACACTGCCAGAAAAGCAGAATGTGTAATCATTTTGGATTAATTAAGAGTGAAAGCAAATGAGACTGTACTTAAAATGATTTAATTTTTAAATATAGATAAAACATATTTAAAGACTTTTATAGCCTGCAGGTACCCTGGATTAAATGAACTAATTAAGGGAGACGTAAGTGAAGTAACCACTTAATAAAGACATGAGAGAAGGAACCTAACCTTGCTGTAGTGTGGAGGACAGTAACGAGTGGAGGTAGAGGGTGAACTGGGCTCTGATCCACTCGTCTCCGCCCTCCCAGCCCGTCCCGTCCAGGAAGACGTCGTCTCGGTTCTCCGTCACATGCTTGACGAGGTAGTCGGCGAATCGCAGGTCCGCCGTTGTCAAACTCAGGACCTTGCGGAGCTCTGGGTCCTGGATCTGGATGCGAGCTTCCTCCACCTATGACGCCGTAAAAAACGTTTACTTTCAGGAACTGACTAAAAGTAAAGAAAACAGTTTACACCTGCAGGACTTCACCTCAACAATAGCGTCGCTCAGGTGCCTCTGCTGCCGGAAGAGGAATGTTGGTCGCCCCGGCAACGAAGCCTCGTATGGTCACGTCTGACAGGAGGTGATGCTGCTGCAGGGCCATGTAGGGCAGGCACAGGTAACCCTGGCAACAACGAAAACAACAAAAGGCAAAGGTCAGGTGCTTATCTCCACCCGGCTGGTGGAAGAACACACCCAACGCACACATCAAAATCTGAATTCATTTCCTGTTTGAACACAAAACACACTGGTTATTGTTTGATGAGCTGAGATGTTGATTTTATTGGTTATTTATTAACCAATACTGATCGTTTATGAACAGGTGTCTCCAAAACCCTATGAGGAAACATGACCATGCATGGAAAATTTGTAGTATTTTATAGTATTTTAGGAGAGAACTCTTCTCAAATAGTCAGAATAAATTTAAGTTTTTGTGCCGTAAGTGTTTCAGTTTCACTTGGGTAAAGACAGAAGGTTGTTCTTGATAAATATGAACTGAAAATGAAGATTTATGTCAGATTTAAGCTCGTTTATCTTCCATGAGCATCAAGTAAGCTGCTGTTTGGTTTTTATTTTGTGAATTTGTTGTGTTTGTCAGTGTTAGGATTGTGTACTTTTGTTTTTTTTGAGTCGTGTGCTCATATGTGCTTAAAAAATGAAATAAATTAATTTAAAGCGTAATTAATTCAAACTATGGATTTTCAAATGGTTTATTTATGTTTAAAAGTAGTTCTCACTTGGTCCTTTGGTTCAACTCAGAAATTAAAAATGACAACTTGTAGATGCATGATTGTTGCAGGATAGTAGTAGTTGGACTTCTTAAATGTGAGGATTTGAACCTTTTCTCCATTTATAATTTGTATCTTTGGGTTTTGTTCCATTTATCCAACAGAAAAAAAGGACCCTGAAGGCGTCATCTCGATAAGTGGTTGCAGCTGTAGTCACCTTAGTGAAGATGGCGAGCGGCAGCCCGTAGTGATCCTCCTCCAGACCGGACACCAAGCCCTGGGTGACCCCTCCCTGACCGCTGACCGCCTGCGGCTGCACGGTGATGGGCGTCCCCGGTTTGGAGTCAAACGCGTCCAGCAGCTCCGTCCCTGTCTCGGTCGCCTCTTTAGCGCCACCTTCCTCTAACACGCTGGGGTCCAGAGTCTCCCAGTCACTCTCTGATGACTCTGGGGAGGTGCGTGATGGGGGTTTGAGGAGGTGGTTGTCCCCCTCGCCGCTGTCCCCCGAGGACAGTGACTCTCCGGCGGTGGTGGTGGTGGTGGTGGCGGGCAGCTGGGCGCTCTCCTCCTGCCCCTCCAGCTCCAGGGCGGTGTTGGCAATATCGGTGACGGACACAGAGACGAAACTCCTCGGCGCCGGAGACGCTCTCCACCAGGCTCAGATCCTCCGACACGCTGCTCTTGGGTCTGTAGTGGGACGAGTCCACCAGGCCGTGCTCGATCATACCTGCACAAATGAAGCCACAACACATGCTGAAGACAAAAAATGGAGCTGTGGCTTGCTGGTGCCAGACCTCCACAGGGGTTTCAAGACTAATATCAATTCCCAGGCTCTTCGCCAGCGTTTTAAGGCATGCACAAGCACTGAACTGTATTTTATTTTGGTTTTTACTGACCTGGAAACAGCGATAAAACTGTCATCAGAGCTCCGACTAGTCTGTTGACAGGAGACACATAGAACAGCACCTGCAAACAATAAATAAGCCAGACACATTAAGTCGTATTTCAAGTGCTGAATTACCTGAAAAGTGGACAAGATGTGTTGATTCATACCTTCTTCTCCAGCAGAATGAGCTTGAAGAGGATGAGAACCTGTGACGATAAAAAATAAGGTAAAAAAATCATCCCATAATTATCTTTTTAAATGATATTTAAATCTATTATTTCCTACCTTGTGTCGAAAGTGCAGTATTAAATCTCTTGGTGATAACCCTGAGGAGAGGAAACAAACAGAGCGTCAACAGATTTGGAATTTTGAACTTTTTTTTTGCGCAGTCAACAGCAAACACATGGTCTGACAAGATGCAAGAGCACAAGAGCACAGAACTGGAAAATTTCTGTATCTCAGAAACTGTAAAACAAAGCAAAACCTTGTGTTAAATCTTTAGCAACGAATAGTTTTTTAAAGAATGACAAAAAGTTACATCTCTGGCGGTTTTTTTTAGAATTTGCTGGACTAAATTCCCTGAAAATTGGTGCTGGAAATGTTTAAATCCGGTGTTATGGACACGTGAAATTTAAGTTTTACCGACCTAAATAAACCTGTGATCCCTCCAGAGTCGAACCCCTCAGAGACCCGTTCATGTGGTCGTAGAGTTCCTGCAAGAGGAAACAGGAAGTTGATAACAGAGCAGTAAAAACACCTACAACTAAACTTGAATAAAATCTAATGTATCACCTTTAGAATAGAGATCTGTGAAAAGTCTTTCTCCTCGAAGTAGGCATGTGTGATGAGCTGTAGTTTTGCTTGGAGCAGACCGTAGAGAGGCTGGAAATCAAAACAAAAACGCCGTCAGCAGCAGATCACACGTGTATTTGTGAGTCATTTACACTATGACACACAAAAACCCTCTCATCAGCATGTGCTTCTTTATCCTCTTTTTACCGGGAAATGGCCACACAAGATAGAGAGAGGATCATTTTCAGGACTGCCCTCGTTTAACTTCCCCCCGAGGACAAGACGACGACCCTAAAGCTGGGTAAACATGTTTGCTACAAGTCTAAATCCTAAGCCCAAGTACATCATGTTTTTGGACATCATAGGAAACGTCCCACACCCCCCCCGAAAAACAGGGCTATCCAGAAATAGCAGTGATGTGTGGCAGGCTGTTGAGGAACTTTCTAAGAGGATCAACAGAGCAGCTGGACACTCATCAGTCACCGGCAGCTACAGCTCGGTCTGCTTCCTCCACAGTCCACACATAAAGTTTGCATTTAAAGATGGAAACAGCTTATTTATTACTGTTTGAGATGTCCAAATCTCGCTAATTTTAGTCGAAAATTGTCGTAAGAAAAACAAGGGAATGGACACAGTGTAAATGCTAGTAAATCTAGTCCTTTATTAGCCTCCCACCGTCCTCTCCTAGCATCATTCGTTACTCGAAATAAGAGAAAGTTTAAATGAAATGTCCTTTCCGACTGAAACGGAATCTGCGTGTTGACATTTTTCAAAACTTTCCGAAACCGACAATCGCATAAGAGCTGCCCAATCATGGCATGATGCGGGTATGAATGTCGGATAGTTGGTTTCCAGGGGTTATAGGAACAGTCGAATACATCTGACGTCACAAAGGTGTCGGAAAGTCGTTTTTCCTCGACATTTGCCGAGAATTTGATCTCAGGATCAGATTAGCATCATGACGAACCTGCAGGTTTTTGGGCTGCAGACAACTGCTGAGGGGGACGGCAGCCAAATTTAAATCAGGTTCAATTTTTACTTCTTAAAGGTGCAGTCTCAGAACTTTTTGATCGTATAATAATTGATCTTGCAGACACTTTTCTTCCTCCTGACTGATGAAAACTCGACAGTGGTGTGCTGCTGCACCACAACTCCGAAGGGGACGGCGGCCAGATTTAAATCAGGTAGGTTTTTAATTGTTACAGACGCAGTCTCAGAACTTTTTGATTGCATGATAACTGACTTATTCCCCTTCCTCGAGTTACAGATGCGACTTCCAGGAAGAGTTCCAGATGTGGCAGGGGCACCAGGAGCGATGTATCACTGCACAAAACCACTACACTGAAGGGGACGGCGGCCAGATTTAAATCAGGTACAGGTTTTACTCGTTAAAGGTGCAGTCTCAGAACTTTTTGATCGCATTTGACCCCCTAAAATCTTTGGACATTGCTGCATTTCACCAGAAAACGTAAGAATAAAACATGATATCTTAATTAAAGTTCAGCTCAGAATATAGAGTTTCACAGCATGATAGTTCATGTTGAATCTACCTTACACCATTAAAACGCTGCCTGTGAGTCAATTAAATCTCTGTGGGGACACATGAAAGAGGGAAATTTACTCCAGGGACTCGACATGCGGATTCTTTTATCACCTCATATGAGAGGAGATGGTTACTTTAGAGTCTCGCTGGATTAATTTCGGAACATTAGAGGCAGAGATGCCTGGAAATAAAAAGCCTTTTCTGAAATCTCTCCCTTCTCTCTGCTCTCTCGTTCACATTTCTGATCATAGTAAGGTCACGCCGACATTTCACGGCCCAGTGGCTCGACGCTTGATTTCATTATTTCCAGCTCGTAAAGTCACCGAGACAGAAATCAAGGCTTATTCTATTATGTTATGAGATAATGTCGTCGTTGTCTGACTGACTCACCACTCGGCTGAGGACGCAGACGCTCTTCTGAACCGTCTCCCTGGTGACGTCAGCCTGCCGGACCTTTAAGGCCTGAGGAGATTAAAGCATTGTTTTTTTTAATATATAGATATAAAGGCCAAACGTCATGAGGACGCTGTGACTAATCGCTCTGCAGCTGACCTCATGAAAACCCCATGAGAAACAAAAATAGGTTTTATTTCCTCTAATCAAAACTCCCCTCATAAACACCAACAAAGAAGAGAACAATGACGCTTTGTGTGGCCAAAAGTATGCGGACACATGACCTTTTCACCCTCATGTGATCGTTTCATTCCAAAACTGCTGCCTTATTCTTCTAATCTTACCATATACTGTGAGTTTGGCTTTTATTTTGAAAAGTAAAGCATCTGTTCCTGCCTCTCCTGTCCAGTCCTGATGTCCAGATGACGCATTTACGACTTTACTTCTTCAAAAAAATCGACAATATCTGCAATTAGTCTAAACTTTTGCAGGAAAATATCACACAAAAACAAAAAAATCCTTTTATTGCTTCATTTTGTATGAAAAAAGTGCACATATTTAAAATTAAGCACAATAAATGCACAGATATAATCCAAAAATACAGTATATATGATTCTGAATGGGCCATTCTGCAGAGTTTTTACTTAAATAAAATGTCCCCCACTGGTGTCTGCACACTTTTGGCCACATAATATGTATTTAAATTGAGGCTTCACAGCTGAGGGAACATTTAAATGGACCGACCTTTGCTTCTATTTGGCGATAACAGGAAACTCCATACACACACTTCATGTCTCCACTGAGCGGCGGCAGGTGAAAGTACACAGTGTCTGCAAAAGCAAGAGCAGCAGTCACATTAACATACAGTGTCACGCAAGATCAGCCATCAGAATCTGCAAAAATATTCATGATGTTAATGGCGGAAACACATTTAAACCAAAAGGGAAAATCAGCAGAATGAAGACAAACAAAAGTTCAGAGAATGAGGCGTTTAGGTGATCGTTTTACAGTGTAGCCAGGTTTCAAAACTGCGGCCAAACTGGATAAACTTGCAACCTGAAGCCAAAAATTTCCAAGTGTACTTTTCAAACACCAGCAGATTATCCTCACACCTCTTGAAATACCTCTGTCATTTTCAGTCAGAGAGCCACAGGAGTGTTTTAATCCTACTTTTACATTCCTGCAGAGCATTTGTGTACATTTTTAAACAGATTTCCTACCTTCTGTACAACCATTTTGTTTTTAAAACACAATCAAAATCAACTTGCAATTACTTGAAGTTGCTTTAATCCACTTAACACTGCTTAAGAGTGAAGCAGACCCACTGTGGTGCATTCAAGGAGTCTTTATTTCCCCCGAGAGCAGTTAAAAATGTGCCCTAAGATCTGCTCTGATGAGGGTTGAAAGGGTTGGGCTGTGGACGTCAGAGATTAACCAGAGTCGCATGAGGAGGCAGGGGTCCAGGCCTGGCAGCGGCGGGGGCATCTGGACCAAGGCCACAGCTGCAGAGCATCGACTGCATGAAACTGCCCCAACTTGCCAAGAAACAGCTCCCAGTCTCTGGTTTACATTCACATTTCTGCAACAAAACTCAGCTCTGCCTACTGAAAGCTGCTCCTGAGGTAAAGAGGATGTTTCTGGTTGAACAAAAGGGATCTCACTCTCTAATAATAAGCTTTATCTCTGCAGGAATTCTATTTATAAATCCATTAAAGAGGGAGAGAAAGACCCTTTTTCTTTGACCAGACTCCATTGACAAAAACAGTAATTTAACCAAGCAGAAATTGGGCGTTTCTGCAATACCCCTGCCTTGAGCTGTTGGTTTGTTTGTATCATTGTGTGGTAGTTTTACTTAAATAAAGCATCTGAATACTTCTTCTAACCACTGAAAGTCACACCATAACACAAACAAACTGACAGATGGAGGCAGCAGTATTCCAGCAGCTCCTGTGTTCTGCTCTGTAAAATTGATGTTTTTGTCAGTGGAGTTTGGTATTGACATACAGCGACGTTTCTGGTTAAACAACATGAGAATATAGGGCCCAGGTTCAAAAATACATCCTTAAAACCCTTTTAAAAAATGACCTTATTTGATGTGTATCCTCAGTAGAATGAATTTAAAAGTAGAGTGAGCTTCTACTGTCTTCCATTGCAACCAATACCCAGTCATATCAGTGGGGCTGTTGTTTTTATGAGCCGCAGTGCAGAGGGAGTCGCTCACATCTCTGCTGCTGCTGTTTTTAAATCAGCTGACAGTTGTGATGTGGCAGCAGCAGCACACAGAGGAAACAAATGATTAGGAAACACACACACAGGAGAGATCAGTTTACATTCAACTAGATTGTTTTTTTAATAGATTTAGGGATGCAACTAGTGATTAATCTGCAGACTTTAGTCAGGATTAATTGATTCCAATCCAATATTATGTTTTAAAATGTCTTATTTTGTCCAAGAAACACTCTAAAACTGCATAAATATTACATTTTAAGTAACAAAACGCCAAGAAAAGCAGTAAAATCTCACTTTGGAACCTCATTTCCTCTTGAAAAATGGCCTTAAAATAGCTGCTGGTTCATTTTCTCTGTCGGTACAATAACAGTGGCTGCTGCTGATGGTTGATGTTTTAAAATGTAGATGTGAACTTTGCTTCAGTTCCTGCCGTTCGCCTTCGCGGGACAGTACGAAGAGCAGCGGTGAAACCACAGGACTGTCACATGACGGCAGCCACAACACTCAGTCCTGCTGCCTCTTTACAGCCTGGACACTGGAGTTTTCTAGCTAGCTTTCACATTAGCATTGCTGCTATTTGTCGTATTATAGATTAATTTAAACGCTGTAGGTGAGACGTACCCTCCTGGTAGTTGTGCGCCCCGTCAGGCAGAGCCAGGAAAGGCAGATACTTCCACTCCTCAGGCAGCAGGTTGCTGTCATGACCCTCGTCCGGCATCAACGGAGGGTAGGAGAACTCGACCTGGAGGGTGGAGGAGAGAAAGCACAATAAGATCAAATCATAATGTAACCCCGGAGTGTGTGGGAATCTTCCTTTAATTCGCTCTCGCTTCTTAAATGTCACATTTCTCTTCCACATTTCAGTTTCTTGATTTCATAGCCGTTCCCTTTACGTGCTCATGTGCTTTTATTTCCATGTATTTGCATGGTCTCTCTTTGTAAATATAATAACATAAAGAGTACAAGGACAAGTAACTTAAGATAATTTGGATCTTACTCTTTAATAAAAAGGTCTATCTCTGTAGGAATCCTATCCATAAAATCCATTAAAGTGGGGAGGAAGAGCTGTTTTCTTCAACCAGACTCCATTGACAAAAACAGTAATTTAACACATGAGTTGTTAATCTACTCCTGCCTTGATCTGTTAGTTTGTCCGTGTTATTGTGTGGTACTTTTACTTATGTAATGTATCTGATTGCTTCCTCCACCACTGAAAGTCACACAATAACACAAACTAACTAACAGACTGAAGCAGGAATGCATTAGCAGCTCCTGTGTTCTGCTTGGTAAAATTACCGTTTCTGTCAATGGAGTCTGGTATTAATATATAACAACGGATTCTGGTTAAACAAAAAGGATTATAGTCTTTAATAAAAAGCTCTATCTCTGTAGGAATCCTATCCATAATATTGTTAGACTCTTATAAAAACAATCTGAACCTGACGTAAAAGACGGGAGGGAAAAGAAGCAGCACAGAACCAGCAGTGCAACTTAAGTAAATCAGATAATCAGGTTGGACGACTTCATTCAAGCTATTTATTGTTGCATTATAACAACAGATTGAATGGCAAGCACATTGCATGATATGCCACATGTGTTTGCCGTGTGCAATGATATCTGATGCTCACGTTGTCTGTTTTATGCATTTTCTAAAGAAAAAAATAGGTGTCAGGTGATCATTACATCACTTTTATTACTTAATTAATGAGTCAAAAATTCCCAGGTGGCTTTTAGTTGCTGATTTAAGTCATTTCTCAAGCAAAAACAACAAATATACGTCATTTTAAATAAAAATATTCAGGTTTTTGACTGCTTTGTTTGACAAAAACAAGCAATTTGAAGCCCCAGGTGCTGGGAAATTGCAATTGAGATTGTTTTCTGACGTTTAATGGACAAAATGAGACGATAAAAAGCAGATTAGTCGATAGTCAAAGCCCTAATTCAATCCTTTCCTCCTGCCTGTGGCGACGGTTGAGAGCCTCCCACTAGATCAGCCTGAAACCTGCTGTTCCTGAACGCCTCACACACACCCACCCAGCTGCAATAATGATTCACTCTTTTGAGGATGACCTCCTGCAGAGCTGCCACGCCTCCTTTGGTGGAGAAACAGACGGGCGGCAGGTGAAATGATCACCTGATACCCGGCGGGAGACATCGCCAGCCCCTATCGGATCACCTCCATTAACAGAGGCTACACCAGGCTCGTTACCTGAAACAAAGAGTGTGTGCTCTGCTGCAGCTAACTTGTCTTTTTATTTAAATTTTTTAATCTTTTTATCTTTCAGCTCAAACAGCAGCTGCTTCCAAGGCCACTGAGTCGAGTTAAACAGGCCACAGAGACACAGATGGAGAGCAGAGACAACGACGACTGTAAATTTAATGAATTTTGAGGAAGCAGAAGCAGCAGCGGCGATAATTAGAAGATGCACTCTCGCTGATGAGCAGCTGTTAAACGCTGCTTTTGTCATGCAGGAGGTCAGAGGTCAGACATGACAGAAAGATGGGGGTGAAATGTTAATCGCTGCAGAGCAGGTTTACACCAAAACCAGCATCTCTGAGTGTGTGTGTGTGTGTGTGTGTGGGCAAGTTTCTGTTTTATTTAGTAAAAAATAAGGTCAATTTTAGGCATTTTTCCTGCTTGTCCTTGATTATACGACAGAGAACTGCACGCATTTAGGTTTTTAAAAAACTTTTAGTCAAATACAAGACATGATTTTAATACATAACAGGCATTTTTTGCTATTTTGATGATTTTTGGGGTTTGGGGCTCTTATTTTGACATTTGTTTTTGATTTTAATGACTTTTTAAAGCAAAATATCTAACATTTGCAGGTTCTAGCTTCTTAAATGCGATGATTTCCCACTTTTATTATGATATGTGATAGCAAACTGAACTTTTTTAGGGTTTGCGGCTCTTATTTTAATAATATTTAAAGATTTAAATCACTTTTTCAAGCATAAGCATTAAATATTTGCTCTCTGCGTCCTTGGAAACATCTACTACACACATGTATTCCCAGAGACAGCAGACAAAACGTCCTGAAAGCTGCAGTCGTCTCATTGTTGACATGCAGGTACCAAACCAAGCAGCTCTGTTTGACAGGCAGATTAATAACAACAGGAGAGGGGGGAAGTTTGTGCTTTGTTGCAGCCTGTATTCGACAAAACCACAGCTCTTCTTGCTGCTGAATACACTGACCTGGAAAGATGTCTAAGTTGGCAGCAGAGCACATGTTACATAACCCAGAGAGAGCCAGAGCAAACAGCTGATTTAACTTCAATGCATGTCAGGCAGGGGGCAATTATTATTCCCACCCCCTGCAGGGTTATTATGTGTGAGCTGTGATTAAAATAGAGGACACTCCGTAGAGCTGGAGTGTGATTATTAAGATGTTGCAGTGCGGAAATAATAGTGGTAATGTGCCTTTTTTATTTGCAGTTAGCTGCATTAGCATGGAGCAGGGTTCACCTACCTGACAGCCCTTTTTGTGGTGAAATCCAACCACCACGATGTGCAGCACCGGCCCCTTAACGTCGTCCCTGCCGTGAGACTCCATACCCACCCCCGGCCCTGGATGTTCAGGCAGGCCGGTGATGATCTAAAAAACCCCGGGGATCGGATGTAGAGACGGTAAACGGAGGCGATTTTTAACTCCGGGATCGGTAAACAGTCCGAGAGCTACAACTCAGCGGCAGCGACGGTTCTCTCTGTTCCGCTTCGTCCCTCAAAGAGCCACGGGACGGACGGAGCGAGATGATTCACCGCAGCGCACTTCCGTTTTTGGGCTAGCTTAGCGATTAGCCTCAGGATAAATACGTTTGTACATACGCAACACAGAAAGATAACAATGTGTAGGGATGTACAAATAGCAAATATAAGGGCAAAAACCTGAGAAAAGGTACATAAACATTAAAATGTGACTGGCAAGAAATAGCAGATTTATTGCTAAAGGTTTTTAAAAATATAAACACGTCTATTATTTAAACCGAAAATTGATAGCAGAACATTTTGTTTGTGTGTGAAGAGTAAAAGTAGGATTCGTCAGTGCTATATCTGCTCTGTTATCATTATAATTTAAATTTTGATGTATTTTTTGTACATTTGGATTATTTAATCTGTTTTTGCTGTTTTCTATGTTAAACGTTCATCTTAAAAGCAACTAACAGATACAACTGTTCGAAAAAATTAACTGCAGTTAAAAAAAAGTAGTAAAGTAGAAGTATAAAGTAGAAAATCATGGAAATATTCAACTGCAGTAGACTGCAGAGACTAAAGTGGGGAATTATCTTGATTTCGACTATATACTCTTTGTTTAGTGAAAGAATGACGTCATGCGTTGACAGCGCCATCACGTGGAATTAAACCGAACAACAAATTCAAATCTTTGCGTACCTTAAAGTTTCTATTTTATGTATTCAACAGTGTGTCTATTCAGTTAATGTAAATCGTAACGACGCACTGCGGCAGGCAAGACGATCTTTCGGTGATCGATTCGGGGTTTGATCGCTTTCGCCTGGCTGCAGTGACGACTCTGCTACTCTGCTATCGATTGGTTGCGACTGCGCGTGGATCAACCATGGCGGCTACTCAAGCAACGAATCCGTCTCAGCTGCTCCCACTCGGTTTGTAAATCAAATATTATGTTGAGTTTCTCTGTTTTCTGATAGCTAACGATGTTTGGGTGTTAAAATGCAGAGGTTTGGTGGTTTAACTCTAAGTAGCGGCGGATAAAAGTCTTAAATATTAGCGTTGTTTCGCTAGCTGACGTTAGCATCATGCTAGCAGGTGGCTAAATACCGCTCTTAACTCTGCTACAAACTCCTCTCCTCTCCTGTTTTTTAGCAGTTTTATTAGCCGCACATGTGTTGATTTATCTGCACCATTGAAACACAACATCAACTTAAGTGAGTCCCGCAGTTGTAGCTAATTATCTGACCTCGTGGACGCCATTATTTTGATTTATTTTAGCCACACGTTAAACTTAATCCAAAGTACAACCGCGTTTATTCAAATTATAACAAACTAAGACGTGTGGCGTTTTGTTTGATTGTTATATAGCAGCCGTCACTTTATTAGGAACATCAGACTAATACTGGATTTGCTCTCAAAGCTTCAGGTCTTCCTTGCATTGACTCCACAAGATATTGGGAATATCCCTTTAAGATTCTGGTCCATGTACTTTAGTGAACTGTAATTATGAAATCTGCTTTTTTTTTTTTTTAATCTTTCAGAACTTGTGGACAAATGTATCGGGCTCCCGGATTCACATCGTCATGAAAACAGACAAAGAAATCGTGGGCACCCTGCTGGGTTTCGATGACTTTGTCAGTATCCTTTCACTCAGGTTACACTGTTTGATTTCACTGTTTGGCTCTGCACACTGCCTCAGATTATGTCCTTAACTTAGTGTCTTAGACATGGTCTTGGAGGACGTGACAGAATTGTAAGTGCTCCTTTTGTTTTTGCTTTACACACGGTCATTTCTAAGTCACCTGTTTGTTGAAGTAACTCATTCTTTTATGTTTTTTTTTTCCAGTGAAATCACGCCAGAGGGACGGAGGATAACCAAACTGGACCAGATCCTCCTCAACGGCAATAACATCACAATGGTATGAAACTAGCATTAAAGTTCACTCTATAGGCAAAGCAATAAGCCTCTTGAGGCTGTGATATACAGTGATTTTCAGAACATGGAACAGTTAAACCTTTCAGCAGATGTTTAAATGAGCAGAAAAAATGCTTAAAGATGGGGCTCTTATTAACATTTATCTAGGATATTATCAGTAATTGTGCCAGTGTTGAAGTAGAGTTCAGTAAAGTTAACCTAACCTGGTTCTTTTTAAGCCTAAACTTAACCAAGCAGAGATTTTTTTTCAACAGAATTAGAACCATCAGTGTTGTTTTTTTACCTTCACAGTAGAATTTATATCCACATTTTTCCTTTTCTTGCAGCTCATACCTGGTGGAGAAGGTCCTGAAGTTTGAATCACTGCAACATTTTTTGTGTTTGGCCTTTTCCTACCTTGTGTTTCTAAGTTGATTTATGTCGTTGTTGTTGTTAATCCTCCCTCTTCATCTTTAAGGAGGGAAATATTTTTGTAGTAAGATTCCTAAGTGAGTATTTGTGTATCGTGGATCACACATGACAAAAAGGCAGGTTTTGTTACGAATAAATCTCTTGAATCTCTCACCTTTTTTATTTGTTTTTGTTTGGTTTTTTTATTTAAAACTCACAGTCGTACAACAACATAAATTTAGTGCAAGTGCTTGTACAAAACTAAAGTGTTTTCCATACAGCAGTGACCTGGATCCAGTTATTTTTCATGTTTATTGAACTGAAGAAGCAAAACTGGGAGGTGAAACTTATTTTAAACTTTGAACTGTTGTTTGTAGCTGGTTTAAATGTACACGCGGCCTGACTGAAATCGAATGCAGAGGATCGAAGAATCTGTCCCGTCACCACCTCCTCCAGCTTCAGTACATGGACGGCTTCTCCTCTCCTTTCGGATTGGTCACCTTCTCCAGGTTCTTGCTGATGATGTCGTAAAACTCGGCCTGAAGTTAAAGAGGTAAAATAATAATGTTTAAATGTTCCTGTGTGGCAGCGCGGGTGGTTAACGTTTCCGAGGATGAGGGTTTGACTTACGTAGAAGCCGCGGATGTCGAGAACAATCACCCTGATCTCGGAGTAGATGGTCTCGTCCTTCTCGTGGACGAGCGAGCGGTAGTCCATCTGGAGAGAAAGGAAGCAGAGTTAAAGGAACAGCCTGCCAACTTTATTTAGCCTGGGGAGTAGAGGAATCCTCTCAGCCCATAAAGAAACACTTGCTCCTTCAGTTTATCAGAAGAATTCAAATTAAAAACCACCAACTTTGGAGTGCATCAGTCCCTGAATGTTGCGGGAGCGTAGTAATAAATTGCTGGAGTACCTCCAGAGCAGTGCTATCACTCACCACATGAGTCTCTTTAGAGGCTTTGGCGACAGCATCTCCCCTCTCTGAGAAGTACCTACATATTAAAAAAAGGATTACCATAAAATGATTTGTTCTCTGCTTTGATTTGTCTGCTGAAACAGCTTTTTATATCCAACCTACTTGTTGATGTTTGTCTGAAAACCATCAACTTTGGTTTTTACAGCAGCGATTCTCTCCAGGATTTTCTCCTGTGGTGGAAAAATGACCAGTTAGCAACCATTAAATGCTGAATAAATGTCACCGTGCATGCATGGTGCAGTGTTTTTGGATGGGAATGTACCTGAATGGCCACTCCGAAGTCATTCCCATCCTCTATTTTGGGGATGAGGTGCTGAATCCAGCAGGACACCTGCAGGAAAATGGCGACAGTGTAAAAATACGACGTAAAAATCTGGAGGTAGTTTTCATCTTGACAGCAACAGGGATTCACTCACACTAATGATGGTCTCTCTCAGAGCGACGATCTCCGGTTTCACCCTGTCCAGAAGCATCATGATCTTCTCGTTCCCCTTGATGAAGCCACATTTTGGAGCTGCACATGAACAGAACTTATTTTCTCTGTCCTGTACATCGACATGTTACATGAGAAAAGGCAAAAAAAAACAACAAAGCACTCTACCTTTCTTCTTCTTCTTCTCATCGTCTTCATTTTTATCTGTCTCCATTTCCTGTGGGATCAGAAAAAGGACAATTTCCAGTCATGTCTGCGTCAGATGCAAAACAAAATACATGATGATTTTCCTCTTTAGAAGGTGTTTTAAAAGCACATTTCAAAATAAATTGATTGTAAACAAAGAGCTAGTCCCACCTCGTCCTCCGGGGACGGAGGGTCCGGGATGGGGATGTCCAGCGGCGCTTGGAGAGAGGCCATGTCGGTGATGCTGAGGGCATCGTCCTGAACACACAGATGATGATTTAAACAAGAAAGCACAGGATATTTCAGGTGTATTACAGTAAAACACTGAGCTGGCTGACCCTGAGCAGAGAATCCAGCTGTATAATCTTCTGTGGGATGAAATTGGAGAACAGATTTTCTGCCTGGAGAACATAAAAAACACAGAAAAGTCCAATTTAAAGCTGCAGAAGTTCATTATTTTTGAATGAATGTGACTTTTCCGGCTCCACAGACCTCATGATACAGCGACTGGCGGAAGTTCTCCACCTGTAGGAAAGGAAAAAACAGAATGAAGTGGATAAAGACATAAAGATTTAATCTATTTAAGCTGCTGAGTCATGACACATTAAAACCTTTTTGGATGTTACTTTCGTTTTCCTCTCAGGAGGGGACTTTCCGCTGCTTAACCGAGTGAAAACTAATTCTTTTTCAACATGCTGGTGCCTAACATTTCAGAAACTACATGCATAAAATTCACAATAAAATAAAGTCTTTGTGGTTTGGCCTGTCGCCTCCACACGCAGCCTTTTGTACCTGTTTGTCCTGAGCGCGTTCACCGCATTAACTTACCTTTACCGCAGCTGTGCTGCTTATTTTCAGGGTCGCTGCCTTTGACATGACTACAACAAACTTAAAGTTAAAGACAAGTTAAATATGTTTGCTTCTAAATGAAGATCAGAGGTGTACGGGTGCAGGAGACGGACAATACGTATCGCCTGTGTGATTTCTTATTTCCTCATCCAGCAGCTTACTTTCGATTTCAAATCGGATGATGCAGTTTGCGCCTCCCACTGCCCCCCCCCCCCCCCACCTCGGGTAGGTCGGGTAGTTCCCCTGAAAACACCACTAAAAATCTTAATTTCTGTTGTAATTTTATGTAAGTGACAAAATTTACTTTTGAAAAAAAATGTGCATATTTATTTTTAGCACATGTTAAAGAGCATTTAACGTGTTCAGGCTCATTTTGGGGCAAAAATACAAGCAAAAAAACCAATAAATCATATTAATAATACATTTTCCAGTGAAAATGTTAATTTCACATCAGACACTGTCTTAAAAATTATGAATATGTTTCTTTTTACAATGTATTTCTCCACGATATGACTGTAATCAACTTATAGAGACCTGAAATGTGTTTTGATAATGAAAAACACAAGTATGGTCACTTTAAGTTTATTACTGGGGACATTTGTCCCAAAAACCGAGAGTTAAATGGACTTATATTAATAATTTAACAGACAAAAAGCAGTGTTAATGTTGGGGGACGGGGCCTAAAAATTAGCTTAAAGTTTAATTAGTATCTCTCAAAAAGGATAAATGAGGATTTAATTTATTTGGCTGTGTTAGCTTCTGCAAGTTGTACCTAATAAAATGGTATCTGAGTGTAAATAACCAGCCAGACTGAAAAGAAAAGGGAGCTTTTAATTTGAAGATCAAGCTACTTTTATTTTGAAAATCGAACAGGAAGTGGAACAGAAACATTTAACGTTACGGTGTAGTTCCGCGTTTGAAGCTAGCAACACAGCTACACGCTGTGCAGACTCAGTGAAGGAGAAGTTTAACCGCTAATAACATGCTAAAAACGCGATATTTTAACTAATGGCGGCGTAAAGACTTTAAAGGGAAGATAAAACAACCGTTAAAAGAAGCCGTGAAGACGACAGGTACGTAGTTATAACGCGATACAATTCTTAAAAGTTTCGGTTTCAATTAACGTAAACTGTTGTCGTTTTTTGCTTTTAACGCAACAAAACTAACAAATGACACTATTTCCTGCTGTTAGAAGAGATGTTTACGGTTAAAAACGTTACTTTATGGTGCTGTTTCGTTGTGTTTATGGTGTAATATTTGGCTGGACCGCTGTTTAAAGTCACGGGGAGTCAAACTATTATTAACCTGGACTTTCCCATATCAACACCATGTTGTGGTAAGGAGAATTAAAAGTGAAATTACACTTAAAACAAAAGCCCCTGCTTTGCTACCACTACACCCACAGTAAATGGTAGGAATTTACGTTAAATATACTTTTTCCTCATTATTAATTATTAATTGATTTAAAATATTCCTTACTGATGCCACAATATAGAAAATCCTCAATTAAAAAAAATAATTAAATCAGAATCTTAAAAGAACAGAAGTATTATCGGCAAAATTACTTAAATTACTTAAATTATTATTTTCATTCATTTTTTTTGCACTTTTACTGCCTGAATTACTGTGAATCTACTTTTCCTGTTTCCATTATTGCACATTTTTATGTTTTTCCTATTCACTCACTTCGTTTATTAATAATGCCATTTGTTTATTTTTATAGCAGCTTTTACTTTTTGCCAATTTACTTCCTCTCTTGTAGCAACTGTAACTGATTGTTTACAATATTACAGGGTTGCGTCAGTGTGAAAATAACATTTACTGCTGTGTCTGGTCAAGGTGGAGCTATTTTTAATTAATTCATACATTGTTTGGTAGATCAATTAATTATAACGCTTTCTATTTTAAAAGATAATCATACTATAACTTGTACAGCTATCAAATAAATGTAGTACAGTAGCCAAAAACTAAAATACTCAAGTACAGCACAAGTAGTAGCAGTACAATTCCTCACCCTACAGTCATGTATTAACTTGTTCTTTATTTTCTAGATTAATTATGCATCATTTGGTTCTTGAAATGTGAGAAAATAGTGAGAAAAACAAATTCTCAGAGCTCAGATATCTTATTTTGTTTGACCAATAGTCTAAAAACCCAAAGATATTCAATTTAAAATTAAAAAAAAGCACAAAATCCTCTCATTTAGGGAAGTGGGAACGTGTAAATATTACGATTTTTTAAAATGATAAATGCTTGCCATCTCAGCAGCAATGAGCAGCAGCCCTCCGTCGGTGCAGATGGACGAGGTGAGGAGGAAAGCCCAGTCCCTCCTCTCCACCTCAGGTGTGGCCCAGAACGTGAAGACCGAGGTCCAGACCATGGCTGGCATCGCCTTGCCTCTGTCGGAGAAGTACCGCCACCTGGCAGCAGAGGCGATGCTGAGGGAGAACACGGCGAGCCGCAACAAGCAGGAGGTAGAGTTTTCCAAAAAGAAGGAATGTTTGAGTATAATTTGTAGATTTTTGATGTGAAAAGATGTAAACACAACCCCTGCAGCAAACAGACACTGAACTGAAACATGGCAGAATGCTGTATATTACCCATGATCCCCAGCTTCTGGAGCAGAAAGTGCTGTCGCTGTAGCAAGTGCACCAAACTCCATTTAGAAATCTTGATGTTTCCTGGCTGGATATCAGATGAACGCTGGTTTTTAATGACTTCCAAGTCTTTTTAACTTTTCTAACTTTTGAACTTTTTTTACAGTCCAGCTATTACAAGTCAGAAACATTTTTATTGCCAAAATGCATCAGGAAAATACCAGGAGTGTGAGTGTCATCAATTTGTCTTATAATTTCTGACCACTAGAGGGCAGGATTTCTCCAAAACAGACTCGTAGCATACATGCAGCAGTGCTAGTACACCTTTTTAAAGTGGATAAAGTAAGTTTTTACAGAATTTGAATGTCAAATAACTTTGTTTTTGTTGTCATTTCTTTAAGATTTTGCCTAAAAGTTGAAAAAGGGAGGAATAAATGCTTGAAAAACATTTGTTTTCCAAGACTATACGTGTCAGACGTCAAGAAAGTGACACAAACTGTTGCACTGTAATGAAGTAAAAGCTTTTACGTCATTATATCAGGTCCTGGAGTCTTTGAGCAGACTGGTCAAGGCCTTGAGTATCCTGGAGAAGTACGGCTGTAACCTGACCTGCCCCGCCAGGCCCAGGTATTGGAGGAGCGTCAAGCACAACAACCCCGTCTTCAGAACCACGGTGGACGCCATCAAGGTGAGTAAAGAGGAGGGACGGGTTAGATTTTGGTGAAAGGTCAAAGATCAAAGGTCACTGTTACCTCACCTGGGCTTGTGAGCACAATATCTCTGGAACGCCTTGAGGGAATTTCATAAAATGTGGCACAAACGTTCACTTGGACTCAAGGATGAACTGGTTAGAATTTGGTGGCCAAGGGTTAAAGGTCAAAGGTCAAAGATCAAGGCCATTGTTACCTCTCAAAACCTGTTTTCTTTGGCCTCTTGAACGCAATATCTCAAGATTGCCTTGAAGGAATTTCTTCAGATTTGGCACCTGGACTCAAAGATGAACAGATTAGATTTTGGTGGCCAAAGGTCAAAGGTCACTGTGACCACACAAGACGAAGTCTCTCAGCTCTGGTTTCCTTTCACAGGGAGGGCGCACAGTCCTCTATCTCTACGGTTACACCAATCAGCAGATAGACGGCCTCAGCTTCCCGGATGACGTCAGCGAACCGGACACTGAAAAAGTTGCGGCGGTGACGCTGGAGGTCATGACCTTACGCACCGAGGTGGACATGATCGTGAAGGTTTGTATTTATGCATACAGTCATCTGTGATCAGCAGCTTTTGCGCAGGGAACTCAGCATGTTTCATTTGTTGTATCTGTTTCTGTTTGTTCAGGGAACCCATCCTCACCTAGAAAACTTCAAAGATATCATCCCATTTATCACGCCGCAGGTCAGTACAAACATTTACAGTGGATTTATACATCATTTTTGTCACATCTACTTATATTTTCATATTTTGATCTAACTATATTTAGTTGTTTTTATTATATTGGTGTCTTTCTTGTTAATTTTGATACTGGACATTGTAAATTTAGTACTTTTATATTGATATTTTATATCGTGGTACCTGAATTACTTCACTTTATGGCAGATTACTACAGCTTTACACAACAGCAGCTAATTCTGGTGTGCACATTCGTACGCAGTGCAGTCACAAAGAGATCACATAATGAATCTAAAATCAATTTACTGCAATTAAGCTCCTTTCCTCATTATTCTGACAGCACACGAACACACCACTTATTCCCTTACTTATTTCCATTTTACTTTACACGTACTGATTTTCTGCAAAGTAAATGTGACGTCAAACACACTGGACACTGGAAATTGATGCTGTTTCTCTTCAGGAGCCGGTGGCGAGCGACTCTGTGGTGATTCTGCCCGTAGAGGAGCAGCACGGAGACAAACCCCAGGTCCTGTCTCCTTCACCTAAACCTGCTCCGAGCCTCGTCGGAGAGCCGCTGAAACCGACGACAGGTGAGCTGCAGCCACACCTGACGACCTGCCTCAGTTATTTTGGAGAAAGATGGGGAGATGAAACAGTTAACTACACGTTTTTTTGTTTGTGTGTGTTTGATGCTGCAAATTTAGATTTAAACCCCACTGGAATGTGATTAAAAGAGAATATATTTCATATTTTTATGGGTTCGTACTCTCCTGATGGCACTTTTCTGTCATCATGATTGGTTCCTAAATAAGTTTAATTAATCAGATGAATAACAACAGTTTTTACTACGTCAATTTTCACACAAAAATCTAATTAAAAGGTCAAAATAAAGTAGGTAAGATGAGAACAGCAGCTCCTGCTGTGGGAAAAAACTCAGAAATCCACTTTAAAATAGTTAAAAAATAATATTAAAGTCACTCTCTTTCTTTCTTTATTCAATCAGTCAATCAAACTTTATTTGTATAGCACCTTTTTTACAGGTTAGTGCAGTTCAAAGTGCTTCACTGCTGACTGATAAACCGATAATAAGACAAAAGTAATTATAGAAGACGAAACAAATAAAACAATGAGTGAGTTATAAGCTGTTCCTAAAACGGGTTAATTTAAGTGAAAGTAAAAACGAATAAAAATGAAGAAACATAAAATAAAAGTAAATGAAGAAATAAACAGATTTTAAGTTTGCTTTTAAAGATTTCATTTATATTATTAACATATTTATTGGCTCATTTGACAGGAATATATATAATACACACAGACAAACTGAAAACAGCTGTTTCGTGTTGTTTTTGTTGTGTTCAGTTTCTCCTACAGTGAGTGAGTGTAACCTGTGTGGCAGCTCTTCCTCTCTGGTTTGCCCGTCATGTGACAATCGACCTTTCTGCGACGCATGTGACGACCTCTTCCACCGCCACCCCTCCAGAGCCAATCACAAGAGAGACAAATTACAGACGACCAAACAAGGTGCGTTGAGTGACAACAGGAGGAAACAGTTATTAGTTAGTGCTGTTTTTTTATGGTTTTTTTAAATTTTTGTGTGCCTGAAGAGAGCTGCAGTATCTGCGGTATTTCTGCCGTCCACGCCCGCTGCTCCACCTGCGTCCAGAAATTGTGTCTGAACTGCGACAAGCTCTTCCACTCTCACCCCGACCGCAAAGGACATAACAGGACGATTGTAACGCCAGCCAAAACATCCAGGTGAGAAGATGGTTGACAAAAATATAAACAAACAGGATCCACTGTGTCTGGCAACATTATGGAGAGGATTCCTACAGAGATGGAGGTTTTTAATTAAGAGGAAGATCCTCTTTGTTTGATCCAAAAACATTGTTTTATATCAATACCAGACTCCATTGACAAAAACAGGAATTTTACTGAGCAGAAAATGATAGCTGCTAATCTACTCCTGCCTTGATCTGCTTGTTTATTTGTGTTATTCTGTGACTTTCAGTGGTGGAGGAAGTAATCAGATACATTACATAAGTAAAAGTACCACACAACAACACAAACAAACTAGCAGATGGACTAGCATCTCGCATGTTCTGCTTTGTAAAATCCCTGTTTTTGTCAATGGAGTCTGGACAAAGGATCTTCCTCTTATATTATATTATGGATAGGATTGCTACCTATGTAGACCTTTTTTTTAATGAAAGAGTTTTTGTTTAACCAGAAACGTCACTTTATATCAATACCAGACTCCATTGACAAAAACAGGAATTTTACCGAGCAGAACACAGGAGCTGCTGGAACACCGCTGCCTAAACCTGTTAGTGTGTTTGTGTTACTGTTTGACTTTCAGTGGTGGAAGAAGTAATCAGATACTTTACATAATTAAAAAAGCCACACAACAACACAAACAAAGAAAGAAATCGAGGCAGCGGTATTCCACAGCAACTCAGCAAAATTCCTATTTTTGTCAGTGGAGTCTGGTATTGATATAAAGTGATGTTTCTACTAAAAACATAGGCTCAGAAAGACTGGAGTTATCCTTAAAAGCTAATTTCTTTTGCAGATTTTAAATGTATAAGTGAGTCTGTCTTTATAAAGCATAACGACCTGTGTTATTTTTTTTGTTTTTCTGACGTCTTTCAGTCCGTCTCTGTCGCCTTGGGAGTGCGCTCACTGCACCACGGTGAACGAGATGCGAGCTGTCCTCTGCTCCACCTGCGAGCGTCCTCGACTCGCCACGGCCGCCTCCTCTGTTCAGGAAGGCCCAGTGTCGGTTCCTTCATCGCCGAACACAGGTGAGACGTTGTTTCTACTTCTACTGATCAGACAGAGCACGTTTAAAGTGAAAAATAAAGTGTAATAAGAAGGAATTGTGGTTGGATTCTTCAGAGTGGCAGTGTAAGAGCTGCACAGTTGTGAACCAAGGCAGCAGCATCCTCTGCGAAGTGTGTGAGCGCCCTCGTCTGGCCACTCGCCCGCCCGTCGCCCCAGCGTTGTCCAGCCCGGGATCGCTGTCCGACGCCGGGACAAAGGTTTGTCTCGCTGCTGCTGCTGCTGTCAGAAAATGAAGCAACAATAATTTGTATCATCAGTTCAGTGCGTTTCATATCTTTATCGTCGCACAGGGGGAAATCATTTCTGCTCGAAAACAAAAACATGACACATGAAAACAATAAAACTACATGAGATAATTAAAAACATTAAAAGTGCTGGAACTGTACAAGAAATGTATTAATTCCAGTCATGATTCCCGAGCCAACAAAGCAGCAAGAGCCTAATAAAGTCGTAATTTTTGAATCAGAAACACAGAATGTTTTCTTACTCCTCGTTCTTAAATGTGGGGATTTGCTGCTTTTTTCTGTTTTGTATCACTGGAGATTTAATATCTTTGCGTTTTTAGACGACTGGTGAGAAAAGAGCAGACAATTTAAAGACTTGAAATGTGTGAAATTGTGATTATTTTCAGTATTTTTTGGACATTTTATGAACTGAAAGTGTTAAACTAGTGTATTCCTCCTTTTAAGACAGAACTTTATTTACTGTAGATGATAATGTCTCTTTAGAGCTGCTGAAAGTTGCTGTTAGATGATGCTGCTGCAGCCATTTTGTTTTCCGGTTTTCTGTCCGTCAGTCCTGGTCTTGTGAGCACGATATCTCCGTAACGCCTTGAGGAAATTTCTTGAAATTTGGCACAAACGTTCGTTTAGGACTCGAGGGTGAACTGATTAAAATTTGGTGGGTCAAAGGTCAAAGGTCATTGTGATAACTCAAGAATTCAGACGCTGATTAACTGCAACTTGACAGGTTGTTGGAGGCATTAAAACGTGAGGCAGTAATTCTGTTTTCCTCTTCTTAAAATGGATAATTTTGTCTTTTGTTTCTTTCTCTTTCACAGTGGACCTGTCAGTTCTGCACCTTCGTGAACACCAAGCCCACGCTGGTGTGCGAGATGTGCAACCTGTCGTGTAAAGACTCCCCGGGCGATTCCCTGCCCCAGTCTCTTCAGCAGACTCTGTCCGTCACCAAGGACCAGCCTCAGCTGAGCGCGAGGCCCCAGCCGAAGCCCAGAGCCAACCTGGAGCTGAAGAGACAGAAGACGATGAAGGAGGACGGGCTCAGCCTCATCCACCAGATCAGGGTAAGTCCTCGTCTGAAGACTCTCACACAAGCAGGCCGACCGGGTGCAGACAACTCAGGAAAATAAAATATTATCGTCCATCTGTTCCACAGTGAAACAATAAAATCAAATATTCAACGACTCTTTTAGTTAATAAAACATCAGAAAGTAATATATAAAGAAAAAAAGCCTTGGCTGACCCTTTCAGATTTGCTCAAAACCCAAACATATTGAACTTATTAAAATATAAATCAGGATAAAAGCAGCAGATCTTTATATTTGAGAAGCTTGAACCATCAAATCTTTGTCATTTCTGCTTGGGAAATTGTACCTAAACAAAATATAGTTTCCTTCTGTTATCTTTTCTTTCTGTTTTTCTGCAAAGATACAGTGATAATAATTGTCTGAAATTATGTAAAATTACATATTTTAATAGAAAAATGCAACATGTTCTTGGGGGAGGACCTTCAATCACCTTCAAACAAACTCTGGGAAAATGCTGTGGATGATCAAAATAGATGCAGACCAAATAATGAACAGTTTAATGGGATAGGAGCTCCAGAATCCATTTTCTAGACTAAACGATGAATCATTAGAATAAAAATATTGATAATGAACATAACTGGCTCGAGTTAAGTTCCTAAGTCTGTGATTAATCTGCAGATCATTTTCCTGATTAATAGATCAATCATCTTGTCGATAAAGTGTCTAAAAGTCAGAGACTGACCCTGTGTCTCCGTCCCAGGAGGCAGAAAAGCGAGGCGTCAGCCCCGAGGAGGTGTTCGCCGCCCTCTGCATGTGCGGCGGCAGCAGCGTCAACCCCTGCGACTGGCTGACATCAGAGCTTCCTCACCTGCTGGACGAGATCATGCGCCATGGCGGCGTCCGTCCAGCTGAACTACAGAGCCGGGGGGGATTCTGGGATACACGCTGAGGTGGAGAGGGATGGAGAGGAGTCGGAGGAGGGCGGTGGCGGCGGTGGCGGTGGTGAAGACATGAAGCTGTCCCGGGCCGAGGCCAAGCTGGCGTGGTTAGCGGCGGGGGGAGACACAGAGAGAGCCGTGACGCAGCTGCTCAGAGACCGACAGGTTAAGGTAGGAAAATTTACCTGGTACACCTGGTACTCGTTAAGAGAATTTAACCAGCTCTTATCATGGCTTCTTTAACTAGAAACATCTCTATGTATCACTACCAGACTCCATTGACAAAAACATTAATTTTACTTATCAGAAAATGATAGCTGTTTGAATATTGCTGCCTCGATTTGTGTTGTTGTGTGACTTTCAAAAGTATTTAGATCCTTTACGGAAGTAATAGTACCGCACAATAACACAAACAAACAAACGGATAAGGGCAGAAATAGATTAGAACCTCATGTATTCTGCAAGGTAAAATCAGTCGTTTTGTCAATGGAGTCTGGTTAAAAAAAAAAAAAAAAAATCCTCCTCCTCAGTGGAATTTATGGATACGTTTCCTACAGAAGTGCAAAGAAAAAGTCTTATAAAAGTTCACCAGGTTCATCACCTGGTTTACAACCTTGGTTGTCATGACAACGGCGGTGTTGGACTCCATCGGGTGAGGCAGTGAAGTGTCGCTCTTACAGCTTTTCCTCTCAGAGCAGATTCACTACAGACAGATTTTGTTTCAGGAATCACTTAGTTTATAATAAATAAAGAAATTCTGTTGATGAACTAACTGATTAATGACTAATTGTATAATAATAGTGTAATACTATTAGAAGCCAAAGCTCTTAAATGTAAAATATTGCCATAAATTAGCAGCCTTTTTCTTTAAAAAAACGTCTAAAATGAGCAAAAATGTTATTTAAATCAGGATGTTTTGATCAAATAATAAGTAAACAACTAAGTTTATACACAAATTCCAAATCCTCAACGCTTTTATTTTGAAAGAATACATATGCCTCTGCCACAAACTAAAATATTGCTGATACAGTGGTGTTGAGGAAAGCGATCAGAGGAAACAGGCAGTGTATTTATTTACGATTGAGCGGTCAGTGTCAGTGTTGAGGTTGATAAGAGGCTTTTTTCAGCTGAGACTAAAAGCTGTAAGAACACAGGATGTTTCCCAGTTTTGTGACCTTTTAAGATAAGTCAGTACAAAGACCGTCTGTGGAGGGAGTGATAGGTGTGTAGGAGGGTTTGTTTGACACCTTTTGACCCTGGTTAATTAGTAGAGCGCTGAAACTCTGGGAAGGACACAAAGCAAACTTTTAAATGAGGGTATATCTCCTGGATATGCAGGCCCACAAGTCTTACAAGGGTCTGACAACATTATGGATAGGATTAGTACAGAGAAAGATCCTTTTGGTTTAACCAGAAACATCACCGTATATCAGTACCAGACTCCATTGACAAAAACAGGAATTTTATTGACTAGAACACAGGAGCTGCTGGAATACCACTGCCTCCATCTGTTAGTGTGTTTTTGTTGTTCTGTGACTTTCAGTGTTTAGAAGAAACATTCAGATCCTTTACAGAAGTAAAAATACCATACAATAACACAAGCAAACTAAAGTATAGAGGCAGGGGTAGAGTAACAACTAAAGGTAAAATTCCTGTTTTTGTCAATGGAGTCTGGTTAAAGAAAAAGGCTCTTCCACTTCGAATGCAAATCCAGCCCGACGTGTCTGTTCTCTTTGGAAACTTGGCACTCTGCATTAGAATTCAAAATAAACTCCTGTGGTTTAGCGTCTAATGCACCAAGTGGCACCATTATATATGAAAGTACTGACACATATTTACAGTAAACATCCGTGTGTAAGTTCCCTCCCTGTTGTGTGTTTGTGTGTGCAGATGAGGGAGCTCCACTCTCTGGGGTTCAGGGACGTGGCCCAGTGTGAGGAGGCCCTGCGGCTGAGCGGGGGCGAGGTTAAGGGGGCCCTGTCTTTCCTCCAGCGTCCTCTCCTGGAGTCTTTCCACCAGCGCATCTGGGCCGAGCAGCCCGAGCCGCCGATTGATCCCAAGCACCCGGACAAACAGGTTGGTCCGCAGCAAATTACCTGTCAGTGCGTACACCTTGTACCTGTGCTGATGTGGGAATGAGGTGTGGTGTTTTTGTTTTTGATTCCTCCTCTTTTATTTGCCGCACCCGCAGAGGATGTGCAGGCGTCTGCTGGCGTTGTACGACCTGCCCAGCTGGGGGCGCTGCGAGCTGGTGCTGTCGCTGCTCCAGGAGCCCGGCGTCACCTACTCCCTGGAGGACGTGGTGCAAGCTGTGAAGGAGTCGCACGACAAAGACTTCATCAGGCGCCTCCTCAACAACGAGTGCCCCTGCTGTCTGTGCATCTTCCCCCGCAGCAAGGTGGGTCAGACGGTCCACAACCGGGGGTTTAAACATGAGCGATGCTTAAAGTATTGGAAAACATATGTGAATCCAAGGCAAAGGATTGAGTGGTTCATGCCTTTATTTGTGGCGTGAAAGCTCAGAAAAATCAATGACTTTTTTTCCTACTTCTTCAACCAGACTCCTTTGAGAAAAACAGTGATTTTACCTCACAGACGACATGAGTTGCTAATCTATTTGTGCCGCCATCTGTTTGTTTGTTTATGTTACTGTGCGACTTTCAGCGGAGGAAGAAGTATTCAGTTCCTTTACAGAAGTCAAATTAACACAGAATAACACAAAGCAACTAACAGATCGAGGCAGGAGTAGATTAGCAACTCATTCTGTTAAATTACTGGTTTTCTCAATGGAGTCTGGTTAAAGAAAAAGGATTGTTCTCTTTAATTGATTTTATGGATGGGATCATCATATATAGACGTTTGTATTACAGAGTTTTTTATGAAAGAGTTTTTGTTTAACCACAAACGTCGCTGTATTTTAATACCAGACTCCATTGACAGAAACTGGAATTTTCCCTTGCAGTTTGCAGGAGCTGTTGGAATACCACTGTGTCCATGTTTTAGTTTGTTTGTGTTACTGTGCGACTCTCAGTGGTGAGAGATGTGTTCAGATCCTTTACAGAAGTCAAATTAACACACAACAAAAGAAACAAACTACGTGATCGAGGCAGGGGTGTCTTAGCAACTCGTGTGTTCTCCTTGGTTAAATTACTGTTTTTGTCAATGGAGTCTGGTGTATTTATTATCTGTGGAAACCAGTGATTCTCCATTAGAATTTAAAACACACTTCTGTGGTTTAGTGAATGACTCAAAGCAATAGCAACAGTAATAGTTAATTAAAACTTTAGAATCAAGAGTTGTTGATTTGTGTAAGGCTGGAAAGTCCAAAATCAGGCAATGTGTCTATAAATAGTGATGATTTAGTTGTGTGGCTGCTCTCCCAAGACGTGTACGCTCCAGCTGAGATGACTGTAAAGACAGAATGATCGGGGAGGTAAAAAGGAAACTAACAGCTAAAGGCTTAAAGGAAACACTAGAGCCATAAACATGAAATTAAAATGAGTTGAGATGAAGGAAGTGATCTGAGCTGTGAATGTTTAATGGGTGTGTTCAATAAAGACACGAAAGATTATAATCGTTTGTTTGCCGTTAGCTTAACCACATTATGCTTGTCTTTACTTGGATGAAGCTCAGATCATATTTTGTGATGAATTAATGCAGAAAATCAGATCATTTCCAGAGGAGTCAGTGACTTTTTCTTGCCTGTGTTTATTTACAGACGTACTCAGTTGAATTGTTGAACTGAAACCTCCTTTTAAATTCACGTAAACTTGGTATTACATTACAGAGGTATCTTTTAATAAGCAATGCGAACATCTACCTTTATATAAACTCTCTGCTGTTGAACATTAAACCGTGCATGTGGATTGTGGAACATGTTCCATGCAAATGAATTTGATCCATTTGAATTTATGGAATAATAATAATAAATATAACTCTCATAACTTTTCATACTTCTTCAATCTGCAGCGAGCTGTAATACACAATTTTCCGCATTAAAACATCAGCTGTAATTTGTAAAGCGATATTTAATGATCTAATATCATGAAGATGTTTCACTGCACGAAACTGTTCTGTTTTAATTAAACAATTATCATTTAGAAGATAAAAGTCAAATTAAAGTCGTCTTTTCTTCTCAGATGCAGTCCCTGACTTCCTGCCAGTGCTCGGTTTGCCACGAGTGTTTCGGGCAGCACTTCACCATCGCCGTGAGAGACAAACACATCCGAGACATGGTGTGTCCCGTCTGCAGCGAGCCCGACATCAACGACCCAGAGCAGCTGGACAGTTACTTCTCCACACTGGACATACAGGTGAGAGGGGAGGGAGGGAGGAACCACAGGTAAATCATCATCTGTGTAAGAAACTACTGAACCGATTTGCACCAAACTTTGTGTAGGGATGAAGCATGAGTCGGGGAAAAGCGCTTTAAATTTTGGTGTGGATCCAGTCAAAGGGGGAGGATCTGACAAATAAACAAAACACTTCCTTTTTCCTTTTATGTTTCTATTATAAGAACTGGACAGACGTGTGGGATTGTTTGTCCTTGGTGGAGGTATGCGCTCTGCTGAGTGCTGCTGATGTTGCAAATTATGATGATATGTTCACAAAGATATTCAGACATTTAACAACAGATAAACAGGGATGTAAAGTAAACAAGAGCTTGGGCAGGAGAGGGAGGAGGGCTGTAAAGAAGAGAAGAGTACAAAATAAAGAAATAAAGATGTGGAAGAGAGAAATCTATCTGTATATAACATCATATCTGTAGTTTCTTTACGCTAAAGATGGTTTTAATGTTAAGCTGATGGAAAACAGTGAGAAATCTGTAGTCTCTGGTGCAATATTACATTAATTTAGCAGCAACGCCATTCACTGTAAAGTTAAAGAAACAGTAAAGTTGCTTTAACTTGTAGTTGTAAGATGCTTTAAGGAATTTTTAGCTGCTTTAGGTTCCAAATTTAAATTTCTTTTTTAAAAAGCAAGTACTTTAATCAAAACACAGATGATGTGAATAAAATTATTGTCTTTTCCCTTTCCAGCTGCGTGACTGCCTGGAGCCTGACGTGTACGAGCTGTTCCATAAAAAACTGACCGAGCACGCTCTCATGAAAGACCCAAAGTTCCTGTGGTGCTGTCATGTGAGTTCCTCTGAAACATCAGAAATCACTGTGCTTGTTCCCTGTGGCTCTATCAGCTCTCCCCATCTGATTTCCTCCTCCTGAGGTTTCATTTGCATGTCACACACACACACACACACACACGTCTTTTCATACTCACCTTGTGTTTATTTTTATTTCTGTTGGCCTGAGTTCAATGTCCTGCTGCGCAAAATACTCACTCGGGCAGTAAATGTGGATTAATCCGCCGCTGAAAATAGTCCCCAACAAATTGTCCTTCTCTCCTGATCTGGAGATTTTTCTTTGGCATTTATTCATATTTCTTCAAGATTAAGTTCAGGATATTAACCGAAAAAGCCAAAATCTTACTATTAAGGTGGGAAATAATATAAACATATATCATATTTTAATGGCAGGATCTTTTTGTTCTGTAAAGACGTCTTTTTTTAAAGGTATACACAAGGATTAATTCAAATTGCAGCAGATTTTACAGCAGATGAAACGGTGTATTTTAGATTGTAGCAGATGAGTGACTTTTGAGTTGCCAGGTTGAGAAAAATCCTCCTCCAGCACCTTCATCGGGCATTTTCAAATGAAATTTCTGGAGAGTATTAGCCAAGTAGCAGCACCTGTGAAAGCTTCTGATTTTTTTTGAAATATTTATTTTTTAATGCAGCAGTTATAGCTGCTAATAAGAAGTTGTTTATAAATGGATTTTGGTCCATGTCTCCTTTTCCTGACGTCTTCAGTGCACCTCTGGGTTCATCAACGATGGAGACCAGCTGAAGGTCACCTGCCCGTCTTGTCGGAAGAGTTTCTGTGCTCAGTGCAAAAAACCTGTGAGTATTTTCCTGTGAGTGTTCAAGCTTGTCTTATGTTGGATTAAAAAAACAAAAAAAACAAGAATGTTGTACACAGTTTTGACATGAACTTCCTGTCTGGTCTCAGTGGGAGCCCCAGCACCAGGATCTGTCCTGTGAGCAGTTCCAGCAGTGGAAGAGGGAGAATGACCCGGAGTACCAGAGGCAGGGCCTGGCGGGTTACCTGAGAGACAACGGCATTAGTGAGTTTCACCGCAAAGTTTTCACTTAAAACCACAACCACAGGTTTCAGTTCAGTTATTGTCCCTCATTGCACAAATTATGTTTATACATCAGTCAGTTTCAGCCACCACAGTGTTTATTTATTTCCCAGTGTTTTTTAGCTGCTTCACTGTTGTTACTGAGTTGACCTACTTATTCAGTGGTCAGAATATTTGTCCTGAAGCTCACTTTTCTCACAGCCTGTTCTGAAGTTACATGTGACTTTATAAGACGTAGATTCCTTTTTCTGATAGTTTGAAGGGTACGTCCTGCAGAGATATGTAAAATAAAATAAATTAAATTCTGTGATAATTAACTCAATCTTTTGGTGAACAAAACAAACTGAGCGATAGTGTCATGTAGGAAATTTATGTTTAACATTTGTCATTATTTCACAGATGTTGATGTTTAATGGAGGAAATAATTGGCAGATTAACTGATAATGTCACTAACAATTGTTAGTTGCAGGCCATATCTTATATTCTATGTAGTGATCCTGAAACTATGTTTTGTTGCCTGACTTTGACTTGTAATTGAGCAGTTTTATAGTGGCATTTCTACTCTTAGAGAAGTAAATAGTGTGAATATTTACAGATGTACTGTGAGTTTCTGTGGAAGTGGAAGTTTAAAGGTTCATGCATTTTCATATTCTGCCTCCTTATAACTTTCAGTCTGCAAGGTAACACGTATTTTTAATGCAATACGTGGAATAAATCAGATGTTTTTCTCTTATAGCTTGTCCTCACTGTCGGTTCCAGTATGCCCTTACGAAAGGTGGCTGCATGCACTTCAGCTGCTCCCAGTGCAGGTACCAGTTCTGCAGTGGCTGCAACAACCCTTACCACAAGGTAAGAAGAAAAGAAGTCACAGTTTGAGTCAGTTCACGAACCAAAATATATGTTTTATGGTAGACTTCCACTTGTTTTATGTGCTGTACAACAATAATTGTTAGCTTTTGAAGAAGCTATTTGAAAGTTTTTGACCTTCTAACATCTGTAATCCTGAAGGTTAAAACCAGACTTTAGATTGTTAACATAAAAATGGCCATGCTGTACAGATGTGTTTTGAATAGGTTGTTGAAGACTCTGTAGAACCTTAAATGCAAAGTGAAAGACTGTAAAAACAATTAAAAAATGTAATGGTATGTAGTGACAATAGGTCAGGATTGGGCTACTCAAATTAATTTAAATCTCTGTGGCTGTTTTTAAGTAGTCTGCATATGAGAGTGACTCCTCCAAGGTTAATGTGTGTTGAGTGGATGATGTCCTGTGTTTTAACTTTTGAACTTGTAATGTTTAATGTAGTTGATGTAGTTTCTAAGGCACTGCAATTGACACGTACAGTTGGGTGTCATCTGCATAGAGATGAATTTTATATTTGGAGTAATGTCCCTAAGAGGAAGTATGTATGTATATTAATGACTTTAAAGGACCTAAAACTGAGTTTTGTAATGGAAAATGTGAATGTAACTGTAGACACAAGGTTGCTTTGTAGTTAATATGGCCTTTTCTTTCAGACGGGATGTAAGACACCCCAGTGCAATTATCCTGGTCTACATGCCCATCACCCCCGTGACTGTCTCTTCTATCTACGAGACTGGGAGCCACCCAGACTCCAGGCCTTGCTGCAGGTAAGGATTCTGTTTATTGTCAATTTTAAACAGCAGTGATGCTAGATGAGAGGGAGGATAGATGACTGATGGGTGTTGGTGGTCACGTAGGGCGTGGCATTGTGAGGGGGAGGTAGGAAAAGATGCTGGTAAGGTTGGACTGTTTCTCTTAGTAAAGGTAGGCTTTGCATGTTTTCAACTTTGTGTACAAGTGCCAGATAGTGGAGAATATGCAGTAAATTTTTAGTGTGGTATGGTTATGACAGTTCTGTGATTTTGATATGACATCATTTCCTGTGCATAAGGGCAAACTTTTGTGTTTTTTTGCAGTTGTGATGTAATAATTTGATGGGAAATGTTTTAGTATATTTCTGTATTTTGTAAGTGTCAGTTTGTGGATGATTGATGTGAGCAGAGTCTTGGTGTAGTGTGATAAAGTTTAGTGTTAATGGGTGTGGTTGGTGCGTAGATATGCAACACTTGCTGTTTTAGACAGGAAGTTGTTAATGTGTAACTTGGATGTGTTTGGGGTTATCAAAAATCTTTTTTGTTGTGATTATGGGGTTCTGTATATACCATGTGGAGGTTGGAGTCATAGTGTAGTAAGAGTTGAGAAAATGTAGGTGTTGTCTCTTTGGCAATTTTGAGGATACATTGCTAGGTGGAAATGTATGTTGTTTATATGTAAAGATGTAGTTAAATTCAGGGAAGTGTGGTTGTAGTGTTTTTGTATGTGTTGGAGTGACTTGCTGACAGATGTTATGTTTCATCTACCAGTTGTTTTTGCTTAGAGTTTTACTTGTTTAGTTTTTATGATGTGTGCTGTAGTACCACTTTTACCAATGGGGGGTGCAGTTTAACTGATTACAAGTGTTTTGTAGCATTACTGGTAAGTTCCTCAAGGGGGTGCCATCTTAAATTAAAGAAGATAGGCCAATTGACAATGTCACTGTTAAAAGTATACTACTAACTGTTAAGTTTGAATTTAAGTCATTAATTAAAGTACAAGTAAAATTACTAACATTAAACAAACCAGCAAACCTGGCAAATGTATTTATTTAACAAATACCAAAGTGTGTCCTTGCTCGTAGGACTTGAAACAGCACACCTGAAAGTAATTGGTCCATTACCTTGTGTAGCCTAGCGTAGCACAGCCAGTGTGTTCAATGTAACAGGTTTTCCGTTGCTAGTTAGCATGCTGCTAACTCTTAACCTTGTGTCTTCATTTTACCAGAGTTTCAAGGATGGCTGCATGGCTTCAAAGAAAGTGTGAACAACATGGCCATGTGGCAAGCCTTTGGCAGCCATCTTTGAATACACCATGTTGTTTGCACTTTGTTTGAAGCTGTGTGGTAAACTAACCATAGTGAATCTTAAGGGAAAATGCAGAGTTTTGTTAGCTTCATGTAAGAGTTAAACATTGTAGCAAATAAGTCTACTGTTAATCTTAGTGAACACATACAGTCAAATTACTATATGTGGGGTGTAGAAGCTAACAGTTTTGTGTGAAGCTACGCTAAAGTAGGTACTTTTCCAAGTTGCCTGTGGTGCTCCTTGTTCTCCAGGCAGTTAGTTGGCTTCCTTCTCCTGTGAAACAAAGAAAGATGTGGTGTTAGTCTGTAGTTTGAGTGTGGTGATTGCCAAAAGTACGAACAGAGGTATCTGACCTGTTAGATGTTAGCTTCCTGCGTAGCTTTGGTTTCGTTGCTTCGGTGGAGTTGCACAGGTCGAGTTGCAGGTCTTTACTCACGTCGGTCTTCACGCGCGGAAAGTCTTCCGCGGACATTACAGGACGTTACAGGCTGATGCAGGCTGACGTAGGCTGACGCTCTTTCGCTGACGCTCAATAGGGAATCTTGTCTTTAAAGCCTAAAGACCCAAGTACAAACAGCTGCCCCCACTCAAGACTGATTGCACAGAGCTCGCTTGGTCCAATGATCTCGCTGGAGCTGACAGTGTAGCCTCAAATAGGGGGCGTGGCCTCCTTCAAAGTCTCCACCTTCTTTTGGGACCATTGATTACTTTCCTCATGCCCTGTGAACTTGTTACAAGTTATCACATGATCACTTGACTGACACATCCACTAACACATCCCCAGACCTCCTGTTTCAACTCCATGACTTAATTCAACTATATGATTATCACACTGATGCTAACCTCAGACTAAAGTTACTACTTACTTTTTTCTCTCTCCTCAGAGGAGCGGTGTGGACTTCAACACAGATCCTTCTAATGGAGCTCAAACTGGTACAACAGCTTCTTGTTTAACATCTGTTTCCTGCTTATATAAATCTTTGATCACATTCAGGGCAGTAAAGTTAAAACTGCTCTAGTAAAATCACATGCAAAACTGATTCCAGCTGCCATTTTCTAATATCCATACTTCAAAACTCATCAACACAAACACAGCTACTGTTAGCATCAGAGTCATTCTTACATTTACATCTCTTAACCCTACAATAAATAATTTCTGAAACACATAATCCACTTTGTTCTCTCCTCTCTGAAACCAGACGCCTGTGGTGTGATGGAGCAGAAAGACGAAGGAGGTCAGCAGATCGATTCACCGTGCGGCATTCAAACACAACCAGGACAGGCTGGACTCTGCGAGTGAGTCTGTGACTCTACTGCTACATCTACTTCAGATTCAATCTTATTAAAACTATCTGACAACACCATGTGTTTGGCCAACACTTGCATTAACACAGACTGAAACTTGTGAGTGAACCACAGCATATAAACAGTGAACTGATACTAAATATAAAGCTGCAGATGCAGCTGATTATTTGCTATGAGAGACAAATTTAACACTGTCACATTATTGAACTTTTCTCTTTTGATACATTATTTAACTAAAATACTGATTCTATCCTCTTTTAAACACTTTCCTGTAGCTGTTTACCTAAATTAATACAAGCTAAAACTTGTATACGCTTTTTAAAATACAGGTTAACTGTTTTCTGTCCATTGATCTTATTAGAAAATAAACTACAATTAGATACGAAATGTGACTGTGCTATAAGGTAAAAGCACCTTAACTTGGAGCATCATGCACTTATTTACCTCACTACTTATCAAACAAGAACAAATTCCATAGTCTGATTTACTTACTATTGCATCAAATTACAGTTTCAATCTAAACTTTACTCTTTAATATTTCTGTTGAAAGGATTTAACAACATAACAACCTCTCTTAAATAGGAAAAAGACAATTATTTATGTTTACATTACATTTGTCCTGTCATGTCTTATATAATGTTTACTTCACTTTTTGCACAGTTTCTACACTGAAGCAAAGACGAGTAAATAACATAAAATCAAGTTTAAACTAACCCCCGAGATACTTTAGAGACAGAAAAGGAAGCGACACGCCTCTCTCCTGGGGATCTGACAATAACTGACCCAGGAGGGAACTCTACACTTGAACAACTACATTCTTTCCCCTGTTATGTCATTTTAACTTTCCTGTACTTTTAGTAACTATGATTTACTTAGGGAGTACAGTTAAATCTGTCCTGTCACTTGGAGACAGTTGAGTACTTTGCTAAAGAAACTGGAATATCTGCGTTGATCGAAGCCTTTTAAAACACTATCCTTCAAAACACTGAGCTCAAGTCTTTTATCACTGACTTCGACATAATCCCAACTCATTTTCATGTCAGTCTGCAGCTCAAAAACACAAATAGCTTCAAATTTACTTCCTCATTTAAACTAGAGTACTGATTTAGAACAACTTTCAGCTCATTGTTTCACTCTTACTGCTTCTCATGGGACCATTTTAATACAAAAACCTCCAAAAATCCACCATATACAACCAGATTAGCAAGAAACAGCAAACTTGTTTAAATTTCCAAACATAAAACATTTAAAAACTCCTTTTTTAAGACAATCTCCTACACATCTCTGCCCTGTTCCTGCAGGAAGCACTACAGAGAGTACCTGGTCAGTTTGATCAACGCTCACTCTCTGGACCCTGCTCTGCTCTACGAGCCCAACGAGCTGATTCGAGCCTGTGAGAGATACCAGGTGGACACACAGAGAGGAGAGAACGAGGAGGAGAACACCTACCACGCCCGACTGCTGAAGGTCAGTTACTGCTGTTTACTCTCAGTTACTGTTTTAACGTTCAGCTTAGACTACTAATTTACAGATGTCTGGATTTTCTAACACAATCACCTACAGCTCCACTGATAAAGGATTAATGAGGCTTATTTGGATATTTTAGGTTTAAAAAATCTGATTATACCTTTTTTAGCATTAACACATTATGTAAACAAAGATTTGACATAAGAATTCCTTAAATGTAGTCATTTACGACCTTCAAACAACATAGGATTAACACATAAACTTAAATCCAAACAATTACAGACAAAATTAATGTTCATTACCTGACGCTAACTAATTATTTAGCAACAAATAAAGCAACATTTTGCTTTGTCACGGATGATGTACACAAATACAGGGCTGTTTCTCTCTGAGATAAATCTAAAATTAAGTTTACCAGCGACCTGTAGCTAAACGTTTCTGCTGCAAAACCAGGTGTGCTTGCCAGTCACAGCTCCCTCTAGTGGACAGACTATGAAACAGCCATCTTCAGCTTTATATTACGTTCATTTATTTTATTTGTTAACAAACTAGAAGGGCTGCTAACAGTTTACTGCAGGTGCTTACTTAAAGAAGCTAATTCAGCCTGTTGATCCGATGTGAACACTCCCATGTCAGAATGAGGGCATTAGGACACTTGCGGACTACACTGCACCTGAACTGGAACATAACAGGTTTGACTCACCAAACCAAGAGGAACTGTCCGTCCCGACACCATCCAGGTGTGGCTGCACAGGTGCCACATCCAGGTGTCAGATTTGGCTGACGAGCTTCTCTCCTGTCACTTTTCACCGCACCTGCAAAACAGAAGCCAACATTTCATCCGTTTAATCGGCTGTTTGTAAAGACAACAAAGTGATACACTCAACATTTCTGCAAAAACAAAAACAGAAAGAACATGTTTTTCTAAGGCTACTCCAACACCATTGTTCAGTGTACTGTTGTGTGTCATATAAAAACACAGGGTGGGTCCTCTGTAGCTCATAAAAGAAGCTGCACTACACCATTATTTACCAATAAACCTTTACTACATCGCTGCTTTCAGAACCTCAGGTCACTTATTAACAAAGACAATCTGGAAAAACTGGTTTTAAACACTAAGAGAATTTAATTTCAAACAAGGAAGTGAGTGTTTTTTTTCCCCCCACCCTTAAAATTTCAGATAAAGAACTTTTGTCCTTTTTTTCTCTCTCCATTCCTTACAGAAACTCATGGAGGTGCCTCTCGGAGAAAAGGTTCCCCGCAACAAGTAAACACAACCCCTCCAGCCTCATGAGTCAGTCGAGTCTCCAGCAGACAATGACGACACCTCTGACTCAGTATAAACGCTGATTTACTGCCAAACCACACAAGAATAAAATGACTGTTTCCTTGCCTCTGTGAAGCAGCTGTGTGCGATTTGCACCAACGAATCCGTTTACAAACAGACTTGTCTGTTTGTTCTCTGCGGCTCGTACAGTTGGAAATCAACACTTTGTTATTTCTCTATGGATCATAAATGATTAAGAAACTGATTGTGAAGAGGAGGAACTTTCCAAACAGCTCGACACAGACAGTCATGTATGATCAAATGTTGGATTTTAAAATCAATGTAGTGACACAGGATCAAGTTAAAACATATTATTCACTCTATCAAAGTGTTCAGATTTTCTTTATATATGACACATGGATGAATAAAAGTCACTTAAAATGTGGATTTGTTGATGTTTTTGGGACAGAAATATCATTTGAATTGATGCCTAATGGATTTTTGTCAATTAAATACAGTCGAAAGGGTTTTTCCACTACTACAGTTATTCAAGTGCAGTCATTTAATATTTCCATTTAATGCCACTTTATACTTCTACTACACCACATTTATGTGGTAGCTGTAGTTACTACTTACATTTAAGTACAATATTTTGATTGGCAGACAGATATTGTTACACTACTTTAGGTCATCTTGCCACATAATTAAATTTATACTTTAAATACATTTATTGACATGTATTTATTTGGAGTTAAAGATTATATTTAAGAGGATTACAGTCTGTGTTATTAAAAAAAAACCTGACTAACTTTAACTGTCAAATACACTTCTCTTTAATCATTTCATTTAAATCTTGGGATAGATCTACTTTGTCCTGTAAAGGTTTTTTTAAAAACCACTTACATACCAGAGCTTCCACAGATTTTTTCCTTTTTTTTGGTATTAAAACTTCATTTAGTGTCACATAGACTATGCTTTAAAGCATTTAATAGTGACTTTATATCTATTTTGTATGCTACACAGAGTGTTGCATATTAAAACATACATGAATAAATCCCATAAAAATATGTATTTTTAATTCTATGTAGTTTCTATTCAACATGAAAAGCCTCACAAACACTAAATTGATTAAACAAAACAAATATGAATCGCAAATTCTGAATTTAAGACTGTAAAATTGTAAAATTATAACTTGACACTAACTTTTTAAGCTGTGGCATCATTCATATAATTAATTTAATAAAGAAAATAAGGCCATTTCTATTAACAGACAGTTATATCACACTAATTCGTGTGAATATAAGTACAGGTGCTTCTACTTCACAACAGTATTTTCATGTTATTTTATGCTTCTACTCCACTACATTTATTACACTAAAGTTACCTTACAAATTACAATTTGCAAACTAATCACACAAAGATGTTTTGCATTAGAATAAAACTACTCAACAGGATATTGATTACTATATGTTCTGATAATTGCTGCCAATTAAATCATTTTGCACAAATATTTCATACAATTTGCTGCTTTTCATTTAAATTAGTTTATTTTATTCTTATATGTTGAGGTTTGGTTAAACAAAACATAGACATTCTGACTATTTTCAGAATTTTTCCAACAGTAAAACGCAGCTTTTTCTACTTTGACTACTTTTATTTTATAAGACTTTCAGTTCAGTTTTACTTCTCTCTAAAATAATGAGTCTTTAGTTACTTTTAAAGCCACGAACTTTGTCCCTTTAGAACACTGTACTGTACAATGTATCATTATTTCTCTGTGTGCCCGTTATCGCCCCTAGCGGCGGCCCCGCACACCGTTTCGCATAAACCACGTGACTTCCAGGAACAGGAGCGCCTGCTGAAAGGCAGCGGAGACCAGACCGCACAGCCATAGAGCCGACACTCAGCAGTCCGCACGTACCGCGGAGGAAATCACAACCAAAAGGTAAACGAAACTTAAATCTACTTCCTTAATTCGCACGTCTTAGCGACTATATTTGATGTCCTTATAAATATCTCTACACTCCGGCGGCAGCGGATGCAGCTTATGATTTGTTTTCCCTCATACCAGACTTCATTTAAAAAATTGTACATTTAAGAAAGTTCTTTTTGTGGTGGGGAGTTAATGTCTCGTGTTAAGCGGAGGCTGCACGCACGCGGCTTAAATCGACATTTGCAAATTAAAGTAAATGTCATTTTAAACCTTTTCGCTCATATTTTTGTTTGTTCTTCTTCTTATTGGTTAATTCTAATACTTCTGATGATTAAAACGTTACTGAAGTGCCGCTGTGAGGACATGTTGTCACATGCATCTGATGGTGGCGGCTTCTTGTTTGTGTCTCCGGGGTATTTTTTAGGTTCTTTTGTTTTTGGAGACATGGCAGCGGGGAGAATGCGATCCACTCGCAGACTGCGCAACTGGATCGTGGAGCAGGTGTGTGTGTGTGCGTGTGTGTTTTTAATGTGGGCGTGTGAGGCGGAAAAATAAAGGGGGGGGGGGGGGGGGGGTTGTTAGGGTGAGGGAAAGGGAAATAGGAGAGGGGAGGGGGGGAGATGGAAAGGGAAAAGAGACAGAGGCTTCCTCTCACATCATAAAAACACACATTTCTGTTTTTCTTTCTAGGACTAAATAATCAGTTCATTGTCCTCGATGACTTCACCCTGAATACTTTGTGTTTTTGGGGTGGTTGCACAAGACATAACTCGGATATATGGAAATGTTATGTTAATGTTATTTTTTTCACCATTTCCTGACATGTCATAGACCAAACAGCTGATCAAAAACACCACTCAGCAGCCACAGCAGCATTTTTCACATAGTTTTAATACCAACCTGAGTTATTACTGTGGATGCTGACTGTTTTTAACTGTCAACTGATAATTTAAATGATTTCATTCATGTATTTAGAACAAAACTAACACTTTTAAATTTAGGTTAAATGGAAGCTTCTGGGTAATTAATTTTAAGTCAGTTGTTAAGTCATTACGATAAAACTGTAAGCCAATCATGGCCCAACAAGGTAAAAATGATCCTTATGTGATAAATTTGAACATATTAAATCATATTTGTATTATAAACAGACACCTGCAGGGCTGCTGTTACTTCTTATTTCCATAAAAAGTCAAATTATATAAAATCTCTATGTCTTCAAATGTCTTGTTTTGTCCAACCAACAAACCAAAATTGGACCATATTTAATTTGCAGTCATTTAAAACAGAGGAAAGTAGCAAGTCCTCGCATTTAAGGAGCAACAGCCACCACATTTTTAGCTACTGCTCATTAACTTAACTCGCTACTGGTTCCTTGACTAATCGATAATTGTTTTGTCCAGAAAATATCAAGAAATAGTGAAAAATACCTTTTATAATTACTCATATGTCATATATGACAGAGAAAAGCATGAAATCTTTACATTTCAGATGCTGGAATTTGCAAATATTTGATATTTTATTTTATAAAAATGACTAAAATGATCAACAAAACAGTTGCCAATTAATTTTCTGTTGATCAACTAATCAATAAATTGACTAAACCTTGCAGCTCTACATTAATAAACCTGATATTTAGTGATAGGTTAATGTTGTATGTACGTCTTTACTGTCTAATCACTGACTAATGTTTTAATTTTTGTCAAATATGAATGACTCAATGTGGGTTTTTTAGGCCCTGAGTAGTGTCTGCAGGTATTCACCCACCAGTAGCCTGAGAGGTTAAACTCGGGGCATAAAATCTGTGTATAATGTGAGTAAATCAAACTCATCTTTTGTGCGTTTTTGACGCTTGCAGGTCAGCAGTGGGAAATACCCCGGGCTGGTGTGGGACGACGAGGCCAAAACTATGTTCCGCATCCCGTGGAAACACGCTGGGAAACAGGACTTCCGCAAAGACGAGGACGCCGCCATCTTCAAGGTCAAGATGCCTCCCCCTCCCCCCTTTTTTTTCCCCTGACTCAAATTTAGGCCCTGTGACAGTTTTATTCTCAAAGCTCAAAACATCTGCGTTTTCCTCTGCAGGCGTGGGCAGAGTTCAAAGGGAAGTTGACCGATGCGGGGCAGGACAACCCGGCCTCCTGGAAGACCCGTCTGCGCTGCGCCCTCAACAAGAGTCCGGAGTTTAAGGAGGTGATGGATCGAGCCCAGCTGGACATCTCCTGAACCCTACAAGGTCTACCGCCTGGTCCCCTTCAGCGAGCAGGGTGAGACTTGCGCTTCTATGCCGACGATACTCCGCTTAGATTTAAACGACGCATTAAGAACGTTACATCTGCGGTACACCTTCGTATTTATACGATTTTGGACGTTTTAAGTGACGACACTCAATATTTGAATGTTCAGGGGTTTAGATTTTCATTTGTAGGCGTCACCTTGAATACAAGAAACTATTTTTGGATGTAATGAGTTAATTTTAAAAAAAGAATGGGCAGATTAAGTGGCTGTTGGTTGCTCTTTACTTCTTCTAACCCTGTCGACATCTCATAATATCGTACAAAAACTTCTGCCTTACCTGGGACGCTGCCTTAGTCGATGTCACTCTTGGTCCAGACGAACGTCGTTGGTTTGATTCAGAACTTCTTTCCCAGCTGGACCTGACAGTTCAGTCCTCATCCACATGAGACCTGAATGTAAAAGACGAGATCACACGTTAGAAAACAAAGTCAGAAAGACAAAGTTTTACTGAAACCCTGAGTTGTTGTTGATGGAAACTGTTAATACGCAACCTCATACGTTATCAATGACACATATTATTGTTGCTTAGCAGTTGTACACGTAGCCAGATTGTGAACAGACATAATTAAGACCTTTAAATGTCAACAAACATGTAATATAAGCTGTTATCAAATGAGGGCAGGCAGTCAGAGTAGCCACAGGTACACCGGTGTACAGGTGTGTCCTGTCACCAACATATGTCAAACAACCAAACCTATACCCCACCTGAAACCTGAGACTACTTTGGATCAGGGATTAAAAGCTCTAGAGTGTGCGTACAATATGTAAAGTTTTAGGCATCAAACAAATAAAAAGGCTTGAATTCAGTACACAAAGGTCGAGGGAGTAGTAGTGACACATCTCACACAGCGTTAACCTTAAAACCCACATTAAATAGACGTAGTTTCATAATGATTTTCTGTGTTTAACACATTGGTAAATGAAAGCAACACCACGTAACTTTTGATGAGCGCCAGCAACAAAATTGACCGAAGGGGTTTGCTGATAAATGACATAAAGAATTACAGAGCTACTTTCTTCTGAGTGTGATCGTTTAGCAAAACTACATAGTGCAAGACGAGGCGTTTGGGGCGCGGCGCGAATGAAATAGGCGCCATTCTCCCCGTTACACGTCAGTGCAGCATCAAAATGATTATTATTATGATTATTTTAAGGTGAAAGAGTTACATACTGTTGCTTTTAGTGTCCAGCTGTGCGCAAATATACATACTTGGCTTGGATAGACTAGTATTTTCCAGTTAATCCTGGAGTTAAACTTCAGAAAATAAGAGGAAGATTTACAAAAACTGGAGGAGCTGGAACCATCCAGTATGTGGAGTATATGGACATGTCATTTGACTTGTCAGTGACTAATTATGTATCACAGTTTCAGGTGTTATAGTTTTATCCCTCTGCCTGTTTGGCAGGTTGATGACCAAAGGTCCACTCACTGTTTGACATATAAACTGGAAAGCAGTATTACTAGTGTGATTATTATTTTGTTTGGGATAAATATTGCACAGTATCTGAGGGTGGAGTTCACAGACAGACTAGAGGCTTTTATTTCGGTCTACAGTGTGTTATCTGCAAAGTTTAAAGTATTCCACCTCAGTAACATTTGCCCACAGCAGACTCACACCCAAAAACATTAGTACGAAAACACTGATTAAAACGTTACACAACGTGGCTGTAGAAACCGCTCCACCTCGTGTTGTAACAATCTTTTATTGAGCACTTCTTAAGAAAACACCTCTCCACGTTTTCCACACTGAGTCACATTCAGCCTCTTCTTCTTTTTAGCTCTAAAACACAATGTTTCCTCAAACTTCTCCATTTTATAATCTGCCTGAATGCAGTGAGGCCGTTGTGGGTTTGACCTTTGGCCTCTTGACCTGGTTGTCACTTGTGTTTCTACAGATTTTGGTACTTTGTTTTAATTAAGGAGGAATGTCTACAAGCGTTACATGACATATCAGTTATTTATCAGGCATTTATGAGCTTTGCTGTTTGCTCTCTGCTCTTGTTATGTAGCTGATAACCTTCTGCTTAAAATATTTAGTTCCTGAATCATGAGAACAGGCATTTATTGACATGATTGTTGTTTGTTTTTTAATCCACAAGGTACAACTTTTGTTTACTGCTCTAAATCTGTTTCTTTTTCGGTTCTATTTTCTGCGTAATTGACCTTTTAAAGGTCTGCCATGCCTCGCTCTAACACGGTGACCCAGTGAGAACAGGCCAGACGCTGACTGACTGCTTTTTGTTTTATTCCTTTTATTAATCACTCAGGCTTTAAATGAGGAAAAATAAACTCAGCTGTTTTCCAGTGGAAGACGAGAATAAAGTTACACTATTTACGTTTCCTAAAGATACCGTTGCGTGTTTTCCTGAAATTAATCTGCTCTGGAAATGAGTATAATGATTGATTGAGAGCGCAGGACAAAAGGCAAGAACAGATCAAGGGACTTGTTGCACCTCAGCCTCAGCTATTTTGCTTAGTCAGTGGAGCGGTGAAGGCCGGAGAGGTCAGCCAACATCAACACACCCACTGCCTGGGACGAGTACATTCACTGGAAGAGGCTGTCTCATTCGTCTTTGTTTATACGCACCTACAATACTGGTTATTCGCTGTTTTTGACTGATCGGATGCTTTTCCAAAGACGTAGTTAATTATTTCTTTTCCTGGCTGTTTAGGTTTGGTGGTGCCCGAGAAGAAATGCAAAGAGAAGCCTGGCCGGAGGTCGAAAAGGAGGAGCAGCAAGGCCGAGAGCGACGACGTCAGTCACGTCAAGAAGATAAAGACGGAGGAGGTCACGTCTCAGCTGGTGAGTTAGTTGTTTTTGTCATGTTAGCTTTAATCTTAAAGAAACAGACACAGGCTGCCAGGACTTTGGATTCCTGCCCAAGTGTTTGTATGTGTAAGATAATTTTCTCAGTCTCTCACTACTGTACAAGAGTGTTGTGTGTTTAATTTGTTGAGTTTATATCTGATATAATGTGTCTGACACGCTGTAACGAGGCTAAACAACTGTTAGCACCTGAGCTAAAGCTTCCATCCATCTGCTGAACTCGTTCTTTGTCCCTGAGAGATAAAAAAACTTGTCTTTAAGCTGCAATCTTTTCTGATTCTCAGTGTGTTGAAGACCCTCTGCTGATCCAGACAGAAGAGCCTGTGCAGCACACCACCACCATCCAGAGAGACTGTGAGTGTAACTGCATTCAGTCTAATTACATAAAAGCATGTTGCTGAGATATGGATCTGTGGACCTGAAGTGATTTCTCCTACATAACCAGGCGTCTCATTAGCATTAGACGAGTCTGTGTGTATAATTTGGCGTCTGCTGTTTTATAAAAATCACGTTTGTGAGCTGTGCTGTCACTACAGAGCCCGCCGTCTTTCCCAAATAAAAGTCAGGGGTGGGGGAGTAATCGGATTACTGGCCTGCTGCGTGTATGACAGGCTTGAAACTTCCCGCATAACCCGATTTCTCAGGGCAAGCTGTTTCCATGAGCTCATCGAAATGTTTTCTCATCCGCCGACGAAATGGAGAGCCCGCTCCGGTTACAGAGCGCCATTATCTCATAGTCCATTTATCACATTTAATTTCCTGTCTCTCTCTGTCTCTGCAGTGGTCGATGAGATCACGCTGGACGTGCGAATCGAGGAGAGCGTCCCTGCTCCTCAAGGAGGTAATCAAATGGAAAACATTTAGAGCCGAGCAGCAGACATAGATGTCTTTTATTTTGAAAGGTAAAGCTTCTTTCCTGTCTGTTTCTATCTCTACAGTTCAGGACTCTTTCAACGTGGCGGTCCATTATTTAGGACAGGAGGTTCTCAAGCGTCAGATTCAGGGCACTGACGTGCGGATAACGATACCTGCCTTCCTCCCTCGGTGCCCCGACGCCAGCCGCCCTGAAAGTCCGGTTCCCGCGCATCCCTCTGCCGGAGCCGCCGTCCACGCTGCCGGCCGGCCAGGAGCTGCAGGCGCTGTTCACCCTCCTGCCCTTCATGGAGAAAGGGGTGGTGCTGACCTCCACGCCGCAGGGGGTGTACGGGAAGAGGTTCTGCCAGGGGCGGGTCTTCTGGACGGGGCCGCACACGACCACGCCGGGCCTGCACAAGATGGAGAGGAACACTGAGCCGGTGCTGCTCTTCAGCAAAGACACCTTCAAGCAACGTGAGTTCGATCCCCAGCTCCACTGCCCACTCAGAAACAAACTAGTTTAAAGAACTTTTCCTGATTTATTCTTTAATAGTTATGCAAAAAAAAAGGTCTGACCTCCACCTGCACATTTAACAGTTAGAGGTTTGTGTCTAAAGGAACTTTAGATAATCAGAGTTAGAGCTTAAGATGGTTATTTTAACCTGAAACTGTTATTTATGTCAGTTAAATGTGTATGAACGTGGCCTGATAGTTGGTTTATTTTAACTCCACTTAAAAAATGAACAAATTGGATCATTTTAGTTGATAGAAAATGATTCGGCAGCTGTGTTCATCATCATTTTTCAAGCAAAAAAAGCCAAATATTCTCTGGTTTCCGCTTCTGTGTGGTGAGATTTTACACACTCGGTCAGGTCAAACAAAAAATCTGAAGACATTTCAACTGTTTTCTGCTGCTATACAGATGAAATGACAGAGAAACTAACTGATAATAACAATAATCAGCCCTGAATATCTTGTTCAGTGTATTTGAGACTAAAATGACCAGTCTAATCTCCATCCAGTGAGATTAAAGTACAAATGATTGTGTATTTAACTCACTTTTTCTCGCCCCGTCGTTCAGAGCTGGATCACTTCCGGACAAACGGCGGCGAGCCTCCTCAGTGCGGCATCACTCTGTGTTTTGGAGAAGAGTTGAGTAACACTGAGGACCCATCCAGAAAACTCATTATTGTTCAGGTAAAGGTGTGTGCACCACCTCACACTGCTTAACCAGAAAATTTCACATGGTTTTGTCATTTTTCAAGCGACCGACTCAAACGTACAACACGATTAAAGTGTTTTAACTTGGACACAGAAGGTGGTGAAGTTTTATTTTACGTGCTCTGTATTTTCCAGATAATTTTTTCATCACGTCCTTAAATTTAGCTGGAAATTACTACGATATTTCCCAGGTCTGGACTCTGGAAATTACACTTTGGTCGGTGCAGCTGCTGAGTTGGTGAAATTTAATAGGAACGAGTGCGTTTTTGTTTGTCGATCATCATCAGTTTCAAACACACAACTGAGGAACTTCCACTGTAGATGCAATCCAAAACATGTTTTAAAGGAATTTACAGAAACATATGGACGTCAGTTTATTAACCATTTCTCATTTAACGACGACTTAATTTTGTTCTTTAAAAACTCAAATATAACGAGCAGACACTTTAAAACTGTTACAAAAAGCACTTTCTTCATTTGCCTACAGTTAGTGCCAAATTGCGTCGTCCTTTCGTGATAATATCCGACTAATTTACAAATAAATATCAACTCATTTCTTAGGAAATTATGAGGAAAGTTTCCAAGAAATTATCTGGAAACAGAGACAGAGAAGAGCAGCGGCCACACCACGTGAGATTGAATTAAACGGTCATTTTACCTGCTTCTCTTCCTCCGCTGCAGATCACTTTACCATGGGCAGAGGAGCAGGTCCAGAACACCCAGTCCTTCTTTGAATCCATCACCATCCTCCAGTCTCTGGCCAGCCAGTCTCCGCTGGGAGAAATAACTCTGAACCTGGTCACCGTGCCGACGCCGACGTCTGAGATGAACGCCTGTGGGACTCTCTGAGCACTTTAGGCAAGCGGTGTTTGTTATTAAAAAATAAATAAGACATGCCCCACGTTTGGACCCGTTGAGGCCACACGGGGCTGAGCGGTGGGATTTTATTTGTCCAAATTAGAATCCGAATTCTCCCTGAATGATAGCCGATGTCAAAATAAGAGCCTCCAGTTTATGAAGCCTGAGCAGACAGCACAAAACAAGACAAGAGCACTTATAGAACATATAGAAATCTAGGGATTGGAGCTTTAAATCCTCTGAAAATGTGATTTTTTTGGACTCTGGCCCCGTATGTCCTCGTAGAGATAAGTTGGTGTACTGGAAGCACTACGTGTAAACTAGCACAGAGCCGGTGGCTCCCAACGTCTGGGTCGAGACCCTCACCGGGTTCAATCCACGTCGCCGACATTCTGTAATCTTTGCTTTTTTTAAACTGTTGATATAAATTACTGGATCATTTGAGGCTTGCTTTACAGTTTGCACACATTGTTTTAAAGGGGTCAAACGTTAAAAAAAAGTTGGGAACCACGGCTTTGATCAGCTGATAACCGTTTATACTACAGCACTATAGAAACCTTTACATGTCAAATATTCATTTTACTGTAAAATAAAAGGGAAACACCATAAATATAATAATAAAGTTGTAGCTGCAATAACAATCCAACGTAGTTCAGTAGAGCAGTAGTGAGAAAAAAAGTATAATCGTTTTTGTGACGTAATTCCTCTTCATCTATTCCAATCCAGCTCAGACTTAATCCTTTTTCTTGGTAGAAACAAACAAAAACATGAATGTACATACAATCGTGAGTTCATCGTTGTTCTTTTAATAGATGAAAAAAAAGGATTCACACTGTTAACGAGAGATGGGACAGACCGCTGCACTCACACAAAGCTGCGTGTCAGAAATCATCCATTTCAGTGCAGTTTTTTTTTAGAAGTTATAGTTAATCTAATTTACAAGAGTGTGCCCACTGAACCTCAACCGCCTGCTCTCCTGCAGAGAGTGAGTGAAACTTGATTAGCGTTTTGAGAGTTTCAACATAATTCCGACAAGTTTTAAAACTGGATTTCAGCTTAGGAGCAGAAACATCTCATCATCCTGTACAGCAGCCCTGCAGTGAATACACTCTGCTGAAGCTCAGAGTGTTTGTGTCTTTGTTGAGAGTTTTACCGAGTTTGCCAAACTGCAAATATCCTGTTAAACGAACGTGCGTTCTTGTGTGCAGCACTGTTCCTCTTTCTTCTCACGGTTGACTGTTTTTGAAAAGAACTGGCGATGATTTATGAGACATATCCTCTTGAAATGTTTATGAAATGTCAGTTTAGGTGAGCGAGGCTGCTGCACAATAAACAGAGGTACGAACTGACAGATTTCTGGTGCAAAAGCTGCAAATAATGCTGTTAAACTGTCACGTAACAGAGTATGTTAGAAGAAGAGTCCATGTGAGGCACCAAAACTTACTACTACCACCTTAATCCTGACTCTCAACCTGAATAAACAAACATTTTAAGCTTCAACAAACCAGTATTCACTGCAGGACTTTAGTACTGTAAGGTGTTTCCGTTATTTTGTCCACCCCCTGCTGCTTGTAATATATGTAGGAGTAACAGTAGTGTAGCATCAGGTGACAAGACAGGGCCAAAGATGAGTGCTATCCACAGGTGCTTGGTAACAGTGTTAAAGGTGTTTTTAAAAATATTTTTTAAGGTGGATTTTTCCTTTAAATCAGCAGGGGTACTGGGCCGGACCACAAGGCACACTCTGGGGGGGTGGGGGGGTGTTTGAAGGGGAGGGGGTGGAAGACTCAGAGATCTACCAAGCTGTAAATATTTAGTTATTTATGCATGTTCTATGTAATGTTCCTGTTCAGAAAATGCATTAAAATAAACGTCTTCCCTAAACTCTGTGAACATGTGGTCGTGTCGGGTTATTAAAAATAATAATAAAAGTCACATTTGTACGTCAGCGATGACGTCGGGTCGGAACATAAATAAATCTGGGCTCCGGTACAAACTGGTGCTACTTCTCGGCGTTAGATGTTCCCGTTGGCCGGCGAGGCGAGCTCGGCTATCTTGGTGTTCAGCTTCTGATTGGTCCAGTCCTTTGTGATGTCGTCCAAGTGGCTGTCGAAATCCACCAGGAGCGTGTGATCGCCCGACTCCAGCATCTGACCGGCTATCGCCCGGGTCTCCTCCCACTGCCGCAGCATTATCCTGAAGGAGACGGGACGGGACGCGCATGTTTTAGAATGTCTAAAAATATCAAACGATGTGTTTTCATTTATGTCTAAGTGAATTTAACGACACAAACATGAAATCAGCGCGTCTATTTCATTTAAAGAGTAGAGGCATTAGCAGCTCTGTACAGTGACATTTTAATTAGCTTCAATATACATGTATTAATTAGTCTCTTGTGGTGTTTTTATGATCCACTATGATGATATAGATCAGAAGGAAAGTTACGTACGCTTCTGACATCCCTGCTGTTTTCATCCTTCATGTTTTTGCAGAGTAATTTCTGTCACTTCCACTCAAGTTTTTCCTTTTTTTAAGCATAAAAACAGGTGGCTGGATGGCAGGAATGCCTTCACGCCTCATCTTTAATATACTTTTGTTCCTGTTTGTTCTCTAAATCAAATGCAGCAGCAGCGATTACTTAAATTTAAGTTAAGGAACATTAGAAAAAAGAAGCATTTGGCTGAGACAACAGATTTTTTTTGCTCTGAAATGAATTTTCCAGGCAGCGCTTCATCTCCGACCAGATGCTTGTCCAAACAAACATCACTCAGACTGGAACTTCAGTTTTTCAGACCTGGATAGGACTGAGTTTGTTTAAAGGGTTTCTACAGGTTCAGGTTAAGATAGTTTAAGGGTTTATCAGCCTCATGCATCTTAATCCACAATCAGAAAATCCCACTTTTAGTTTAGAGGTGAGTAACAAGGCTTTTCAAGACCTGGAGACGTCCCCCGACCCACGATCACCACCAGCTGTTGCTTACGTGTGTTTGTCTTTGAGCGTCCATCTTGAATCTTTGCGCTCGTACATCACGATGGGAGGAACCCGATAATCTGGAGACATTTTACCGCCGTCGAGCTGTGAAAGAAAACAGAGAATCATTCGTGAAATTGAACATCTTAACCTGCAAAGACCGAAGTGATGCCTTAAAAAACAGGAGGATAAAAGCTTCAGCACAGTTTCTCATCAATTACCTTCTTGTTCCAGGTCTAATGTCTCTTATGGACCAAAGCAGAAAGGTGTTAAATCAGATTGTTTTTGTTACTTACCATTAACAAAACTGCATTATCAAACTGCTCAGCAATCTTATCAGCTATCTTCAGTGCACATGGTGTCGGGCTGTTGGGTAGAAGAGATAGAGACGTTTAAAAAAAAGAAAGATGGTTTACATTCAGCTGAAATCAGGGGCGCTGGGAGAACTCACCTGCTGTCTGATACACAGGCGTTAGCTTGGTAATATCCCACAATCCTCTGCTGCGTCTGTGAACACCACACGTCCACCTGAAGCAGACGACACGGGGCTGTGACTTTAAAACGTTGCTGGAATCTCCTCGAGCAAGAGAAAATATTTTCTCTGCAGATAAATCTCAGGAATGTTTTCTGTGCAGCCAACATCAAGGACAGACTTTCCTCATGACTCTGTGGTTTTTCTTGTATCTCTACCTTTCATTAACACTGTGTCTTTATCAGTGGTTTGACAGTAAACTCAGCTGTGAACTGTCTTAAAGTCTGAACAACATAAACCTGCTCTAAAAGGTCAGAACTGCAGCCAGGCATGATATTTAATTAGTGGTTAACTGTCCTGCTTTAGGGAATTCATTCAATGTATTGTCTTTGTTGATATTAAACATAGAGTTAAGGAGTTTGGAAAGTTTCTTCACTTAAAGACATTTTGTATTTATATTGAGACAGAACTTTCCCTGGCTGATTATTTAAATACACAAGACTGGAAATTACACTCAAATTAAAGACGATTACGTTGCTTAATAACACAGAACGACGTTTATGTGTTTATTGTGATCTGCAGGTTGCTGAAGATGAATTTCTTTTTCTCGTTTACTGCTCTCTGTATTCTGATTTATAAGGTTATAAAGAGTTTTATAAGGTTCAATGAAGCTTTTTAAGGTGGAAACCTTTGCTTTGGCGACATTTATAGAAGACGCCTGGCAGCTGAGACAGAGACTGCATCCAGAGTGAAAACTGAATTTATGGAAACACCTAAATAAACAGTCAAAATCAGATGATAATGATTTGGAGATTTAATCCTGCAGAAAATATTTCACCCCACTGTGGCTCCAGAAAATGTTTCGCAAGGCTTCAAATCTTTGTTACATTTGTCTGTTCTGGTCCTGCGACGTTATCCAACAACACTGGGAGGGAGACTGTGTTACTGAAGAGTTTACTCTGTGTCACACATTCAACCACGCGCTCATTTTTGGCAAAGGGATGTGGCCTGCTGCTGTCCTGATGCCTGTGGAAGAAGTGACTTACGATTTGACTCAGAAGCCAGAAAAGTTCATGAGAGGATCTGGAAACCATATATTTATTCTTGTCAGAGACTTTGGACTGACTTTTTATGATTGTTACTATTGTTATTATTAAGACCTGTTGTTGTGCAGCCTCATTTGGCAGGTTGGATGGATGTATTAGTATTCTTTGTATAAAATACTACTTTAAAAACACATGTAAAGTCACATGACTACTCATAATAATGCAAAACAAACTTTAAACGCAATAAACTTGAAAAAAAAAATCTAATTATTGACTGGCAAAAATGGGAATATAGTGGAAACAAACACAGCACCCATGCGTGAGGGTTGTACATTTAATTTCTCGGAAGGTTTTCTATGAGGTTTTGGAGCCTGGCTGCAGAGATCTGAAAAGATATACAGCCATATGCGCAAAAGTTTTAGGGACCTCAGAGATTTAGATTCTTATGCATCATGCAATATTATCTAGGAGGCACCTGATTGGCCCCAAATTCATTCTACAGCAGCAAGAAGCCCTGACACACATCTAAACATCAAAGGACAGACACAAGATACCAAATATTGTAGTTTTTTCTCTGTTTACTGCACTTTCTGTGATGTTTACTAATAAATAAAAGCCGTTAAACAGCTGCATGTGCCTGAAAACAACCTTTAAACAGCTTCAAGTACACTCGTTGAGCTTGTGTAAACAAACTGTGACAGCGGGTGTCCTACCTGTGTGAGGGCCAGCTGAGTGATGGGGGCCAGGGGCAGGTGAGAGTGAAGCAGCGGCACGCAGTCCGTCACGCACACGGCGCCACCTGCCGAGCTGGACGACAACAGCAGCCCGTTGATGCTGCACCGTGGAAACAGGCAGGCGTGCAGGTACATCTTCACATAAGCCCGACAGGACAGCTCCACCTCACCCATTGTGATTACACTGAAATACACACGCGTATTGTAAAACTGGGCGTAAAAATTCGCTAATAGAAGCTGACAGTACTCAAGCAACACACGTGAAAGACGATTATCATTTTTATGAAACCAAATTTACCCAAAACGCACACAAAGTCGTGCGTCGAGGGTGTGCTTCTTCTTTTTTTAGCTAGCTGTAGCTCAATCACCTGCCAGCCGGCTGTTGTTGCTATGTATGTTAGCATTAGCATACGAGCTAGCCGAGCAGCGCTGAATTCAATCTTACCTGAAGAGGAATATAATTATACACGTAGGATGTAGCTTCGATGAGCAAATGTTTACTTGAGGATTATCAAATCTAACTGTTCGTGTAGGTTTTCCAGACGCCGACAGAAGAGCTATAACGTTTGGTTCGTTCTCTTAGCAGCTAATTGAAAGCGTCTCAACGGCTACTTCTGGTTCCGCCCACAGGATTATTTGATTGGCTGTGACGTCGACGTCTTGTAATCCGATTGGACCAACAAGGCGCCAATCATTTTATTCGGCCTTCTTCGGCTACAATGTAAAGCCTGTGTTTTACAGCAGTGCTCCCTCTAGTGGTGGGGATGTAGTAAGGATAAATGGGTTTATGTCTATTAATGAGATAAAATGACATTTACAATAATAATTTAGGGAACTAATTGATTTTATATTGGTATATAATCAGTAAAAATGTCTTTATATCCATAAAGTCAGTTTTATAATTCATATGAAATGATATCAGGTTGATAATATTGATAAACTGGGATAAAATGGCTTTTGTAGTCAGAAAGCCAGGGTGAAAGTATATATAGCCATGGATTAAAAGCCAAGAGACTTTTCTTGAACAGTTGTGAAATCTCAACTCAAAAGCAGCTGACATGCATTTTAGTTTATGATTTAAACTGGATGGAGCCACTATCTTAAACAGGATACAATTAGTGCCAAGCAGATGTTGCAGTTTTACAAGAACTGGTAAAGTTGACCAAGTTACACTTGGTCCCAACAAATCATGTCCTGGTGGGAGCACTAATGTGATAATTTAGATCTGAGACAACCTTCGTGAGGTTTAGTTATAAAATGGGCTGTTGTGTTTAGTGCAAGAGCAGAACTTTATTCAGTCCACTACAGAGTCACGACAGATTAAGCTACATGTGCTTGTTTTGTAAAAAGAAACTTTCAAGAAATCAGGCATGACAAGGTTTTAATTTGACAAGTCAATACAGCAGCTCAGCAGAAGACCATCAGTGAAACAGCTTCAGTGTCGTGGTGCCTAAAACACAGAACACATGGATTAAGAAATGCATTTGAAAATTTGGATTATCCATAGGCTAATATAACATACATACCATGGCCACTGATCCTCAACTTCAACTCCAGTGATGTTGTACCTGTAAGAAATTCAAGTTACATGCTGCTTATCTTGCAAATGAAAAATGTGCCATTGACCAGAGCTTACCAGACTAATACATTTAGGTACCTATTATCTCTGTGGCTGCTGGTTAAAGTGCCGTTTGGATGCTTGAGGCTGCTTGGGCAGGTAGCGCGACATCTGGGGCCTCTTGAACATGAAGCCAGGCCGTTTGAGCTGGTGGAAAGGCAGCTGGCTCCGCTCAGGCTGGTAGCCAGGCTGAGTGGGAGCCTGGGGTTGTAGGGGTGCTTGTGACTGCTGAGGCCTGTATCTTGGCATCTGGGGCCGCTTGGGTGGGTAGCCAGGCTGCTTGGGTTCCTGAGGGAACTTGGGCACCTGAGATGGCTTGGGTACTTTGGGTGCCTGTGGCTGCTGGCGCCAGTAGAGGGGTTGCTTTGGTACCTGGGGCGCCTGTGGTTGCTGGGGCCGGTAGACCGGCTGCTGGGGTTGCTTTGGTACCTGGGGCTGGTAGACAGGCTGCTGGGGCTGCTTGGGTACCTGTGGTTGCTGGGGCCGGTAGACCGGCTGCTGGGGTTGTTGGGGCTGCTTGGGTACCTGGGGCTGGTAGACAGGCTGCTGCTGGGGCTGGTAGACAGGCTGCTGGGGTTGCTTGGTACCTGGGGGGTAGACAGGCTGCTGGGGCTGCTTGGGTACCTGTGGTTGCTGGGGCCGGTAGACCGGCTGCTGGGGTTGTTGGGGCTGCTTGGGTACCTGGGGCTGGTAGACGGGCTGCTGCAGTTGCTTTGGTACCTGGGGCGCCTGTGGTTGGTAGACGGGCTGCTGGGGTTGCTTGGGTACCTGGGGCGCCTGTGGTTGGTAGACGGGCTGCTGGGGCCGGTAGACTGGTTGCTGGGGTTGTTGGGGTTGCTTGGGTACCTGGGGCGCCTGTGGTTGCTGGGGCCGGTAGACCGGCTGCTGGGGTTGTTGGGGTTGCTTGGGTACCTGGGGCGCCTGTGGTTGGTAGACGGGCTGCTGGGGTTGCTTGGGTACCTGGGGCGCCTGTGGTTGGAAGACGGGCTGCTGGGGTTGCTTGGGTACCTGGGGCGCCTGTGGTTGGTAGACGGGCTGCTGCGGTTGCTTGGGTACCTGGGGCGCCTGTGGTTGGTAGACGGGCTGCTGCGGTTGCTTGGGTACCTGGGGCGCCTGTGGTTGGTAGACGGGCTGCTGGGGTTGCTGGGCGGTAGACTGGCTGCTGGGGTTGTTGGGGTTGCTTGGGTACCTGGGGCGCCTGTGGTTGGTAGACGGGCTGCTGGGGTTGCTTGGGTACCTGGGGCGCCTGTGGTTGGTAGACGGGCTGCTGGGGTTGCTTGGGTACCTGGGGCGCCTGTGGTTGGTAGACGGGCTGCTGGTTGCTTGGGTACCTGGGGCGCCTGTGGTTGGTAGACGGGCTGCTGGGGTTGCTGGGGCCGGTAGAGTACCTGGGGCGGCTTTGGGGTTGCTTGGGTACGGTAGACTGCTGGGGTTGCTTGGGTACCTGGGGCGCCTGTGGTTGGTAGACGGGCTGCTGCGTACCTGGGGCGCCTGTGGTGGTAGACGGGCTGCTGCTGGGGGCTGCTGGGGCTGGTAGACAGGCTGCTGGGGCTGGGCTGCTGGGGCGCCTGTGGTTGGTAGACAGGCTGCTGGGGTTGTTGGGCTGCTTGGGTACCTGGGGCTGGTAGACTGGCTGCTGGGGTTGCTTTGGTACCTGGGGCTGGTAGACGGTGCTGGGGTTGTTGGGGCTGCTTGGGTACCTGGGGCTGGTAGACGGGCTGCTGGGGCTGGTAAGATCCCACTACCTGTAGCAGAGAATGACTGGATGAGTATTTGGTTTGGTTGTTCCGTCGCTCGGGATTATCTGCTTGCTTTTAGCTTCTTACCTGGTTTGCATTTGAGCTTGAATCATCACCGAGTGGCCCAGGGCTCCCTGAAGAGTCCTCCCCGGTGTTAAAGCTGAGCGACAGTGGTTGATAAACCACTGCTGGCACTTCATTATGCCAATAAGTCTCAAAAGATCCAAAGCTGTGGGCTGATAAAGTAAACCAGTTCAGTCCACGCAGCCATCCAGAGTGAGTAAATTCACAAGTTAACTAACTTACCTGGATGTCTTCCTACAGCAATAAAGGACAACAGCAACCATCTAGAAAAGACCTCCTCAAGTTACTACGAGCTTTGATACGAGTTAAACGATTTAAAAACACATACATAAAACATACCTTAAGAAAAACCCCATGGCTTTGGCCACAGTTGTAGGCCAGTGACGCTCCTACCAAACCACACCTGAACAACTCAGAGAGCAAGATGCTGCTGAGGTCAACTCTGGAGCTCTTTATAGACTGTTCCTCCTCTTAATTTGCTGCTTAACTGGACACAGGTGTGAGTAGTTGAAGGCAGGTGTGGCCACTTATCTGACAGGAGAGGCCCACTGCATTATGGGAACCAGAAAAGGCTGGCATGGCAATTTATTTGAGCGTGGGAATCTAACGAAACAAGAATTAGAGCCTAATCGAGAAGATATTTGAACAAAAATGCAGAAGTATCTGGTCAGTTTCATTACTGCGTGCTATTTCATCCACTTGACAGAGCATGGTTTCAAATTATAACCATAATTTAAAATGTTTGGTTCAGTAAATATCCAGAAGAGGGCAGAATAAACTAAAATCATCACTTTATTCACAATAAAATAATGTTTAAGGGAAACTGGATGTTGTGCTTCACTAGCATTAACACACACATGCATAATAAATGTCATTATTTGGCTCTTGTAGCTTCAAATTACATTTAAAATCGGAGTTACATGCATTTTCATGTCATGATTATTTTGTTGTGGACATTTAATCAGCCCAACAGAGGAAGGGTGAACATTATTGTCAACAATTAGAATTTCACTTAAGATATTTTTGAATGTAAAATGTTGTATGTATATTTAAAATTATCTTGCTAAAATAAAACGTACAATTTTATTGATGCCCAGGTGTAAATTAGGACCAATAAAATAAAATAAAATAAAATAAAATAAAATAAAATAAATATAATATAATATAATATAATATAATATAATATAATATAATATAATAATGTTGGTTTTATTAGTATTAGCTAAAGGACTACATTTCCCGTCAGCAACCATATTACGCAATGCCTACCCTACTTCCTAGATCGAAATTTCAAAATAAGACAATTTTCGCATGAACACCGTTATGAAATGACTGAAAACCTACAACCCGACTTTTATTTTGAAATTGCGGTCAATCCTCCGCGTTTCGTCGATCCCTCGCGGAGCCACCGACCGCCCGGGTTCCTAAAGGAAGGGAGGGTTAATCCCGTAGGAGCGGTTGGTTCCGGGCAGGTACAGTCCCGCCGCTGCCGCCGCCGCTGCCGCCCGCGATGAGGCTCCGTTTGGCCGGAGCCGTGCTACTGTCGGCGGCCGCCTACTACGTCTACCTGCCGTTACCGAGCGGCGTGAGCGAGCCGTGGAAGCTGATGCTGCTGGACGCGCTGTTCCGGAGCTTCATGCAGGCGGTGAGAGCTGAGGGATGGAGGAGGCAGGAGAGCGGAGGAGGACAGGTTGATGTGCGGGGTAAACAGAGAGCTGTCAGGGCAGGAGAAGATACTAGAAGCCGAGGCTTAGAAAACACAGGTGTGGTACAAATACCTGTAAATAACAACAATAATATGCAACTGATACACAATAACAGTAAAATCACAACAGCAGGATTTATTTTAGAATAGAACAGCATGTAGAAAATAGAATAATACAGAAAATATCCATATATATATATATATATCTCAGTACATGCAGTACACAGATCAGCCCACTGTACTTTACTGTACGAATAATACTTTAAATGAGAGAATAGAGCAGATAATGAGAGTTTAGTGAAACAGGTTCAGGTAGAACAGAGTAAAACAGAATGGTTGCTGTCACCTGAGCAGGTGAGGGAGGGGTAAATGAGAGGAACGTGACCTTTGACCCTGCTGCTGAACGCCCTTTAGCCTGTACCTGTCTCATGCTGCAGAGCTGTAGCATGTTTGAACTGAAGCTTGAATTGCGAGTTTACACAAATAATCCTTACAATTGTATGCATCAGTGTGGCACAACAAGTTGTCTGCTGGATTGTTCTTCTGCACCTCTCTACGCAACAAACACAACTCTTAACATCTGACAGCTCATTCTGTCATAGTTTGATTTACGTCTTCTTGATCCCAGAGAGCAAAATTCACCTGCTGCTCCCTCTTACCATGTGCTAACTGTCATTTCCAGAGCGATGTGGCTCACGCGCTGGGCGTCTGCCATCGTGTCCACCTCCTGAACCAGGTGGTGTCCTGGGTGGAGGTGATCGAGGCCCGCTCCTGCCCCGCCGTGCACGTGACCGACTCCTTGCTGGGCGGCGTGCCCGCCAGGGTCTTCCAGCCGAAGAGCGGAGGAGCTGAAAGAGGTCATATACTTCCACGGTGGAGGGTGGGCGCTCGGCAGCGGGCGTGAGTTCATCGTTAAAGCTTCTGATTGTACTGTTGTTGTGCATTTAATGTCAGTATCACTCACTCTTGGTTTACTTACTTCACAGGGATGCGATCCTACGACCTTCTTTGCCGGAAAATGGCAGAGGATCTGGACGCCGTCGTAATGTCTGTTGAGTAAGTCCGGAAATCCGTCTGCTAGAGCAAAGCACTGCCAGGGCTTTAAGGGGATTTTGAAGCTAAATTTGTCCTCCTGTGATGTCTTGTTGCTATAGTTACCGTCTTGCTCCGGAGGCGGTGTTCCCGGATCAGTACCACGATGCGTTGGCGGCGTCGCGGGCCTTCCTGTCCACTCAGATTTTAGAGCGCTACAGTATTGATCCGGAGAGGGTGTGTGTGTCCGGGGACAGCGCCGGGGGAAACCTGGCTGCCGCTGTGGCACAGGAGGTAAACGAAACAAATGCACCTCTCATAATAATGTAACTACTGAATATGTCAATAAATCTCACCTGTTTCCACAGCTCAGCTCAGATGACAGTCTGGCCGTGAAGTTCAAGGTCCAGGCGTTGATCTACCCGGTGCTGCAGGCTCTGGATTTCTACACCCCATCCTACCAGCAGAACAAGGCCGTGCCGATCCTCTACAGGCCCATCATGGCTCGTTTCTGGCTGCAGTACCTGGGCGCTGACCCCTCCCTGGAGCCCCTCCTGCTCGCCAACAACCACAGCTCCCTGGACCAGCCGGCCATCGGCGCCAACACCCGCTCCAAACTGGACTGGACCTCTCTGCTCCCCGGCGAGCGCAAGAAGCACTTCCGGCCGCTTGTCAAAGAGACGGGATCGCCGGGGGTGGTGGGCGAGGTGCCGGCGCTGGTGGACGTGAGGGCGGCGCCGCTGCTGGCAGAGCAGGGGGTTCTGGGTAGGACGCCTAAAGCGTACGTGATGACCTGCGAGTACGATGTGCTGAGGGACGACGGGCTCATGTACGTGAAGCGGCTACAGGACGCGGGCGTCTCGGTGACTAGCGACCACTACGAGGATGGGTTTCATGGCTGCATGGTGTTCGCCTTCCTGCCAATGATGTCCAGCGTCGGACAGAGGAGCATGAACAACTTCATCTCCTGGTTGGACCACAATCTGTAGACCCATGAGAACCGGGATCTGTGGAGTCTGCTTGTGAAACCAAAGAGGGAATTCTGGTACTTGAGAGGTACTTGAGAGTTCCTTGATGGGGGCAGGAAGTATTAGAAGGTCGTGTCCTGAACAAGACACCAGACAAACTGCTTTGAATAGGAGTATCTGCATAATATGTAAAATTTAAACACACAGAAACACAATCAACAAGTTCAGCTCCAAAGGTCTCGATATAAGCTGCTTTTTACCATCGTGTTCGTGTAGACAAGCGGCTGCAACGTGAGCGTTACTTGCTTCATTGTAGTGTGAACCTGGAGGATTCAAAAAAACAGCCACTAGGGGGCAAATCATCAAATCTTCCTTGGGATCCTCTAATGTAAAAACAACTAAACATGGTGACACCAAAGGAGGTTACTTGAGTGTTGATTTAGTATCTACAATTACAAGGTCTTTACTGATCCTTAAAACCAAAGCATTTCCAATCAAATGTGACCAAAGAATGTGGCGATTTTTGTTCGTACAAGGCCAATACAACCTTTTTGGAGAATAACAGATGGTATATCTAAAAACGCAGGGATTTACTGTGTCTAAGGGCTGACAAGGTGTATGTCCAACATGTCTTTGACTACACCTTTGCAAAATAAAGAATTATTAAGTCATGTAAAACAATATACATGAAGAAAACCACCATCAGAGGCTCTCTAGCAATGCTATTGCCAGAAAAAACTGACTGAGAATTTCATGTTTAAAATTCCTTGATTTTTCTTTTTCGTACATTAAGTTCCCGCTACATAGGTAATTATGGAAATGTTTTCACAAGTAGTAGTATCTGAGCCGTCCCTATTTACTGTAAACTGATGTAGGACAACAACCAACAAGTTTTGGATGTCTGGGGGAAAAAAAATTTAGTTAAAACGTATTTTCTTATGAAAAAAAATCAGTATATTTCTGTAAAAACTGATAAAAAACATTATAAAATGATAATATACTACCTACTACAAGCTTTTAATCTGCCTAGTTTTAGAGCTCAAGGTCACGCAGAGAAATTATCTCCAGCTTTTATTCTTTTACGATGCACTGAGACACTGAAACAGTTTAAACACACACAGACAACAGGCCAGTCAACTTTACAGTGTGTGTGTGTGTGTGTAAAAAGTATGCCAGAGTTCACAGCTGTGTATACTCACTGGATTGTGCAATAATGTATGTTTGAAAGCATCGCTCACCCTCTGCAACTTTCCTCTCTGATGACCACTGTAGTGCAGGGCCAATGCAATGACGACGACTACGATGATGATGATGATGATGATGATAGCTGTGAAATTTATGCGCGAATTACTGTATCACCGCGAGAGAGACAAGACATCCCAAGTGGACTATCATGTTTCCTCACCCCTCCTCCAAAAACTGGCCCGAAACTAATATAATGAACCGACGACAGCGCGCGCCGGACAGACTCGGTTTTTGGCATTTGGCCCAAAAACAGTCATTACAAGGCTTCACATTACCCCACCACCACCAGAAAATGTTGAAATTCCAACACTGACTATCAAGAGGCTGCGATTTTACTTTCCTCTCTTGAAAGGAAGTCATTCCAGACAACTTAGCAATGCAAATTCCACACTTTTTGTACCTCCTCTAGTAAAAAAGTGATAAAAGTTTGATATGCATAAGCCATTTATAAATCAGAATTAGGGATGTGGACTTTGGGGAAAGACTTGAATGTTTCTAAGTGCTGCATATTGTGGGAAAAAATGCATTAAATAGTTTTGTATTGTATAAGTAAGGTTTTAATATAAGCAGGGTTACGCCACAGGTTGTTCCGGCTGAGCAGATACACAAAACTGGCCCCAGATGTACTAATAAATCCTATAAAGTAGTCATTTTATTGGCTGCTGTGACAACTCTAGTGGTATGTAGGGAGCAGGATCGCAATATTTCTTCATAATGCACTGTATGTTGTGTATTATTATGTGTTTTATTTTTTTGCAAAGGGGGTTTTTCTGTCAGGGTGAAAGGCACGACATTCCTGGACTGCGTTTTTTCTGTGATTGCGGGGATGAGATCTGTCACTGCACCTGTAGAGGGCGAACTCTGGTGGCCATATTAGAGGTTGTCAACTTTTAACAGCATTTTTAATATTTGATTTAAGACTAGGACAGTTTATGTAGTCACAAAAACATAAATGTAATATGGAAAAGTACTAAATGTGTATCATATTATAAACTGATAATATTTATATTATAATTACATTATAATGTGTTATAACAGTTATATATTTTGTTTATGTGAGTAATTTACTGTTTTATGTCACTGTCAATTCAAAATCTCTAGGTTTAAAACTACAAAACAAACACAACTTTACACTATTTCCTAAAATAAGTCCATCTAGTTTTGATTGTATCACATGATCTTCATGAGCAGCCCAGAATTTCCCATTTTCCTGATTTCTTGCGGGACTTCTCCATGTTTTGAACTTTAAAAAAAAGATGTAAGAAATGAAATAAATGTACATGTAAGAATTATACATTGTACATATGAGAAATATGGTAACTCATTCTCATAACTGACAGATGCCATTGTAATTAATGCAATTACTAAAATGTTTTGTAATAATAATTGATACTTATTATAACTAACCAAAGTACCTTTTACTACATTTTTGAAAGAAATAATATGACTGAGATTATGGCGTCCTGTAAACAAAAATTAGGATATTTTACTGTAAGTGTAAACTGTCTTTCCTGTCCTGTTTGTTTTGTTTTTTAATTATTTTTTTACTTCTGCAAAAGTGAACGCATTTCTCCCCTTTAGCGTTTTTATGCAACATACAATCCGACAATTACGAGAGTTCATTCAGTTTGCTAGTTGACCTCCAAAATGGCACCAGATGTGGCTCACACTGACTCATAATCACAGCAACTCTTTGTTATAGTTAATAATTGATAACTGTGATTTTAAAATGATTTAAGGGGAAACTGACATTGTAAATTACTCAGAAAGTCATCTACTGTACCTGCACACGATGTAAAATATTCACAATGTACTGGTTTATTTATGAAAAAAAAAAAAAAAAATACTTACAGTTTTCTTTCTTCTTTTTTGTTTGCAAATTCACTGTTCACAGACATTTCTTTTAAAGGAAATAAACTGAAGTTAGTATCCTTAATAAACAGTATGTGCTGTTTTTTGTGGAAAAATACTAACTAATATGACTTATTAATCATTACATATGTAAAAATATTGTGTTTTCTTCAAATATATATATATTGTTTACTTTCTGAGTTGTATTTTTAGAGGTATTTGTCATAGTTACTAAGTATAAGTATTACAAATATAGTAATTACTTAAATAATGCTTATTTGTTATCAAAATATAGTTTATGATGTTACTATTATTTGTTAAAATAGGTATTACAAAATAGTATTTGTTGTTATCAATAGTTAACTAAGTTATAACTTGTAATTATTAGTTACCATGATTAATTAGCACAAAAAACATTTTTTCAGTTACTTAATTAGAGTTCAGTTATTATAAGTTATTGTTAAATGTACTAAAAATATAATAATATAATAATCTTAAAGATCTATTTATTAATAATATAGTATTATACTTAAATTATACGTGTTAATTACTATTACAGATGACTAAATATTACAGATATAGTAATTCCATAAAAATATATGGTTTATTATTTTACTATTTATAATCATTAGTTGTCATAGATATTTAAAAATAGTATTTATTAAAAAAACAAAATGAGTAGTTATTACATTATTAAAGTTATTAGTTACCATGGGTATTAAAAGAAATCCATGTAAAACCACAGTCAGCAATAGATTACAGGTGTTAGCAATAATTTTTTAGGGCTTTTTTTATGGGTCAGTATCTAATTTCAGAATAAAAGTCTGACACAGGAGATGGCGCCAAATCCTCCTCCTGAACATGAGCCTCCAATCATTAAATCAGCTATAATATGCACGTGTTGATATTATTTATCACATGAATCATATGTCTTTTATTCCTTTTCTTCTTGTTTTTATCTCAATGTTTTATGAGCATCGTAAAACTTGGCACTTTCTCCATGATGAATTTACACTTCAATACTTTTTTTAATTCCTGGATTCAGAGTTTGAGCCTTTTGCTTTTGATTTGTTCCTCTGATCTGACGTCCGAAGATATTGGAGGGTAATAAAAATGGGGCCAGAGCGACAGATCTGCCAGACTTTCTCCATCTGTCATCCTGGTGGAAAAACTTTTTTTTTTCTTACTTTCTAACTGTACCTCTCACTGTTTATCAAAGAAACTTCTGGCTCTTCTTCTTTTTTTTCTCTCGCACAAGCAGCTGTGTTCTTCAAGTCAAAGCCTGCAAAGAGAGAAACCAAACCCATGAGATGGTTGCGTGACAGAATGCAACATGCCTGTCAGGTCATGTGATTGGAGATGGCAGTGAAGAGGTGAGCGGGAACATGCTTCTCCTGATAGACAGGTCTGTGTCTGTGTCTGTTTGTGTGTTTGCATGCCATTAGCAATAAAACCTGCATCATCGGACCTGCATCTGGTCTGCCACAGGGCATGCTCGGTGTTTGTCTGCACACATCTAACACACTTGATTAGTGTGCGATTACCCATCAGGACTTGATTACCTAAAACTGTGTATGTGTGTGTGTGTGGGTGGTGGGTCGGTGAAGCAACAGTCGGCCTGCAACACTACAGCCCGCTGCCAAACAGGCTGCACGTGTGAGTGCAACTTCTGCATGGATATTCACTCAGCCATTGTTTTTCCATAACCGCTAGATCCCGCTTGAGTCACAGCAGAGCAGAGAGATTATTCCATTTATCCCCAGCATGCAATTTGTCCACAGATCAGAGGCTGGATCCTTAAATGAGAACAATTCAAAATAGAATAATTCGTAACAGGTCAACAAGTCCTGTCACATCTCATAGAATCTGAGAAATGCAGTTTTGTTTTGCCCCGAATTTAAATGGAAAAGCTGGTTTATCTTTTGTTTTATGGCACTGGTGAATTCCTCTTTGAACCTGCAGAACAGAACTTTTGTCTTCCCCTTCTGGCAGTGACAGGAATTACAATCTGTGTTTCCTAGCTTCTTTTTTTAGACTGTAATCCTTCCTCTGAACTCAGAGTTTCTGTTTTATCTGGAGCATCAGAAACTTTTCTTGGACGCCTCCTGGCTCTTTCCACCATACTCCTAGTTGCTGTAGCCTTCTCCCATAGCTTCCTTCTTCAGTTATGGCAAACTAGGCATCACAAGGGTGGGAATGTCACCACAGACACCAGATTTAAAATCTCTCAATTAGCATTGTGTGAACATAAATATCAAAAAATGTTACAGTGTTAGGTGTTCAGCTGGAAATTGACAAAAAAAAGAAGAAAAAAAAAGCAACAGCAAAAGTAAGTATACTAAAAAAAAAAAGCTTAAAGGACCGGTGTGTATGATTTAGTGACATCTAGTGGTGAGAACATAGATTGCAACCGTCTCCTCATCTCCTCCTTGTCCAAGCATGTAGGAGAGTCTATGGTGGCTGCCAGGTGACAAAATGACATCAACTATGGCATCTACTTCTACGGCATTAATGTAAAACCACGAAGGCATTCAGTTTGACCGTTCTGGGCTACTGTAGAAACATGGCAGACTCTGTGGAAGACATTTTTTTTGTATACTAACTGCAAAAAGATGTTTAACATTCGCAAGGTGGTCGTTATTAAATCTATCATATGAAAAAGTTAAAAGTCCTCCTTGGTTCTTCTTGTTTGCAGCCTGGATATGATAATTCATACACATTGCAGGATTTACAGTAGATTTTTCTGCACAAATATACAAATGCGATTTTTTTTTTTTTTTAGTTGTTTACAGGCTTTAAATGCGATGAGGACTTTGGTTTTGGGAGTGTCGGCCAGACAAAACAACATATTTTAATACATCACCTTGTACATTTTATAGGAGATTTATCTATGAATTGTGGGAATAATCTGCAGAATAAATGATAAAGAAAATAATGGAGCCAAAAAATAATACATAAATGATTTTCTTTTGTACATTATTATCATTTTTTAATGAATTTTGAAGCCCTGTCAAAATCTTAGACGGTTTTAAGTTGAAAGTTAAAAATGTACTCATACTGTACGTTGCTTTTTGCCCTCATAGGAATACTGTTGAATGAATGCTGCTGTACTGGTGTCTGGAGCACTAGACAAAACATAATTAAGAAGTGACATGCAGTGAGCTGTGCTTGACGGCTACCTGAAAGTGACAGGATGTATAGAAGAGAGGGGAAAGGTTGGGAGGCCCAACACCTCATATTTTGCCCCAGGGTCCCCTTTTAGTTTAATCCATCCCTGCCTCGGGGGCTTTATATGCACAAGTTTCCATGTGAAAAAACACGACTCCATGCAGCTTTCCACTCTTCTCAGTGATTTAAAAAAACACATCAGGTACAACTGTGACACACGTGAGAAGGTAAAAACAGAGATTAGACGCTTTTGGCAGCGGCGTGAACGTATAATTCAGCTCATGTATATCTGTTTCTGACCCCTCCTGGAGGCCTGACTTCCTCCGTGCCCCCTGGTGCTGCTCGTTAATCACCGGGTGCCGAGATGATCATTTTCTAAGAAAAACAGAGCCGCCGGGAGCGAAAACAAACTGGTGAGAATGTGAGAGGAAAAGCCGAGAGCGGCGGGGAATTCATGAGAGAGAATGTTATCGCCGCGACTAAAGGTCATATTGTTCACTTCTTCCTGACAGGCATAAAGAGAGAGAGAGAGAGAGAGAGAGAGGGAGAAGGGAGTGTAATACAATTTGGAAAGAGACTGAGGGGAAAGGACGAGCGAGGGAGGGTGAAACTGCAGAAAAAGAGAGAGAGAGAGAGGGAAAGGGAGGACAGAGAAAGATTGGTAGGGAGGAAGAGAAAACCACAATGTGGGCCTCAAACTGCACAAGGACACATTCAGCATGTTACATGCACACAAAGACATGAACACAACCCACCCCACCCCCACATATATATATATATATATATATATATATATATATATATATATAGGCCAAAAGTATGTGTTCCCATTCAGATGCAAGAGAGTCAGTGAGGGTTTAGATGTCAAAGCGCCTCAAATCTTTACTATTTCTCTGCGACAATCAATATTAATGACTGCAAAAAAAGCAACAATTAAAGTTAAACTGCTTCGTTTTCATCAGATTTTAATTTATCTGTCCTGATTTCCTGAAGGAAAAACCGTGACAAATGCTCAAACAAACTCGGCAAATGTTCGTCAAATAAACAAAACTGTTTCAGTTTGGGCAAGAAACTTTGTACAACCGTGTTGCTCATTAGTAAAAAGCTGATTGGAAAATTCTGTCTTCTGTAATTAGCTCAGACTAAACCTAAAATATCCTCAAACACTCGTCACCATCTGGATCACGAGAAAATAAAAAATATTTTGTCTCAAAAACCATTCTCTGATACAAATAAAGATTGTAGCTGGGAAATGACATGATAAATATTAATGTTACTTCTATTATTTCACATCTGTCATTCAAACTCAAGTCTTTGTGAGAGTCTACTTTGTTGTTGGAATTAACAAGCCTAGACCAAACACTGTAAAACACACCCCAGGATTCTCAGGACCACATTACATACTTCTGCACCTCCCAATTTAAGCAGCGAGGGAACGTATGGGTGGATATGGTTTCCCGATAAACTAAAGCATCAAGTTTTTCTGTATGGTTTGAGAAAACTCTTATTATTAGTTATTAAGGAGACAATCCTGTGATAAAACGACTCAATAGGCTGACAGTGCAAGCAGTTAATCACCAGCCTCAGTTACGATTTCTTGTTAGGCGACCTCTAGTGGCTGTAGTTATTATGACAGGCAGAAAGGATTAAGGTGGTGGCGATAAAGTCCAGGTTAGAAAGAGGACGTTGGGGTGGACAGATGGGTCGACCAAACAGAAGAACTTTCCACAAGAGACTGCATGAAACGTTTCTTGTAACCATGACTTACCTGCGCATTTATTTTTATAACAATGGCAACAAAAGTCCTCTAACCTAAACTAGTGGTAAAGTCTCAACAAAACACACAATAAAAGTCTCTCTTCTGTGCTACTACAGCATCAGCAATGTACTGTTGCTGACCCCCAACGCAAGAAATACTCTTAGTCAAATCCACGCTAGAACAAAAGACAGGAAACTTTATCTCGTGAGGCTTGTTTGAGCAAACGTGGGGCGGGTATGAGCAACAAGGCGCAGGCTGCAGTTCACTTAATGGCCACAGGTGTCAGTAATAACAGATTTCTCCATACAGAACCTTCAAGCAACGATATTTTCCTAAACATAACTCTAAACAAAATCTTGACCTTACCTCATGTTCAGTGTTGTTTTCACAATGACAAAGGTATAGTACACTATATACACTAATTAAGTTAAGTGAAGTAGTTTGAATGTACAAGGGTTTCTCTGATTTTTCCTCGAAATGTTCGTGCGACAAAACCAGCACCTGATCGCTAATCCTGGCTGGCTAATACCCGTCATTTATGTTGGAGGACGCGTTGTTCTTCAGCAAAACAAACCAATTAAAAGCCTTTGATTACAAAGACGAAAACAGGCTGTTTTTCTTCGCTCACGATTACTTCATGTTTTGGAGATGCGTGATTTTCACAAGACAGAGACACAGCCCTCTCGTCTGGCGATACAGCTGCGAAAAACAGACTTAAACTAAAAGTACTCGAAAGTACGAGGACAGTGAAGTGCACATGCTTTTGGCCATGCAGTATAGATGGAGACGCACAGAAAGACCTAGACGTAAATCCACACACATACAAAAACACTTACATGCGCACACAGGCTCGTAAACGCCTTGCACATGAAAACACACACACACACATTTTAGTAATTGTATCTGCAGGGGGGGGTCTCTCTCTCTCTCTCTCTCTCTCTCTCTCTCTCTCTCTCTCTCTAGGGAGTGGCGGCCTCCTCGATCGCCCGCTTCACTCTGAACTCTTGATTCCTGAGATGAAATGAAGCGGTGAGCGCACACACACACACACATTACCACATATATGTTTCAGGAGAAGCTATCACATGCAGAGCAGTACACACACACACACACACGTCAAATATTAAAATAAATAAATAAATAAAAATCTGACAAAACCAAATGGATCCAAAAAAAGTTTGGAAACTTTGGAAAGTCCCCAAAAGTTTCCTGTTTGCTCATTGGTCAGCTCTCGGGTTTCCGGCGTGCCCATTGGCTGCCTTGGTTGTCCCGCCTCTCCCTTCCCGAGGTGTGTGTGTGTATGTGTATGTGTGTGTGGGAGTGTGGGAGTGTGTGTGTTTGGGCCAGATATCAGTGATATTGTTCAGCGCTGGGTACTGAGTGTGTGTGTTTTAGGGGAGTATTTATGTTGGCGAGCACTCAGAGAGGGACAGAGGAAACTTAGAACATATTAGTTTTCACAGTCATTCTTTTTATAAATAATCTGTATGTTTATATTAATAATCTACATCCACAAACATCAGTATTAAGTCGACTGTTCACACACACACAAACGGGATAAGGGATTTACCCCTAACCTAATCTACTCTTAACCAAAAACCAAGTCTTATATGGTTGGTTTTGGATTTGGTTTTTTGTTTAACTGCTTAAATTCAAGTGTAAATACAAGTACAAGAACAGAGCTGCTGCTACAAAACTTAACTAAAAAACTAAAATATTTTACAAATGAAGCATAAAAAAAGTAAAATTAAAGGTACTAACTGTAAAGTGTATTCAGAGGCTTAAACGTGAGAGAATCTATATTTCTATTATTTAATTGGATTGGCTTTTGCCCATCAAAAATGGCTGAAATTGTGGCGTAAAGAGTGAAAAATCTAACTAGAAAGGGAAGCGTAACTACTTTCTCGCCTCCAAAGAGCTGACCAGTCACTCAAAAAGAGGGCATTACTGTTGAATTATTGGTTTTTGGGAAGTTCTAGAAATCGCTGGAGGCAGCTCGTCCAACGCCGAGGTCAGAAAGGTGTGGGGTGAGGCTCCAATCCGACAAGTGGTAGTACAACTCAGATTGGATTTCACAGTTCAATATGAAAATTTGACAATGGTTCGTTCTTGTTTTTCATACGGACATAAAGTTGGCGTCTCGGTCGCTGCTCAGTTACAAAATCCTACTGCACCATGTCTCTCCTGCCGGGCTGCTGATAGTGTTATCAGCCGGTTTTAACTCGCCATAAGAGCAGTAGTATCTGCTTTAGCTGTGCGACGGGAATGAGAGAATCTGTGTCTAGGGATTTAACAGTATCGACAATTTCACGTTTTCATATTGCGAGAACAAAAGCGTCAACAAACCATAACAAACGATAGGCCTTCTGGGCAAAACCCTAGTTTTGTTAGAGACGCCTTTGAAATTGTGGATGCTCCAGCGTCTTTTAGATCTTACATTTAGAAGCATTTCAATAAGGATTTGTTATTTTGCACCCTAAACTCATTATCCATATGTAATTGAGCAGAAGCTGTATCCTTCAGTCAGACTGTCACCAAGAATAAAGACACAAAACATGCACAACAATGAAGAAAGGCGTCCACAAAAAGCTCTGAGAAACAGCTCGTAAACCTGCTTTGGCAAGAGTCTGCTTCATTATTAATGCCAATATTTGGACTTGAGAGAGAGGGGGATACAAAAATGGAGACAGATTTAAAGAGGTGACTTGAGGAAAAGAGGCAGAAACAAAGAAACAGAGAGGGAGAGAGGATGAACAAAGACAGAGGGGAGTTAAAGACAAAGTCTGGAAGGCAACTGAGGAGGGAGGGAGTCGACTTTGCGGGGGAGTCGGTCAGCTCTCCTCTTCGTATCCCTATCAAAACTTGGCCGCCGTTCAGAAATACACTCAGAGTGTGTATGTTTTGAGCCTGTAGCGATCACGAATGTGTGACTGCAATCTTTTTTACATTATTACAGGGACTTAAACCCAATTTCTGAACAAACAAGTCGTCCTCAGAAGATTTATCTTAGGGTTAAGACTTGTTTTTTGGTCAAGGTCGGGGTCACGTGTAGCGGCTGTGGTTCAGGCCTCCAGGGGATGAATGTAAGTCAAAGAAGTGTCCTCTGAGGTGACAAATTTGAGTGTGTGTGTGTGTGAGAGGAAGAATATTTATGCCTCTCTCCAGTGTCTAGCGAGGATGCTCTTGACCCTCGCATATTCTCATACACACTGTTGTAACTCAAACTGTTACCCCCAGCAGGCCCTGCAGGCATGCCGGTGGAGCGCAGAGTGAAACCTAAGCAGAGGAGCGTCTCCCGGGGGGACGTCGAGGCGTAGGAGCCAGATTGAGGCCAGATGTTGCAGATGCAGGAATGAGCCAACAGGACCAGGATCCATTTATAGGGCTCAGCCCGGCTCACTGCACAACAATACACTGATAATAGCACGACCAGAGCTTTTCATTACACTGCCCGCTGCAGTTAACGTCAGGGAGGGAAACAACGTTACCGCTCGCATTGTGCAATCTGTCTAATTCAAGTCTGTGCCATTCTTGTGTTTGTCAGATAATCTGTTAAACCGCTCTACAACGCCTGGGTGGCCAGTCTAAAAATAAAGCTAAGTTTTAGAAGTTGTAAAAAAGCTGACATTTTTATAAGCTACAAAGGGGAGGCAGGAGCATAATCAGGGTGTGTTTAGAGGCACTGTGGGTTTCAAAAAGACGCCAAAAACATCCATAAATTGAATATTTGTGGAGATACACAGATATGCCAGATGCCAATAACAATCTAAAAAGACGGTGATTAAATCTGCTGAATTTGCGGTTTTCGAACGTTCAGTGTCAGGAAGGTCTTTTTCTGGGAAAAACCCTCTGACACACAGGAAGTGATGAACTTTTAATTTGCAATAAATCAAAGACGAACTGGACAACAACAGCTGAACGGGAAGACGGAAGAAACTAAATGACTGAGGCCTTGGTATACTTGAAACAAACTAATTCAAATGGCGTGATATCTGAATAAATCTGACGGCAAAGGTGTGTGAAAAAGGAGTGAAAGTGAAAGGTGTGATGAATCGTTCAAATGATGATACTGGTGCACACTTTCAGGCAGTCTGTCCTGGAAGGCATTCATCATGTTTTCATCCAGGGGTAGGTTGTGTAAAGAAGAAAGGAGTTCAAGCTGCCCATTCATGACGAACTGTCCATTTTGGACGCAGCCCTCCTAAAAGAGAGCTCCAGGAATGAGTCCTAAAACCTGATAAGTTAGCATTTTAGCACTCCCAGTTCTATCGTTCCAATCAGTGTTCTGGTAAATGTCTGAAATAAAGTCTGTGGTTTTAACACAAGCTCAAGACATTTTCACGTTTTCCTCCTCGCCAGTAAATCCCCCCACTCCTGATGTTTGAGGCTTTTACGTGTCTTAAAAAAGGCGGTTGCTAACGAGCGTCTAAATGGGACTACAGAGGTTGTCGTGAAAACCGATCTACTCACCAGTCCACCTTTACAGCCTCGTTGTGTTTCTACTCACGCTCTTTCAAACTGTCACTAACTTTCTAAGAATTTAGGCTTTTGTAGAAGAGCTCAGAGCTAAATGAAATGACCAGTTGGAAGCTTAGTGGTGGAGACGTTGACAAAATGCCACTTTGCCAAAAAAGTGTTGCCAAAAACAAGAAAATACAAGAAGTGGGAAATGGACTGCACATATGTAGCCCTTTTCTAGCCTTAACAACCACTCAAGGCACCTTAGGAATCGAACCACCAACCTTTTGATTCGTGAACGACCTGCTCTACCTCCTAGAAATACAGATATAGTCTTTTATTACCATATATGTAATTCTATATGGAAAAGTTTTCTGGAAAGACTGATTAAGAAATCACATCAGGAACCATCTGCCAAAGCAATGTAATGTCCTAAAGCAACAGATACGACATTATAAACTGATGGTAGACAGATTTGTATTGATTCATAGCCTTTAAATCGTTTAGCATTTATTTTAAATTATGCTAAAAAAAATGAGAAATGAGGGGCTGCAAATGAAGAAGTTATTCTAAGATGTTTCAGGTCCACAAATTCAACTTATGACTATATTTTTTTATCGCTTACTGATCTAAAAATACATTTTATTCCCTTTTTTTGACAGTTAAAAGCAGACGCAGGGAGACAATGTGGAAAATCCAGCAACAATTGGTTACCTCAGACAGAAACATGACAGATGAGACAAGACATGATGAGATAAAAGGTTAAGAGATGTGGAGCCAAAACAGATAAAACAATGGAGAGAGGTTAAACTTTTCCTTTCATTTAAACAACCTGACGTCTTGGCTAAATGAGCAGACAGTGGCATCTAAATCAGGTAGGCCAAGGCCTTTGAAGGAAGGTTTTCCTTTTAGTTATATAACCTAGATCGATGTGCGGTTCCTTAGTTAGATGCAACGTGTTGAAATGTGTCATATGGATTTAATATAAGTGGTTAAAACTTTAGTTTAAGTGACTTTAAACTCTGTAACACTGTAATAAGTCATCTACGTGCCAAGATTCAGGCACTCTGCATGTTTTAAAACATTATCTCTGGTCATATTCTGATGTAAAAGGTGTTTTTCTCACAGTAAAGCTCAGAACAAAGATCTGCGGTTATGATACGAGCAGTTCACAATAAACTATAGAAAGCTATCTGTGTTTTTTCAGCGCAAATATGAAACAATAATCTCTCCAGGAGAAATTCAAAGAAGGAAAAAGCTCTTGTTCTTCAGGTCAGCCCCGCCTCCTCCTCCTCCTCCTCCTCCTCCTGTGTGCAGGGGACGGGGAGGGTAGAAGTTAAGGAGTCAGCTCCCTGCCATTGTTCTTGTTCTGGAAGTCTGGGAACGGGAAGGGACGGTGCTGGTCGGGTACCGGACGGCGGGTCTGTCGTTATGACGGGCTCCGGTCCGAAGCTCGGGGTCCTGCTGCTGCTGGCGGTCCTGCTACAGACCGTGGTCGTCACCATCACCGTGCTGCACTTCACCACGGCTCTCAATTCGGTAAGAAGAAGAAAAAGAGTAATGGGTTCGGGTTGACGAACCGGGGACGCGCGGAGGCTTTTACGCATCGGCTTGCGGTGCGCACCGCGAGGTGGGCGCGAAGCTGGTCGGGTTTTTGATACAGGCACATGAAACTCAAGACTTCTTGACCTTGAACTCTTCGCTATTGTAGACTTGTAGTGCGCAATTAAGCGTTGACAATTTTGGAGAAACGTTTTGAAGTCCGTTTTTATGCGCCTTTAGCTCCACGGCGCAAACAGTCCACGTCTAATTTCGTCTTTGCTCAATGCAATGTAGGCCACATACTGTGTATTGCTCTCACAATAAAAATAAGTCAGTTTTGCACAGTGCAGCCTCATGCACACACCTTCTCTTTTTTCTGAATTTGCAAACAGAAACAGAGTGGACAAGGAAGTAAAGCAGCAGAGATGTACTGCAGATATTTTTTTTATCATTCTGTGATTATCAGGAAGTTTTTACAGAGCTGCATGTGTGTGTATGTGTGTGTGTTAAACTCACTCTGCTTGTTGTGGTGAAGCCAGAGTCCTTTGGTTACCTGGATTCAGTCCAAGACAACTCTCAGTCTGTGTTTACAGGAATTAATCATTAATCCAGGCAGCAATATGTGGAGAAATGAGACCTACACAGATAAAAAAAAAGTGCATGCCAGGAAATTATGTTCACTCAGGTTCTTTGGAAAGTTTAAGACAATGGATTGCGATAATGTAAAATATGATTTATGCCCCAGAAAAGCATGTCCTCCTTATAAAAAACAGTAGATTTTCGTCATTAGTTTTTACTGGCAAACAAAAGGGAGAACCGGCAATACCTCCATCAGGCGTGTCTGACGAGAAGTCAAAAGAGACGTTTGGCCTAATTGTTCGATGCTCCCCTTGACATTTTCGCTCTGTGCAGATGAAGGAGACGTTCGCCAGGAGCAGCGTTTCTTGCCTGACGGGCGCTGACCTGCAGAGCATCACGGCCGTGCGAGGGGATCCGTGCTGGCAGGTCACTCAGCAGCTTCACCTGCTCATCGAGAAGGTAACGTGAGGCGAAAAACCTGACCCCTAAAGCACCAGACTTCACCTTTAATATCTCAGCTTTGACTCACTTTCAAGTTCTGGCTTTCAAGCTGTGTACAGAGCATGATTTCACTTGCAAACAGCACGCAATGACCTGTACATATCAGCATTTTGTGATCAGTATTAATGACTGAGTGATTATTTGGCCAGCTGCTGAGATTTCTGGCTTTCAAAGCTCAGTTTTCTCCCAGCCTGCTCTGGATCAAAAAACTCCCCACCCACTGGAGTTTGGAGACATTACTAATCCCCCCACACTTCAGCTGCAAAGGCCTACAGTGCAAACGATGAAGCAGCTTTTTATTGATATTGTTAACTGGGAGTTTTCCCCTGGCGATTACATTCGAGTCGAGTCACTGGTTTTCTCAAGGAAAGAGGAGTACGGCTAAAAAACGAGGCAACACTTCACGCTGTTTTTAGGATATTTAAGATATCAGAAAGACTCCTGCCTGTGAGTGCAGCGGAGAAGAGTTTTAACCCATTTCAGAGATGTAGAATTTGTTAATTGATCACGTTTTCCAGGCAAAAACATCAAACTTTCTCTGCTTCTAGCTTCTAAACGACACTTTTCTTCTTTTATATGACTGAATATCTTTGGGTTTTGGGTGGGAGGTCGGATAAAGAAGCAGATTGAAGACGTCACTCTCTGCTCTGACATTTATAGACAAATCCTGAATTGATTAATCAATTATGAAAATATGAAGGCGTCAGTTGCAGCCCCAAAACCCGTCTAGCAAGGGACGTCTTGTCTTTCCAGTATACTTTACATACATTAAGAGTGCTCCACTGATTTGGACTGCAATCCTACTTTTTTATTCCACACATTCTTCCTCCTCTGCAAAACCTGGCACCTACGTTTCACACAATGCAACAGTCAGAGAATCAGGTGTGCTACGCTAGTAGCGGCTAATTTAGCCTGGAAACTGTAGCCTGCAGCAGGAATAACGTTTCCTGTTTCCGTCATAAGACCTGCATCTTGTGAAAAAGGTTAAAAATCTACGTGACTGTGCAGCGGACAGATCGTTTTTCATACATGGTGACTGAGAGTCTTCTCCGACTTCCTGCCTGATAAATGTGAATTCCCGCTCACGCTGCTGGGAAGAGGTGTGCCCTGAGTCCACACCTGTGTGACCTAATTACAGGAGCTTGGTAAACGTTAAGACGACGATAATATTCATAGATTTTTACTGATATTCCTCGGGAATCATTTGATCCAAATGCCGATGATTTTTTACGTTCCTGCTGCACCAGATTCTTGCTGGGGCGGCAAATGTGGATTCATCCGCCGCTGAAAATAGTCCCAGACAAATGCACAATTTCCTCCTTCTCGTTAAAAACTAGAGTTCAGCTGTTTTAGGAAAATTACTGAGCCATTTTTAAAAATTGGAGCTGCGAATTTGTGAGCTGTTTTTAAAGATTTTCAGCTGGAGTCATCACCTGAAAGTCAGAGATGTCAAAGTAGAGACACAGAGGCAACAACATACCTTATGAGGACACTAGGGTCCTTGTAGTTATTATCATTATTATCATTATGGGGGGGGGGGGGGTTGTTCTGCAGATCTCAGCTCTGAATGTTAACAGGAGAAGAAAAATGCTGAAATGATCCAAATCACTGTCTGCGGACGCACAATGAGCTCCTTCATAGCTGGATGTGATCCTGTGTGGTTTAATCAGCACAGGAATGTGTTCACCTGCCCCTTCACACACACACACACACACACACACATAAACACAGTTACTCTTTTCCCTTTTCTTGCTATTTGTATGTATTGTTTGTTTTTCTTCCCCTCTCCTGATCCTCCCTCCTCCTCCTCTGACTCTGCTGCTCTCTTAAATAACACAAGTCGGGTATTTTCTGACTTAAATTTAGTCCAGAACATAAACATAATGCTGGGAAATTTGGAGCCAGAACATTGCTTTGTGATTTTAACACAGGAAACAGAGGGAATATACATTTAAACTTCCTCTTTTACCTTGTTTACTGCTACTTTTATACTCAGAAAATCTGCATTTCCCACATATTTTATTGAGCTTAAACACTAACTTTTCAGTTATTGTTTAATACAGTAATGATAAAATAATCTGCTTTACATTCTGTTTCATGCAAAAACCAACTAAATGCGAGCGAGCTGCTGCCCATAAATTCTTGTTCACACTGACTGAGGGCTGGTAAATTCACTTCATAAATGTGCTGTTTTCTTTCGCCATCCTCTCATTTATTGCTGAAGCTGTAAAAATATTTTTAAAGGGGAAATCATTAACCTCTGCAACCTCTACTGGCAACCAGTGAGAACTGCAGCAACACTGGTGAAACTTTTCCTCTTTTTTCTCTTTTTATTATTATTAACGTCTCATATTTTTTAAAAAACATTTATACTTTATGTTTTGGCTTTTAGATGCTTTCTCACATCTAGAATCCATTGTTATCATTAGTTCTGGCAGTAGTCGCATCTGTTGGAGCCAATTAACTGGGTAAAGGAACGTAAAATACAAGGACGGGGGAGGAGAGGGGTCGATTACCAGGGAGGGATCTGTTACTCGACCTGAACATGAAGGCTCCTTTTTATTCACTGGAGCAAACTTCCTGATCCCGATGTCAGCAGAATTTCAGGGCCAAAGTCGAATAATGGCCGCTTGGCAGGGAGGTGGTATGAGCTGAAGGCTCTTCTGGCAAATGTTCTATATGTTTTTTGAAGCTGAAAGTTTAGTCAAATATTTTTGTTTTTGTTTTCAGTTAAGTTGCTGCATGTCTGCTTCAGGTTATCCTTGGAAAAACTCATGAGAAACTTTTATGTGCTTTATTTTTTAATCTATGCTGATGGTGCTGATGCATCAAATATACAGTAATGCATTCTTTAATAACCAGAATCTATTGTTTTCCTTGCAGTCTCTGTCTCAGCGTTACCAGAGGCAGATTTCCTCAGCAGTAAGAGGTGAGAAAAACTAATTATGACGTATTAATCAATCAATAATCAATTAAAGAAAGAGTTCTATTCCCTTCTGAAAAGTAGTAAAAGACTGTCTTGGTTTCCCCTGATCTTTTTGCTGTGTTGATGTTTTATTTTCTTGATTTCGTTCCTTTTTCCATTTTAGATGAGGTGTCTCGGGTGCTGCCCTCACTCGTGATGGAGGACAGGGCTTCACCTCGCCCCAAAGTGGCAGCCCATGTCACTGGCAGCTTTGTGCCCAAACTGGAGCGAGAGGGAGGAGGTGGGATCTGTGGAAATGAACCTAAAACAAATACTGTCTAAACCCAAGTGAATCATTGGGGTTGTGGTTTGGTTGTAATCTATGACTCAAGAAGAACTGCTTGTACTTCCAGCCTGCACAGAGCTACAGTTCGATTTTAGCGATTTTAATTTGCTTCTTCAGGACAGATTCATAAAACTATTTCTGCCTATGTCAACATTATGAGATAATAAGTTGATATTATGACTTTATACATCAAAAATAAGTCTGAATTATGACGTTATCAGACACATTTTTAATTTCTTGCTATCTAATAACAGTAGTGATTATAATTTAAGCTTAATAAAAGTTGTGATTTTATCTTAAAGAGGTGAAATTTTGACTTACAAGGAGTATTTTTATTCTTATTCGTATTTTTGTTTCTTTTCTTGCTGTAAATGTGTTTCTCTAACAAGCCTGTCACCTTCTGTGTTTTTGATTTCATTCTGAATGCGTTTGTTTGTTTGTTTTCCACAGCTCCGGTCTCGACCGGGCGTCGAGTTCAAGGCCAGAAGATCTCGTGGTGGGAGGGACAGAAGGGGCTGGCCTTCCTCCAGGACGTCCAGCTGGTGGACGGGGAGCTGGTGGTGCCGCAGCCGGGCCTCTACTACGTCTACGCCCAGACCTACTTCAGACACACCCACTCCCTGGAGGAGGAGGGCGAGGACGGCGAGGAGGCTGAGGACAGGGGGAGGCCCCTGCTGCAGTACGTGCTATAAAAAGGTCTGAATCTTCTCTTTATTCCAACAGTATTGTAATGCTAATTTAAATCGCAGTTTCCACTGAGTAAGTTTTGAAAAAGGCTTGATTTTATTTTTTAAACACGAAGGGGGACGTTGTGGTTTTGTGGTATATGTGTCTTGACCATTTGGCACGAGGACACATCTGCAAATTTATTTTTAATCATCTAGTTTTTGTTGCACTGAAAACCACAGACTGATGATTCACAGCAGAAGAGGATCGCAGGTCTTTAGAGTGCACAGTAAAATCGTGGAATGACTAATGAGAAGCCAGACAGTGAGCTATGTGTCACCTCGTAAGCAAAAATGCAAACACAATCTCTCTCTGCTGCGTCAGATAAAACTAAATGTTATGTATAATGTCCCACTAACGTGAGGACACTGTTTAAACAGTTGATTTCCAAATAAAGTTATAAAAGTGTATTTTCCAATTAATATTAAAGGATTTAAAAGTCCATGCATTGAACTTTAACCTCCTAGGACCTGAGTGTTGATTTTTTGGTGGATTTTGAATTTCTCATAGCTTTTTGGAATTAGTAGGAACCTGATTAGTATAAAAACTAAACTATGTCTTTGAACAGGAAGACGTTTTTGAGGAAAATGAAAGTTGACGATGGGTTTAGCCTAAACGTGGCTGTGCAAAAACAAAACTGCGAACAATGCAACACATCAAAAAGCCTTATGATTGTTCAACATTTTGTAACCCAAGCAACAAATGTTATTGAGCATAAAAAAACAAGTTGCAACCATAAAATCTGATCAGGTTTTGTTCCTCTTCTACTTTTATCTTGATCTCCACTGAGGAATGTGTTGACAAACATTGCCGCCATCTTGTTTTTACAGTGTTGAGTGCATTTCGTTAAAACTAAGTTGCACAGAAAAGTGTCAATTAACGAGGACAACAGGTCTGAGTTTAGCAAAATGAAGCATAAGGTGCAGGAAAAACCAAAATGTAGTGTCTCGGGAGGTTAGAGTTGATTCTGATTTCAGATACACATACATACAACACACACCAAATAATGTAACATCATGTAAGATTATACTTTAACAAAGTTAACTTCTGGATTTGTAAAATTGTCAGTCGACAGTGCAAGAAATTTTTGCTACATAAATATAAAAAAAATGCTCAAGTTAGAAATAATGTTGTCATGACATAATCTGTCCACCAGAGGGCAGTGACCGCTACATGTTTTTTAAATGTAAAATTCCCAGAAAAACCTCGTTCTTCCCACCACAAACTCTGACTCACCTCTTCTTCTCAACCCGCCAGGTGAGCTCCTACCCGGTTCCCATCCTGCTGATGAAGACGAGTCGGACTTCCTGCTGGTCCCGGGGCTCCCAGTTCTCTTTGCACTCCGCCCACCAGGGGGGGCTGTTCCCGCTCAGCTCCGGCGACCGCCTGTTCGTCACCGTGACGAACGCCTCTGCTGTGGACATGGACGAGAAGAGCAGTTTCTTCGGTGCTTTTCTTATCAGCTAGAGAATCAGATGAGGATCTACAGACACTGTCATATTTTATCAAATTTGTGTCGATTCATAGACGACTCCCAATGATAGAAAACTGAAACTAGGAGTCACAGGGTTTGCTCCGAATCCCAACCAAAGATATTTGACAACACTGGTTTTGTGGGTGGAGAAGCAACAAAAGACTGATGTGGATTTAAGGGCTGTGCGTATGTGAGAACTTATCACTTAAAAATCTTTGATTGTGTCAAGGTTTGTGAGACCAACAGAGACACAAACATTTCTTGGAGGCAGATGTAATCTTACTTGCCACACTTACTCGATGTAAAGAACATATTCTACCCAGAAAAGAGTTCTGATGGGTTTATGGCCGCTCGTTTGCTCAATTTGAATTAGAGTATTTTGGCTTTATTTTCAGTACAAAGATAGATAATCTGTATTGTCCCAGGAGGGAAATTTCATAGCCTTTTCATGTTCATGTCACACATCACAAACGAACAGATGTACACAATATGTGCAGTTGACATCGTCATATTTACATAACCGTGAAACAGGGGGCTGTGAAAACCCAAAACCCTTTTGCCTGATCTACTCAGCAACGTTGAAGCAACATTATGTGACTATTTTATTAAAATATCAGCGTCAGAATCATATTGATTGTACACTGACTTGTAATTGGGATAATAGAGCCAGTGTCAGTCATATTCTGCGCCCTGAACGCCTCTTCTTGCACAACTTTGCTGGGCAGGTACGACCTCCCATTAGATCGTCACTTCACGAACAGAAGAAGCTAGCTTGTTTCCTGAGTAATTGTTAGGCCTTGTTTTCTGTACATGAGCTGCTTCCAGTCTGTAACTACTCGGATTTGGAGACCAACAGAATGTAATGCACTAACATCCTGTAATTACCACTTGTGGTAGCAGAGGGCGCTGTTGCACAGCAGCAAAAGCTATGTTGAGTTGTCTTGTCTGATCAAGCGAGCAACGTTAGCTGATGCTAGAAATGTTCATCTCCCACAACAATCGTGTGTACACTTTCGTGTGAATTAAACTGGCAGCACAGCAACAAGCTTTTAATTAACTCACCTTTAGCAGCCTGCAGATTGTCCACCAGGGGGAGCTGTCAGCTCACTGCCAACCTGCGCCACCTACAGGAAAGTAAAGGCACAGCAACACTAGTTTACTTTGCGTAATTTACGTCAATTGTTATTTTCTAGTAGAAACTGCCTCTAAGAAATGTTTGAAGCTCTTCTCAGCTCGTTATTTGCGACTGTCTGAGGCCACATACGTGTGAGCGATTGTTTGCATCTGTATGTTTGTGTAAAGATGTAAATATTTTGTGGTTTCTTTATTGTTCTGAGTGGCCCGCAAATATGGGGTATGGAGCTCTTCATCAGCGCTTCATTTTCCCTCTGTGAGATATCAAACACGAGGGTGGAGAGACAATTTTCTCATCATGGACTCCTGCTACCATTAGACACAGTTGGTGGTTGGCGTTCACATCAGAAGATTAAAGGTGTAACTTCATCACCTCTTCCTCTGTGGGTTTTAAGGTAAAATTTAAAACACTGACTGCTTGTTTTTGTTGGCAGCAGCATCACAGCCTCTTCCCTCTGCTGTCAGCCTTCCAGTGCGTTGGCTCGTCCGTCGTAAACGTCCTCCAAATGGTGCATTAAATGCTCCCCGATGGTTGGTATTCTCGGGCATTCATGTCATGTTGGATTAAACACAGATGTGACCCATGGACGTGGAAGACAATCATGCACATATATACTTTTTGTAGCTCTGCTTGTCTTCCATGTGGTGTAATGAATTGTTGTAGTGAAAACTGCTGATGCCCAAGGACATCTAAACCAAAATTATAGATTACATTTGGCTAATGAAGAGCTGGAAGGTTCGTTCTTGATCTAGGAAATGGTAAAAACTTAGCATCTCATGGTTTTTATCAGCTGACAGAGTAACAGTATACGACTGAATATTTGATCACCTGTAATTATGTGATCGAAGTTTCATACCTTGGTCACATGAAGCCATGAAATTCATCCAGAGGAAATCTAATAAGTGGGAATTTAATACTTTGGTATTGGTGATAAAGACTGTACTGATCTTTAAGTCAAGAGTTAAGTCAAATCTACTTGAGAAAAGCAAACAAAAGTCAGCAAATGTTTTTTTTCCCAATGCAACATGAATGCAGCATTCATTGTAGCAATTATGTAAATACAAGACATGACTTTTTTTCTTTTTAAATTCTTGTTTTTTGCTATGAAAGTGGTTGTGCACAAAAACAACCACAAGAAATGTACACCCCAGGACCAAACGTGCCAAATGTACTGATGGTAATCTGTCTGATTGTGAAGTGAAAATTACAAGTGATTGTTTTTTTGTTGTACATCTGATCAGTGCAACACCAGACTAAAATGCTGATGTGAGATCGGACAGTACCTTATATTCGGCCTCCATGTTCCACCTGCAGCTGTTCATATCACCCGAGGCGTGAACGTCCTGAAAGGCACCAAAAAAAGATGAAACTACACTTAATCAGAACAGTCATAAAACATCAGAAAAAGTTTAGTTTTTACCAAGTAGATCAAAACGAATGTGAATGTAAATACGAACATGTTTTTCTCTGTAAATATGTGGAATAAAGACACTGTAAAAAGAAACAGCTGTGAGTGCAGAGCAGTTTCAGTACCAAATGTTTCCAGCTTTCCCTCCTTCAGGGTGTTTGAAATTGTTTCTAGTTCTTTTTTTATTTACAGTCCATTTGTTTGTTGTGCAGCTTAATAATTAGCATTAATGCTAAACATATAAAACAATGTTACAATCATCTATATACTGGTGGAAAATCTACTCTAGAGCTGCAGGAATTAGTGTTTTGGACAGTTGATCACACTCATTTTTAACTTCCACTTCAAAATCAGAGCACAAAATGATGTAGCTCAGTCTTTCATCACATCTAGATCACTTATTTCTAGGTTGATTGTTTTGTTAGAGCTCAGTCATTTAGTTACATCTTTAAAAAATAAAAAAGTGCAGTAGCAAAGAACAAAAAAAGGCAGATAAACACAACCTATACAGCTGAAGTACACCTTGGATTAGTGCTCCCTGATGGGGTTTGTTCTAGATTATTTACAGGGGTGTTTTGCCCCCTAGTGGTGTCTGTTAAATACTGCAACATGAAGTTCCATGCTGCCCTCTAGTGTCAATTTTCAGTACTGCTGCTCAGGAAAGTACCATAAGAAGTCCTCAGACAACTACAAAATAATCACACAACACTTTGTGTAAGTTTTTGATTTTCTTTCTTTTTTGTGGAAATATGTTACAGTTATATTACAGGTATTTAAATGCCCCGAGGGAGAACAAAAAACTGTTTTGGAGACACCGGAAACTAACACTAAGAAGAAGACAGCAACTTAAACTGAGACACAAACAGTCCAGACTGGGGTCGACAGACTTCGACAGGCAGAGTAGGTGAAACTTGAAGCCCAACACGTGACCTGCGTAAGGAGACGTCCAATAAATACTGCAGATGTTGTTAACAAAACTTATTAAAAACAAAACAAAAACCTGGACAAAAGACAAGGAAAACAAGGCGTGCTCTCCTTCTTAAGTCCTTTGTGGTGTTTAGCAGCATGTGTGTAGCTTTCAGAAATCAAAAACTTGTGAAAAACCGGCATGCGGGGCCTGCAAATCAACCAGAGTTTTTAAACACAGGTAAGAAATATCGCGGTTGTGTGGGGCCAGTGTGAAAAAGTGGGAAAAGTGCTTAATACAAGAACACACGAATAATTTACAGGTAATTCCGCAACCTCGATATATTGAACAGCAAACCCAGAGATAGGAGTTTTGTCTTCCTTCAGCCACACTGGTTGGTTGACTACAAAAATTCAGCATTTAACCAATTAAAAGTATTTTTTTAGTATGCAGCAACATCTTAGCATGATGTATTAAACATTAAACAGACATAATCAAAACAGGCATTCGGCTGGTGGTGTTAAATTCACATCCCGGTTCTTGCAGCTTAAGATATCAGAGATTGGATCATTTCATTTCTCAGGTTTGTAGCATGTTGTATTTTATTTCTGGTCGTCTACAGTTTATGAAATACAATCCACCTGTGTTTACCTGTGTGAAAATATTCTGGTTGAGAGCAGCTACGCCCCTGCACCGACTTCCATTGGTTTAAATGCAACTTATAAAATATATCATAAAATGTCTTCTTAGATGGAAACTGTTAAGTCCATGTACAAAAAGTTCTTTCTTTTATATAAATTACACCAGTCTCTGATGATGATAATGATGATGGTGATGTCTCCGTTCCTGCTAATAAGGTTCATCTCCAAACCAAACCTTTCCCCTCATACATACACACTCACATGCTCGCACACACACACACACAGCTAGGAGCATGACCGTGGTCAACACTCCCGACTTAGCTACACAACATGCTCTACACATTACCCATAGTAGAGAAGAAAACAATAAAAGAAAAAAAAAAGAAGAAGAAGAAACTCTATCCCCACTGAAATGAAATCTCTGCACATACAGTAACGCTACATCTCCTCTTTCTTTTTCCTTCTTCTCTTCCACGCTGCAAGACCACAAGCATGGTGCAGTTTCAGGCGATGGACGGAGGGCGACCCCTCAGCTTCAGCTGGTGACCCTCACTACCGCCTGTCACTGTAGCTGCCTTGTTCTGGCTCCGCCACCGCATGTCCCTGGCACAACCCGATGGATAACGCCCAGCTGGCGGGGGCGGGTGTGGGAGGAGGGGGGGAATGTGCGTGACGACTGACCGGAGGAGGGTGGGAGGAGGAGGTGGTGGTGGTGGTGGGGACCTCAACAGTCAAACCGCATCTCCAGTGAATCGTCAAAGCCCCTGTTGTCGTGCCCCGCCCCCGACAGGAAGGTGGCGGTGACGGGCGCCCCTGTGGCCGCGGTGACGTTGAGGAGGGTGTTGCCGGGGGAGCTGGTGGCCGGACTGCGGAGGGCCGCCGCCGTGATACTGGTGAGGTTGATGCCCAGCGTGAGTCGGGTCTGCTCCAGAGCTTTCTCTGGCACAGCGAAGGCCTCCAGCTTCTTCTCTCCATTAGCCATGTAGGAGTTCTGGCAGCCACGGCAGATACAATCCAGACACGCCTGGGACAAACAATCATCGATAACAACGTGATTTAATAAATAATGACAACAGAACAGATTGTTTCCCACAAGAGAAAGGTTAAACAGCTAAGTCTGAGCTGCCAACGCCTGCTATATCTGCCGGATGAGGGCTGTGCAAAACAGTCAAAAGCTCCAGAAGCTCCACAACTATAAACTAAATTTATGAAGTAAACCATTCATAAACAGCTATGATATATAGCAGTGGTTCCTTAAGGGGAAGCTGTGACGCCTTAGCTCGCCTTGCTTGTTTAATTTACTGTACATGCTTCACAATGCTTCCCCACATTACAGCAATATACTCATCATACTCAAAGAAGTCAGTAAAAACTGCTGACTTCTCTTTTTCTGAGTGATACGACTCTTTAAAGGCGCTGAAGAAGTCGAACTTCCCTAACAAGCTCTTTATGACTGTGTCAACAATATTTCAGCTCCAATCACGACTCCCTGAGAAACAAATGAGTCATAAAGCTGTGGTGCAATGTAAACAAACAAAAGCTATCAGTTAAATGCAATGAGCCTCCAGGTGGGAATTTGGTTTGTTTGTGAGCCGTGTAGATAAGGAGCGGGGTTTGATGTGGTTCTCACCTTGCGGTTGGAGTAGCAGGGGCAGCGCTGCCCCCTACAGGTCAACACTGAGGGGTTCTGTGTGGCTCGGCCGCACTTGCAGCCCTTCTTCTCCACAGGCTTCTTATACAGTGGCTTTGAGGGGCTGGGTGGGTGTGTAAGGGGGTGTGCGTGAGGGTGAGGGGGCACCCGGTCACGGGGCTGTGCCCGGGGCTTGGGGGCCCCCTGCCTGGCCTTGGTGTAAGCCTTCTTGGTGGGGCCGTGGTGCTCCACAGTCTTTTTCAGCGCCTTGTTGGAGACGAGCACAGTCTTGCCCACTTTAGGGGGGCCGCCGTTAGGCACCGGGGCCAGGTGGGGGTGGGGCGTGGCCGCAGGGAACTTAGGCTCCTGTTTGGTGGTGGCACCGGGGTTAGGGTGGTGGGGGGAGCTGTTGGCACCGAGGGGAGGCCCTCGTAGGAGGCTGGAGATGGGGAGGGGCTGCACCTTCTCGCTGTCACTTTCTGAGCGGGAGCGCTTGCGGTGGCACCGAGGGGGGACACGAGGGATGACCGTGGAGGGCTGAGGGGGAGGCTGCAAGGAGGGCTGCGGGTGAGGCTGAAGCGGGCGAGGGCTGTTCCCTGGGGGGAGGGAAGGGATGAGGCGGGAGGAGTCCGGGCCAGATGGGCAGTGAGGCCCGTTGAGGCTAGACTGAGGTACAGAGGAGGGGCAGTCCGGCTGGGGGTTGGACTCGGGCGTGGTGTCGGGGTCCGTGTCCGTCTCCAGAGTCCTGAGCACCTCCTCGACGCTCAACAACAAAGGCCCCCCGCCATGTTTAAGGTCATCCCCAAAAGTGCTGATGTCACAAAGCCCCACCTCCCCCGTCCCCGTGACGCTCACACACACCGGGATCTCCTCTGAAAAGCTCTCCTGCTTAGCAACGCCTCCACCTGTTTCTATGGTGATGGGTTGCAGAGCGTCCGAACTGACCAGGCCGTTACAATCATGCAGTCCGTTAACGCTCACGGGGCTCGGCTCCTCGCCCTTGAGCTCCTTCGAGGGAGGAGCTTCGCCGGGCTGGACTGCGTCGGAGGTGGAGGCCGTTTGTGACACCCCGACCGAGTCCGAAATGTCCTCCGCCTCCGGCTCGCTCTCAGCCAACGTGAGGCCCTCGTTGAGGATGGCCTGGAGGTCCGGCGAGTCGCTGGCGGCGCTGGCTATGTGTGGGGCGAGCGGCGACTGCGTGATGTACAGACAGAGCTTCCTGTAACAGTGGACGAGCAAGGAGAGCTGCCTGTTTTCCTCAAAGCGGGAATAGTCCTTACACCAACTACAGGACGGCTTCAGCTGCATCCTCTGACCCTTACAGCCTCGACAGACGTAGTGCTGACATGACGAGTCGGTGGGAGCGATGGGGTCCTGCAGGAGGTTACCTGGAGATAAAAGCAAATATGGGAAACTGTAAATACATCACACATTTCACAGGAACAGAACAGATGAGCTCACACTGATGATTAATTCACACACTTCTGATCCAGAAAAAGCAGCACAGCCTGTCAAAATAAACCCAGCAATAAACACTTATCTGACAAATTGAGCAGATCCACGGCGTCCCTGATAAAATCCTAGTTTTTAAGCGAAGATTTACAAACTTCTGCTTCCACATTTGCCTCTTTTAGCGGCTTCCTAAACCTGAGTGGTGCCTGGCAACTCGCCAGATTGGATGACAACCGCTCTTTGAGAGGAGCTTCCTTAGCAACGCTGATCACTAAGGAGTGCAGCTGCAGATATGGGGGGAAAAGGGATGAAGGTCCATTCATAAGACACAAGCAGCCTTACACTCTGTGCACGGCCTGTCTGATAAATCCCACGTAACTGCACAAAGTCTAAATTTAACACAACATATGGAGCGCTTTTATAGTGATCTATTATTTATACAGAGATGACAGCTACGTAAATATATCACCTATACCTCACAAAAAGTCAGAAAAATGTGAAATAAAACATCAATAATTCAAATATAATCCATGTATCTATCCATTTACTGACAAACAGCAGAAAAAGCTTCCTCTGTAGCGCCACAAAAACAACAAGAAACACAAAGCACACTCGCTAAGAGAGAGTTAATGTATTATGCATGAGAGGTGAAGCCCTTGCATTAAATATACCGCCAAAATAAATCAAAGATGACGTTTATTTACAACCTAACACAAGCAGACTAACCGCAGAGAATGTTGAATTGCAGCCAAGCTTGTACAGGCATTTAAAAGTTGTGTCTAAACGCTGTAAACAGCTGTAAATATCCCCTCTTTTTCTCCACTTCCTTTAATTTTTTGCTCGTATATTTTTGCTTTTTATTGTTTTTACAGATAAAGAGTGTGAGAGAGAGATTAGGTGCACATTATCCAGTGTGTGGAAGCACTGCTATTCAACATGATAAACAGAGAAACGCCCCGATGCTGCCAAATAGCACACAGAGGGGGGTGTGTCATGATGGGTGTAGCTGTGGCCGATGATGCCTTCACTGCGCTTACGGAATTTCCGCTTTTTATAAACACTACACCTGAGTTCAGACGGATTAAAGTGCATGTAGAAGCAGCTAATGTTTTCTTATTTTTTGTAGGAACAGCATGCAAAAAATCGAATTGAAAAAGTCTTGTATTATTATTATATATTATTATTATTATACTCTGGTGTTTTTTTATTCTACATGAATCTACAACTTTTTATCTAACTTTATTTACTTATGCAGAAAGATTTTCACTTTTTTGTCTTAAATTTGAAGGTACTATATAAACTAAGTGTTTTCTCAGTGTTATTATAATTAATATTATATCAATTATGTCATAGATTTAGCGAAGAAAATAAGAATTTTAAAAGTTATTATTGTATAAATGTAGTCAAGTAAAATGAGCAAAAGTTACCCAAACATTTTAGGGAAGATTAAATATATCATTACACATAATCCATGTATCAAAGTAAGAACAAGTAACTCAAATCTGTTTGTTTACTTTCCACAGCCGTTGATAACTTAGCTCTTTATTGATTAGTAGTGCGGATTCAGATATTTCCGGCTGCACGTGAAAGCAGCATAATTTAAAGGCTCGCTCCCACCGCGAGCACAGCTGACAACAACGCACGTTACCGAAACCCTCTCCCGAAACACACATTCAACACGGGCACATTATCAATAAAAACAGTTAAATAAAGAATAGATTAATTAATAAAAACACACACACTTACCGCAGACCAAGCAGGACAGGGACTGGACGGAAAAACGGCAGCAGCTTGCAGAGCTCCGCGAGGGCCCGGGGGTCTCGGGGGTCGCACTGCAGCACCGAACGGCTCGCGGACACGTAGAGAGAGGTCGCATTCACCGGGTTCATCTCAGCTGCCTGGCCCCCGGTGGGCTCCGGTCCGGTCCGTGAAGATGTACTGATAACGTTAAAACACCAAAGCCGCGCGGTGGCACAAACCAGCCGCAGCTCCCGCGCTCGGTGAGGTAAAATGAATGTTTCTGTCGAGGGAGTCCGGTGGCTTTGAAGAGAGCATAGATGGATATAACGGTTTCAGTTCCCCGTCGGTAAATCCCACATATATAGCAGTCTGCGCGCAGAGCAGTCGAGGTTACTCATCCCCCAAGTCACATCCAATCCATCCTCAATGTGTCCCCAGCGCTGAGAGTACTGCTGCTTCCGATGGGAGCGATTATAAGTGCATTCACAAGGAGGCCAACCGTACATAAAAACGTCGGTTCATCCAAGTCGGTTCGGTTTGTTTCCATACAATCCGTGAGTTATGATTAGACAAAGCATCGTGTGGCGCCCTTTTCCTCCACCAGTGGCCTTTTAACGTTACTTACAGCTGGTTAGCTAGCAGCGGCACCGAAATTCAAACAGGGGCTTTCGTGACAAAGTGCTCCGGTCTGCGATGCTTTTCCCCGCGATATTCCATAGTCCACATGCATGCTCGTCCCGCGGCTTTCACGTCGGTCCAGAGCTGGTATCACACGATGCATTTAGTATCCCACAGCGAGGCATCCGCGTCTCCTATTTCGCTCGGCAGCGCAGCCCCCCAGCAGGCTCGTTACGGCTGTGTTATTGTTCGCGGAGATTCATGGCGGCTCGAAAACAAAACAGGCCGCCCCGGCTGGAAACGGTCCCCCTTAGCGAGAAACGCCGACAGCCGAGCGTCGATGTGGGTAGAGACGAGTAAAAGGGAGGCTGCGGCGATCAAAACAAAAATAAATCCGAAGCTCCGACGCTTCTCTCGGCGGGGGGAAAAATAAGCCAGCGGAAGCAGCGGGCTCTCGTGACAGTGCTAGCCGCCTGAGCTGCACCGGGAAGCCGGCTAAAAAAAGCAGGCCGCTTCCCTCTTCTCGGGATTAGCGGGGCTCTCTTGCTCTCGCTGCTCGCCTGGGTGGGAATGTAGCAGGAAAAAACGAGGTTTTAGGCGAAATTACGTCCTCCTGCAGCTTTTGGTAGACCCCCAGAGTGTCAGCGAAGACCGAAAGTGAATTAAATCCCTATTCGTTTACCTTGCTATCATTAGCCGCGGAGCATTCCTCATACCTCCCGTCGCTTTTCCACACACAAACAAGGGGGCGCTGTTGGACCAAATCTCGCGAGAACTCACGCGAGGCGGTTCATTTAAAAACAATGGAACTAATATACAGTATTTCCTCTATTCTATCTACAAAACAAACAAAAAACTCATGAATAAATAAATCTATAAATATATATTTGTAAAAAGTAACGCTTTATTTTACAGTTTCATAATTTCCATCTAATTTCCTGGAAACCTTCCTCATTATTTTCTAAAAATTAGCAGTTTTTAGCTGTAACAATATTATATTTCCAAGAAAGGCCTACAGAATTTGGTACTAATTATTAAAATCAGCATTAAGCATTAAGACTATGGACACCTACAATGCTATATTTATCTGTGTTTCTGTTACCCTCTATGTTTTTGTGTAACTTTGTATGAACCCAAATAAAGTTATTAAAAAAAAAAAGAAAACAAAAGCCTTGAATTCTTAAATTTACTTTACCTAATTAAACTAACATCACACATACATGAAGTCATTAAGAGTTTTTTTTTTTTTTACAGGAACAGCTCCCCCATTTATGTTTTTAACCAATGTTTTTGCTGTTTAAATGTGACACTTTAACCACCCTTTTTGCACTGTTACACAATAACTTCCCATTTAGAAAGGCTAGTGCGCACTCATTTATTAATGTAATACATGACAAATTCCTCAGTCATGGTTTTCACTGAACTGATGACTTATTCAGTATCAGATTGGTGTTAAAAGTTTAATTTAGCTCCACAATGACTGTGTGAGTGATGAAGCCAAGTTCAGGGTATTTTCTTTGAAGAAAACCAAAAATAGACGAGGCAGTCCTTGTATGTGCATGAAACAGTAATTATGGGTTAACTTAAAGTTACTACTACACAGTTATGATCACTACTGTATACAGTATGTGTCATGTTGCTGCATATGGTATTTTTCACCGCACATATTTTGACTTGTCATGGTAGGAAAAACAGAGATGTTACTACCGGTGAACCAAAGACAGCGTGACTGTGAACCAGCAGGACCCTGAAAATGAAGCAGCTAAATGGAATTCGGCCATCATTCAGTTTCTTATTCTTACTCTGTAGTTTTCCTACAGAGTTTATAATGTCTGGGTCCCAAAACTAAATGATAGCAAGTAAAATATAAGTAAAAATGTAAAATATTTTTGTTAAACTCCAGTGTTCTTATGTGATTTGGCCCTTGATAATCATATTTTTTTTATTTTTACACTCAGAAGCCATTTAGCCATTAGTTAGGTTTTTTTTTTTTGCATCCATATGATATCAATCATTATTCCTTCTTCAAATACAATCTTCTATTAACGGTATGCCAATATTTTAGGTCTTTATCAGTCATGAAAATATTAGGAATAAAACCATTTTCGTCATTTTCATGGGACCAAAATGGCATGTGGTGTAGCTCGTGGGAGCATGAAAGCGTTTATGGAAATAGTTTAATGTTTGATCTTTTAGTGAACCAAGTGCCATGTTCCCCTCACAGATAAATACACAGTTAAAAGCACTGTTTCATATGGAAGTCCATTTCTGCTACTGTGATGACAGAAGAGGGACGTTGTAAGTCATTATTCTCATTATAATGACTTAGTATCTCAAACTAATGAGGCCTGTATGTTTGGATGTGTGGCGATAATGCCGTGGGGTGCTGCCAGAGAGGACTCATCATGGGACCCTTTGGCAGTTTATCTTTAGAAATAGCTGCTAAGATACACTGATAGGGGAGTGGACACTTGTGTGATGCAATCTCACTGATATCATCTATCAATGTGTCCTTCATTCTTCTTCCTCTTTCTTTTTTTTTGGCTTCTCTTTGTCTTCCAAGTGCACATGAAGACCTGAGGCTGGGACTTTCCACTTTTAGAGCCACGTTGAGGATAAAAATAGCTCACATTTACAACTATATTCTGTTTTTGCTTTCAATTAGAGCTGCAATTATTATTAAAGTAATCAGTTAATCAAATGACATGCTATTAATTGGCAACTATTTTGAATGTTGCAGTCATTTTCAAGCAAAAACGACAGTTTCAGCTTCTAAAATTTGAAGGTTTTTTTGTTGTCGTATATGAGTAAAATTAATCTTGGACAAAACAAGCTAATGAAAAAACAGCTACTGCAGGATTGGAGGAACTGTAAATGTCTATTTTCACAATTTTTAACCAAGAAAATGATCAGCAGATTAATCAAAAATGAAATGAATCACTGGTTGCCGCGCTACAGTCACCAAAAACATATATTTTCTAAAGCTCTCACTAATCATGTTTCATTTAATCACACTTAAGTTGACTAATTAGACTTTGTATTTTGCTGTAAAGAAAAAAATGAACATTGCTATCCTTTGTCTTTGAAGCTACTCTGTTAAAACAGGTTTAAAAAGGATGAAATGCTATAGAGAAGAGTGTCAGGACTCATAAAATCCAAGCTTTACTACCTTTGAACTTTTGAAACAGTTTGAATCGCCATCATTCGCTGATGAACACCTTAAAAAAGTGGAGCCTTGAGTCGAGACGACTTCGTTCCATGAACAGTAACATGAACGTAGTCTGAATATTTCTGCTGCAGATACATTCCACGTGTGTGAGTAATTCCTCTTTTAGGGTTTAGCGAGCAGAGTCTCACGCCATCATGACTGTTGTCTGAGGTTATTATGGTAACAGAGGCGGCTAAAAATAGGCCCGTTTGTCAGTCTGAGAGGGTTATTCTTGGTGCGTCTCTGAGCAGGCCCATGAGTTTTGGTGAATCCCCTGATGTTTTTCACACATTTTAAAGAAAACTTGAGCTGTATTAAAATCCTACCCACTGGAATAATTCATAATCACCTATGGCAATGAGCTCATTGAGGCTCACATATATTTCTGTCAACCACATCTTGCTGGTCATGTCTGTCTATCATGTCTTGATCTTATGTTAAAATCCTAGATAGATAAACAATGGAATTGAGAAATTCAGTTAGTCAGTATCAACTCTCTGTGTCATGTTTTTCCATTATGCAACCATTCATACAGTACTATGTTTTTGTCTTGACATTTTGTTGTTACCCACTGCTTCTGAAGAAATGTTGCCTAATTCTGACTTTAACTTTCACAGTTGAAATGTTAAACATTTTTTTGGTTGTTTCCTGTCATGTTTTCTTGTAAAACTCTGCAGTCAAACAAATATTTACCTTTTTAACTGTGACAGAAAAACCCCAAATCATATTTTTATTAAATCCCATTAACTTGTGTCCTTTAAATGACATCAAATGCATCCCTGTTTCAGCTACATATGTTGGTGAAATTCAGCACAATGATAGTTGAAAATCTTTCCAGTGTTTGTGCACCAAATTATTGTGAAGATGTTGGTGTGGATAGTGAAAGAGAAATGCTCTCACCTGCTTCGACTGGTTGAACTGAGCAGCTCCAGGAGAGTTAATGTTCTGTAGGTTTAGAAAAGAGAATAGGAAGAGAATCAGTGATCGGTAACACATAAAAAATCATGATCTAACCCTCACTGATCATTTTCTGCCTCTGAAACTCAACATATTCCTCAGCCTTGTTGATAAATTGGAGGAATATAAATTGTTCTACCTGCTGTTTACTCTGAAAACCATTCGCTGATCTAATACGACCACGTACTAATGAGGAAAATCTGAGTGTTAGTGTCAGAAATGTTCTTCAAGTATTAAAATACCTCACATTTATTATTCCAATAAATAACGTATAACTTCAACTTGTGAAAATAATGAACCCTCCTATTGAACCTGAACATATATGGACATGATAACAGATTGTGTGAGTCTTTGTCTCCTGTCCTGTCATCAGTGCAGCATTATTTCCATCCCTGACAAGTTGCTCATGACAACAATGGTTCCTCTTTTTTGCATGAAGCTACTGTATTTAAGATCAGAGCTGTCTGGTTCATTCATCACTAGACTCTGAGCAGTTAGAAACCGAGCTGACAAAGCTGTGATCCGGTCAGTGTTTGAAGATGTGGACAACTCTCTCTGTCAGCCGCTGGATTTTTCTGCTCACCTTCGCTGTTGTGATGTTCCTCTCTGCATCACCAGGTAATTTACTGAACTGTGTGTGCAACTGGAATTTGAATCCCACATGGAAAAGAGTAGACTAGAGCTGAAATGATTAGTCAATTAATCAATTTGTGGACTGACAGAATACTAATGGCTGGTTACAGGTTCTTAATTGTGAGAAACTGCTGCTTTTCCTTGTCTTATCTGATAGTAAACTAAATATTTTTGAGTTTGAGAGAATTGATCAGACAAAACAAACATTTAAAAATGTCACCAGACTCACCAAGACAGTAATCAGGCGATTAATCAATGGAAATAATGAAAATAATCACGTACACTCAGCTATTTAAAAAATCTAATCAAAATCAAAAATGTGATTTGATATATTGATAATTTTAAGGATTATAACTTTAATGAACTGTGAAGCTCAAGATGAATGTCACGATTTTAGAAAGTAGAAACTACTGCATGAGTATTAAGGATTTTTCTGCAGTATTCAGTTAAATTTAAGACTTTTTAAGGCTCATTAATAACACACAGAATGTAATTTAACACCTATTTCTAAGTAATCACTAAACAGGACCTTGATACGCAGCAACAAATGGATGGATTAATCAATTAAAAAGCAATAAATTCAAGGTCTATATATGAACAAGACTTCTGTAAATGAAATCTACTACTTTCTCTACTACTACTTTTAATTTTGGTCTAGTTTGTCTCGTTGGTATGATAGCTAAACTGTAATTATGGCCTTGTTTCTAAAATAAATTAAAAACAAAAACATAAAAACACATTCTCAGTTTAATTTGGCCGCAATAATGCTCAAAAAGCTCAGCAGCAGTGATTGATGATCCACTTTTACTACACCGATGATTAAAAACCCAGCGATGAATGCTGAGTAATGACAGTATCTCTCTCTTTCTTGTGTGCAGTGGAGTCCTATGTTCCCGTTGTGGATCTGCCTTGCTGTCCCAGCGTCAGCTCTATGAAGGTCCACAGAATCAAAGAGTGTTTCGAGCAGAAACCACGGGATGACTGCAACATCCACGCCTTCCTGTAAGCACGACACGCTCGCCCAAATCTGAACGTTTCCATCTATGTTTCTACCCATCATCATTTTCAATAACTACAAAACAAAACTACAAACTACAAAACCTCTCTGTAGCATTTTTCTTTTCTCATTTTACTACTTTTTGGCAGCACAGGGGAATCCGTTCAACCATAACTGTTTGTATGATTCCTAAAGCTTCTGCTCTTGACTGGAACAGGAACTAAGCTGTAATATTGCTACTAGGCATGTTCCTAATGACTAATTTCCCTGTCGATTAACTAGAAATTGAAATTTAGACAAGTTGACTCGTCTAAAAGTCAGAAAATTCTTAGAAAACAGTGAAACTTTGGCACAATTTAACAGAAAAGGTTCATCGCTGTTTGAGCAGGATCACTGTGGTTTGGCTAACGTTAGCAGGGCTAGCACCAGCAGCCTTCTTTTCTTGCAGCTTAATGTCCACATGCCTGTGATGAATGAATTACACAATGTTATTTTCATTTAGTTGGATCGACTGGTTTAGGTTTAAGGTTAAATCATTTAGTTGACTGTTCATCTACAAGTCTCTACAAGTACAAAATTAATTTAAAATGCCCGTGGGACTAATGAATACAGCATGTTTAATTTTTTTCTGTCTTTTTCCTGTTTCTAGGATTAGAAACAAGAGGGGAAAAGAACTGTGCATCAGTCCAACTGCTCAGTGGCTTCAAGACCTGATAAAGAAGGTGAGAATGTGCCGTTAAAACTTCTTTCTGTCTGGTCACACAAAGCAGGTTCAGATGTAGTCTAGATTTGTAAAAATACCAGAAATGTTTCATGGTATTGTGCTAAATTTATAGGTCTGGAGAATCAGAAATGTTTCAAACTGGCTAAACTGTGCTCGGTTTTTAAAACCCAAATCTATAAACACAAGAAAATAAGAACGTTCCCAATAAGGTTTGGACCAAATACAGAACAAATACAGATCATAAGTAGGTTTTCCATCACAATACTTGAAATTCACTTTAGTCTACATCTGTTGAAAACTTATGAGGTAATAGTACTAATATTATTCCTCATTTAGCATCATGACCGCAACTCTTTTGTTATAAACCACGCTCTCCATTATCTCGACTCCCAAGTAGATGCTATAAATTGACAAATCAGACAATTATCACAACAAGAAATTAACAAGTTCTTCCTGAATTTCTTGGACTTGTCTTTTAATCTTTTCCCTCTCTTTCTCTACATTTCAGGGAAAATTATACTGCCCTCCAGATCTGTCGTTACTGGAAACCCGGCAACTGATGCAGCATGACAAAAAGATGTCCCAATTAGAACGTTTTGTGCTAATTTACTATTTATTTCTTTTACATTAATATCTATTTAAAAAGTAAATTATTTTTGTATTTCATTTTATATAGCACTAAAAGCACTCTTTGTGGCTCTCAATTACAGCGATGGCAGACCTGTTTGCTGTTAGCTGTTTGAACCTGGAACCAGAAATAAATCACAAATAACTGAATTAAAACACAACTGACTCATTTTTTCACACATGCAGTGTCTGGTTTTGTCTGGGGAGGGGGATTTCTGAGCTGACTCAGCATGACATTTCATTCAAACCACAGTGTAGAGAATAGTTTTTTTGACGCTGCAATACAGAATGAGAAACAACAGGAATGTCCAGCCTCATGGTTGTACGCCTCTGCCACATGTGGTGTTGAATTAAGGGTAGGTAAGTGTCTTTTTGTAGAACATTATGGTGCCACAGTGAAGTTAACCTTTGACCTTTTGGATATAAGATGTTATCATGTCATCATATTACCCTATTAGACGTTTGTGTTTAATTTTGTCAAAAACCGCTGACGAATTCTTGAGTTATGGCCACAAATGTGGTCACCGTGATCTTGACCTTTGACCTTTGACCACCAAATTCTAATTGGTTCACCCTTGAGTCCAAGTGAACGTTTGTGCCAAATTTGAAGAGATTCCCTCAAGGTGTTACGGAGATATGCCATTAAAAAGACGGCGACAGACGGATGGAAAGTGTAATATTCATCTATGAACTGCAGTGGTGGAAGTAGCAGAAAATGGAGTACAAGTACCTCAAAACTGTGCCTAAGTAAAGTATTTGAGTAGATGTACTTACAGTCATGTGAAAAAATTAGGACACTCTATGAAAACCTGTGTGTTTTTTAACATATTTGGACAGATGGATGTTTAATTAAATTTTAAATACACGTCTACAAGTGGAGGACATTAAAAACATCTGCCAACATGCCCAGGTCTGGCCATCCAAGCAAGTTCACCCCTAGAGAAGTAGTCACCAAAAACCTTAAAATGTCATCACGGGACCTACAGCAGGCACTTGCCACTGTTGATGTGAAAGTGCATGCCTCTACAATCAGAAAGAGACTACACAAGGAAGTGTGCAAGGAGGAAACCTTTGCTCTGTAAGAAAAACACGAAGGCCAGATTGAAGTTTGCGTAGAACGTAGACAAAGACCACAACTTCTGGAATAATGTTCTTTGGATAGATGAGTCTAAAATTGAATTATTTGGACACCGGTGCTTGAGGAACATGTAAAACTTAAAGCTGAAGTGGAACTGGACCCCGCAACATGACAATGACCCAAAAAATACCAGTAAATCCACCAAGGACTGGCTGAAAACTAAGAAATGGAGAGTCCTGGAATGGCTGAGTCACTGACAGACTTCACAACCGTTTGGGCATTGTGTCACACTAAAAGTGTCCGTTTATCTGCCCATGCACCGTCATCCTCCTAGAAAAGTTAATGCAGAGAGAGCCGCAAGCGTTGCATGTTTCCTCTTTTTAGCGTGAAGCTGCAGTATATAAGGCCACACCTCAATTTGGTGAGTCGAGCAGTTAGTAGCTGAACGACAAAGACGTTTCCAGCCCGAGATCCGGAGTCAGGTTTGCAGTGACTGAAGATGGGGAAGCTTATCTCTCTTCTGCTCATCCTGGGTGTTGTGATGCTCTTCTTTGCATCAGAAGGTACAGCTTTTTCTTTAGGATATTTTACCGTTTCTTTGCATCTTTTTACTTTGTTTAAATCAGCAAATCTTTAGCTATTTTAATTTAAACACTTTGGGCTGCTTCATGTGTATGAAAGTTCCTACACAAGTGAAGTTTATTATCGTTATTTATGCTGTTTACATTGTTTTGAAAATAGAGCAGGAAAGTATGAAGTAGTATAGTATGAAGCTCAGTGAGGTCATGTGGTCATTTTGAGTCTCTGTGGTCGTTTTGAGTCTCTTTGTTGTTGTTTTGAGTCTCTGAGAATCCATATATGATCATTTTGAGTCTCTATGTTGTTGTTTTGAGTCTGTGTGGTCATTTTGAGTCTCTATGTGGTCATTTTGAGTCTCTGTATGTGGTCATTGTGTGTGTGTGATGATTATCATTTTGATATGTAAAAATCAAATAATTTTATTCCAGAATAATCTCTCTCTCTCATGATGTGTGTGTTTGTGTGTTGGTCTGTCACAGGGCATCCATTCATACGTTTTCCCTGCTGCAAAGGAGGTAAAATTAGACTGAAAAGGGAAATCCAAGCGTGTTTTAAACAGACACGGAGACCGGACTGCAATGCAACTGCCTTCTTGTATGTACAGCATGCTTCAAGCGCACAAATACTAAATCTGAATAAAATGTTTCTGTGCTCATTTCAGTCTACAGTAATTCCTCAACCACTGCTGCTGGTTTTGAATGAATATGTCTAATTGTTTTGTTTGCCTCTTCCCTGTTTCTAGAATTATAACCAAGACAAATAAAACGTTGTGCATAAATCATTCTTCTAAGTGGCTTCAGGAGAAGATAGACATGGTGAGAATCGACCATTAAAACATCAACTTCCTGATCAGTCACACAAAGCAGGTTCACATGAGTTTGTGGTATAACAACTTTGGTGTATATCTGTCCTCCTCTCTTTTTTCCATCACCCTCTCTCCACAACAGGGACTGAAGTGTGGTCCATTGTTTCAGATTTCAAAACGCAGATTTAACATCATGGATGATGATGATGATGCTGCAGCATTGACCAAACATCGCCGCAAAGAAGCCATTCGCAACATTTTTGACTGATTTACTATGAGTTCTGTTGAAGAAAATATCATTTAAAAATGTTGTTTGCAATTTTATACAGCTTTGAAATCAATTTTTGTGACATTATTTAGTGAAATTGACTAACAGTGACAGCAGAGCTCTGGAACCAAAAATAAATCATGTTAAAGGGATTTAAAATGCAGTTGACTCGTGTTTTTCCACACATACAATGTCTGGATTTGCTGCTTCAATTTGGAAATTTAACTTACTAATAAACGGGGCAATGTATGATGTTACCACAGTCAGATGATGCCTCAATATGTGCAATCTGACACAGATTATGATTATGATTTCATTGGCTACATAAGTACACACTATATGGCCAAAAGTATGTGGACAAATATAAACATCACCTCTCATATGAGTCAGCTGAAGCAACATCATGCAACTATTTTATCTTAAAATCTCAGCTTCAAACTCATTTTGATGATGCACTGACTTGTAACGGGAAATGGAGCCTCAGTCATTCCCTCTCTGCTTCCTGAACATCTGTTGTTGCTCTATATAACTTCGGTTTTTCAGATCTCCCTCTAACTGTAGATGAGTTAAAAAGACTTCTGAAAATATTCAGATTTCTAAATGGAGTTTGGTGTGTTTGCTACACTTCCTGCTCCAGAAGCCGGGGGTTATGGGTAATATTCACGTGTTTCAGTTCAGTGAGTGGGACTACGCAGTCAGCCGCAACAAACAACTGTTTTCTTTATCGATTAATCTGCCTATGACGACCTCAATTACTCAGTAAATTATGCAGTGTAGGCAGCATCACCTCTGAAGATGCTGAACCCTGATAAGAGATGAATAATGAACCTGAACATATATGGACACGATTAGCTAACTCCACCACCTTCAGGGTGTGTGGGTCTGGAAACTTTTGACAACTTTTGTTCCTCTATTAGCATGAAGCTGGGGTATATAAGATCACGCATTTCTGGTTCACTCGTCTTTGGACAAGTTGAGCAGTTAGCAACTGAACAACAAAGACGTCTCCAGCTGAGAACCAGAGTCAGATTTGGTGCCAAGCAGCGACTCAAGATGTGGAAGCCTCTCTCCGTCAGCTGCTGGGGTTTTCTGCTCAGCCTGGGTGTCGTGATGCTTTTCTCTGAATCACAAGGTACAGCTCTACATTTACTGAATTTGTGTTGTTGTGTTACTGTAAGTAGTGGACCACACATGTGCCACACATAAATACAAACAAACTAACAGATCGAGGCAGCAGTAGAGTAACACCTTCCATGTTCTGCGAGGTGAAATTACAGTTTTTAATCGATGGAGTCTGGTGGCTTTGAACTCTTTATTAAAAAGCTATATCTCAAAAAGATTCCTGTGTTTTTGGTGCATCTTGGAGCAAATGTAATATGTGTAATCCTGGCTATTTACATGAGTAAGAATGGATTAATGTTATTAATGAATAATGAATCGTTCTCTCTCTCTCTCTTTCATGGTCTGGTACAGTTGATTCAACTGTACCCCAAGCACTACCCTGCTGCCCAGGAGGAGATTATAAAATACCTGGTATTGAAATCAAGAAGTGTTGTGAACAGAAAAAACGACATGGCTGCAATTACCATGCCTATATGTAAGTACAGCATCCTTTTAAAATAAGTCTGAAACAAATCTTTGTATTCATCTTTCTCTTCCCTGTAATCTGCTGAAAAACCAGTTGAGGATAATAGTTGTTTCAGAAGTTTCTTTAGTCGTCAGATGATTGGAATCACAAGTTATCAGACAAACAAAAAGCCCCTCTCCTACTGGGTTAAGCCTCTACTCATATGGGACTAATATTAAATGAGAGATGATCTATAAATGAAAGAAATTCAGTCTGTTTTATTTCCCTGTTTCCTGTTCTAGGGTTATAACTACAGACGACAAATCCGTTGTGTCAGCCAGATGCCCCAGGTCCATATCACAGCTCAGCTGACATGAATAGTTCAATTCTAGTCTCAGATGATTGAATCACAAGTATCAGACAAACAAAAGCCCTCCTACTGTTAAGCTCTACTCATATGGACTAATATTAAATGAGAGATGATCTATAAATGAAAGAAATTCAGTCTGTTTTATTTCCCTGTTTCCTGTTCCTAGGGTTATAACTACAGACGACAAAATCCGTTGTGTCAGCCCAGATGCCCCAAGGCTCCGGCGCTTCGGGACAGGGTGAGAATCAACCATTAAAAATCCACAGTCGAACAACCTTTTTTCTCTGATTAGTACCAAATTAAGTTGTTCTTAGAGATTATTAGCAAGCTCAAGACAAGTAAAATAAGTACATTTTAGTAATGTATGCTGAATATATCAACTGTATGTTAATGAAATGTTTCTGTCTCGACATCGCAGGGAGAAATAGACTGCCCCCCTGACATAAACATCAACAGAAGACGCTGATTCAAATTCCTGGATGACTTTGATATGGAATGAGAAAACTCTGCAGCAAAGCAGCTACTGAGAAGAATTTCTGCTGATTTACAGCTTACTGCTTTAACATAAACATCTATTAAAATGATTTTTTTAATGATGTTCTACAGCTTCTCTTTGCATCATTTAGAAAAGTTAATTACAGTGGTGGTTTTCTTTTGGAAATGATACTGTAATTTGAAATAAATAAATCACATCAAATGGCTTTGAAATGTGTCTGACTACTTTTTCTTCACGTTTGAAGGTCTAGTCCATGAGATTTAAAAAGCTGGCTGCAGGGATTTACTCCCATTCAGTCAGAAGACCATGAGTGAGGTCCAACACTGGGTGGTAAGGTCTCACAGTCAGGGAAACAGTTTATTTTAGAGGCATTGGATGGTCAGTCAAACTCACTAGAGCTGCAACAAATGACTGTTTTTCTAATCGATTAATCTGCCTATTACGTCCTCAATTACTCAATAAATCATGTAGAGCAGGCAGCATCACCTCTAAAGATGCTGAACCCTGATAAGAGATAAATAACGAACCTGAACATATATGGACATGATTAGCTAACTCCACCACCTTCAGGGTGTGTGGGTCTGGAAACTTTGCGCATGACAACTTTTGTTCCTCTATTAGCATGAAGCTGTGGTATATAAGATCACGCATCTCTGGTTCACTCGTCATTGGACAAGTTGAGCAGTTAGCAACTGAACAACAAAGACGTCTCCAGCTGAGAACCAGAGTCAGATTTGGTGCCAAGCAGCGACTCAAGATGTGGAAGCCTCTCTCCGTCAGCTGCTGGGGTTTTCTGCTCAGCCTGGGTGTCGTGATGCTTTTCTCTGCATCACAAGGTACAGCTCTACATTTACTGAATTTGTGTTGTTGTGTTACTGTAAGTAGTGGACCACACATGTGCCACACATAAATACAAACAAACTAACAGATCGAGGCAGCAGTAGAGTAGCACCTTCCATGTTCTGCGAGGTGAAATTACAGTTTTTATCGATGGAGTCTGGTGGCTTTGAACTCTTTATTAAAAAGCTATATCTCAAAAAGATTCCTGTGTTTTTGGTGCATCTTGGAGCAAATGTAATATGTGTAATCCTGGCTATTTACATGAGTAAGAATGGATTAATGTTATTAATGAATAATGAATCGTTCTCTCTCTCTCTCTTTCATGGTCTGGTACAGTTGATTCAACTGTACCCGGACAACTACCCTGCTGCCCAGGAGGAGATTATAAAATACCTGGTATTGAAATCAAGAAGTGTTATGAACAGAAAAAACGACATGACTGCAATTACCATGCCTATGTGTAAGTACAGCATCCTTTTAAAATAAGTCTGAAACAAATCTTTGTATTCATCTTTCTCTTCCCTGTAATCTGCTGAAAAACCAGTTGAGGATAATAGTTGTTTCAGAGGTTTCTTTAGTCGTCAGATGATTGGAATCACAAGTTATCAGACAAACAAAAAGCCCCTCTCCTACTGGGTTAAGCCTCTACTCATATGGGACTAATATTAAATGAGAGATGATCTATAAATGAAAGAAATTCAGTCTGTTTTATTTCCCTGTTTCCTGTTCCTAGGGTTATAACTACAGACGACGAAATCCGTTGTGTCAGCCCAGATGCCCCAAGGCTCCGGGCGCTTCTGGGACAGGGTGAGAATCAACCATTAAAAATCCACAGAGTCGAACAACCTTTTTTCTCTGATTAGTACCAAATTAAGTTGTTCTTAGAGATTATTAGCAAGCTCAAGACAAGTAAAATAAGTACATTTTAGTAATGTATGCTGAATATATCAACTGTATGTTAATGAAATGTTTCTGTCTCGACATCGCAGGGAGAAATAGACTGCCCCCCTGTCATAAACATCAGCAAAAGACGCAGATTCAAATTCCTGGATGACTTTGATATGGAATGAGAAAACTCTGCAGCAAAGCAGCTACTGAGAAGAATTTCTGCTGATTTACAGCTTACTGCTTTAACATAAACATCTATTAAAATTATTTTTTTAATGATGTTCTACAGCTTCTCTTTGCATCATTTAGAAAAGTTAATTACAGTGGTGGTTTTCTTTTGGAAATGATACTGTAATTTGAAATAAATAAATCACATCAAATGGCTTTGAAATGTGTCTGACTACTTTTTCTTCATGTTTGAAGGTCTAGTCCATGAGATTTAAAAAGCTGGCTGCAGGGATTTACTCCCATTCAGTCAGAAGACCATGAGTGAGGTCCAACACTGGGTGGTAAGGTCTCACAGTCAGGGAAACAGTTTATTTTAGAGGCATTGGATGGTCAGTCAAACTCACTAGAGCTGCAACAAATGACTGTTTTTCTAATCGATTAATCTGCCTATTATGTCCTCAATTACTCAATAAATCATGTAGAGCAGGCAGCATCACCTCTAAAGATGCTGAACCCTGATAAGAGATAAATAACGAACCTGAACATATATGGACACGATTAGCTAACTCCACCACCTTCAGGATGTGTGGGTCTGGAAACTTTTGGCAACTTTTGTTCCTCTTTTAGTGTGAAGCTGTGGTATATAAGATCACGCATCTCTGGTTCACTCGTCATTGGACAAGTTGAGCAGTTAGCAACTGAACAACAAAGACGTCTCCAGCTGAGAACCAGAGTCAGATTTGGTGCCAAGCAGCGACTCAAGATGTGGAAGCCTCTCTCCGTCAGCTGCTGGGGTTTTCTGCTCAGCCTGGGTGTCGTGATGCTTTTCTCTGCATCACAAGGTACAGCTCTACATTTACTGAATTTGTGTTGTTGTGTTACTGTAAGTAGTGGACCACACATGTGCCACACATAAATACAAACAAACTAACAGATCGAGGCAGCAGTAGAGTAACACCTTCCATGTTCTGCGAGGTAAAATTACAGTTTTTATCGATGGAGTCTGGTGGCTTTGAACGCTTTATTAAAAAGCTATATCTCAAAAAGATTCCTGTGTTTTTGGTGCATCTTGGAGCAAATGTAATATGTGTAATCCTGGCTATTTACATGAGTAAGAATGGATTAATGTTATTAATGAATAATGAATCGTTCTCTCTCTCTCTCTTTCATGGTCTGGTACAGTTGATTCAACTGACCGACAACTACCCTGCTGCCCAGGAGGAGATTATAAAATACCTGGTATTGAAATCAAGAAGTGTTATGAACAGAAAGAACGACATGACTGCAATCACCATGCCTATGTGTAAGTACAGCATCCTTTTAAAATAAGTCTGAAACAAATCTTTGTATTCATCTTTCTCTTCCCTGTAATCTGCTGAAAAACCAGTTGAGGATAATAGTTGTTTCAGAAGTTTCTTTAGTCGTCAGATGATTGGAATCACAAGTTATCAGACAAACAAAAAGCCCCTCTCCTACTGGGTTAAGCCTCTACTCATATGGGACTAATATTAAATGAGAGATGATCTATAAATGAAAGAAATTCAGTCTGTTTTATTTCCCTGTTTCCTGTTCCTAGGGTTATAACTACAGACGACGAAATCCGTTGTGTCAGCCCAGATGCCCCAAGGCTCCGGGCGCTTCGGGACAGGGTGAGAATCAACCATTAAAAATCCACAGAGTCGAACAACCTTTTTTCTCTGATTAGTACCAAATTAAGTTGTTCTTAGAGATTATTAGCAAGCTCAAGACAAGTAAAATAAGTACATTTTAGTAATGTATACTGAATATATCAACTGTATGTTAATGAAATGTTTCTGTCTCGACATCGCAGGGAGAAACAGACTGCCCCCCTGTCATAAACATCAGCAAAAGACGTAGATTCAAATTCCTGGATGACTTTGATATGGAATGAGAAAACTCTGCAGCAAAGCAGCTACTGAGAAGAATTTCTGCTGATTTACAGCTTACTGCTTTAACATAAACATCTATTAAAATGATTTTTTTAATGATGTTCTACAGCTTCTCTTTGCATCATTTAGAAAAGTTAATTACAGTGGTGGTTTTCTTTTGGAAATGATTCTGTAATTTGAAAAAAATAAATCCCATCAAATGGCTTTGAAATGTGTCTGACTACTTTTTCTACATGTTTGAAGGTCTAGTCCATGAGATTTAAAAAGCTGGCTGCAGGGATTTACTCCCATTCAGTCAGAAGACCATGAGTGAGGTCCAACACTGGGTGGTAAGGTCTCACAGTCAGGGAAACAGTTTATTTTAGAGGCATTGGATGGTCAGTCAAACTCACTAGAGCTGCAACAAACGACTGTTTTTCTAATCGATTAATCTGCCTATTACGTCCTCAATTACTCAATAAATCATGTAGAGCAGGCAGCATCACCTCTAAAGATGCTGAACCCTGATAAGAGATAAATAACGAACCTGAACATATATGGACACGATTAGCTAACTCCACCAGCTTCAGGGTGTGTGGGTCAGGAATCTTTGCGCATGACAACTTTTGTTCCTCTTTTAGCGTGAAGCTGTGGTATATAAAATCATGCATCTCTGGTTCACTTGTTGTTGGACTCTGCTGAGTAGAGCAGTTAGCGACTGAACGATAAAGACATCTCCAGCTGAGAACCAGAGTCCGATTTGGTGCCGAGCAGCGACTGAAGATGTGGACGCCTCTCTCCGTCAGCCGCTGGGGTTTTCTGCTCAGCCTGGGTGTCGTGATGCTCTTCTCTGCATCACAAGGTACAGCTCTACATTTACTGAATTTGCAGAGTTTTAAATATAAAGCTTTCCTTTAAAGAATAACTCAGGGAGTTTTGAACCTAGGCTTCATTTTCCCATGTTTTTGGGTATAAATGATTGGGAGCTGCTAATTTAAAGCTGCCTCGACTGGTTTGTTTTAATGTGTGACTTTCAGTGGTTGAAGAAGTATTCAGACCCTTTACCAACAATATAAACAAACTAACCAATCAAGACAAGAGTAGATTAGCATTTCCCATATTCTGCAAGGTAAAATTACTGTTTTTGCCAATGAAGTCTGGTGGTTCTGATCAAACAAAAAGGCCTTTACTCTTTTAAAAAGGTATGTCTTTGTAGGAATCCTATCCATAATGCTGTCAGATACTTATAGCAATAATAATAGTGTAATGCTATTGATTAATGGTATTAATGAATAATAAATCTCTCTCTGTTATGGTGTGGTGCAGTTGATTCAAACACCAGAGCACTAAGCTGCTGCGAAAAAAGCCAAATGAGAATACCTGGCGTGGTGATCAAGGAGTGCTATTTACAGAAGGCGGACAAAACCGGCTGCAGTTCCGATGCCTACATGTAAGTACAGTATGCTTTTAAAACGTCTTTGAACACACATAAGTCTGAAATGAATCTCTATTTATCTCTCTCTAATGTCATCCCTGTGATCTGCAATCACACAAGTCACATCACCATGACATTTTATAACCGTATATCTATAACCAGTAACTGGATGATCTTTGTTTCTGTGATCTCTCTAGGATTAAAACCGACACTGGTAAAGTTATTTGTGCCAGCCTAGGAGCCCCAAGGATCCAAGCGCTTCTGGAGAAGGTGAGAATCAACCATTAAAAATTCACCCAGTCACATAGTCTGGGTCCACCAATGTGATGATTGTGACTTTCCTGAGCCAAGTCCTGTTAATTTCCTAATTAGTTCTTGGCAATTTGGTACCAATCTAGAGAAAATAACATTTTCCTAAAAGGAAGTAGATACTTTATGATCTAAAACAAGTGTAATTAAAGATGTAACTCAAGTTGTAATGAACAAATACCACTGATGAAGCATCATAAATTCACAAGTATATAATGACTTTCATCAACTTTTCTGTGTAATTTCATAGTTCCTTTTTCTCTCTCTCACTCTCTATACCACAGGAAGAAATAACATGCCCTTTGATCATGACCATCTCCAAAAAACGCAAATTCATGTTCGTGGAAGAAGATGACATGGAGTAAGAAAACTTTGCAGCAAAGCAGCTACTGAGAGGGATTTCTGCTGATTTACAGCTGACTGCTTTAACAGAAACATCTATTAAAATGTTTTTTAATGATGTTCTACCGCTTCTTTTTGCATCATTTAGAAAAGTTCATTACAGCAGTGGTTTTCTATTGGAAATGATTCTGTAATTTGAAAAAAAATAAATCACATCAAATTGCTTTGAAATGTGTCTGACTACTTTTACAACACGTTTAAACGCGTAGTTTTAGTGCAGTGGTATGGTGTAGTGGTTATTCACTGCATTAATGGGGATTTCTGTGAAGAGTATGTGCAGTAAAAATGGAAACACCAGATCAATTTTTAGCTTGTCTTAACCTCAGTGACCACATCCCATATGAATATTGCATTCATTGGTTTATTTGCATCATTACATGAATGACTTTAGGTATTCCCTAAAGCTGATGAATAAACTATGCTAATGGTTTCAGATCCTTATCAAGACTGATTAGTCAAAAAAATGGCCATTTTGATAATCAAGTCATTTTTAAAACAAACAAAAAAGAATTAGATGCTGTTTTTGATCTTTCAAATATTTAATTTTCTGTTTTTCTCTGCGTTATTTCTTCCTAACGTGACTATCTTGGATTTTAGATTATTGGTTAAATATTACAAGCCATTACCTTTGACTCTAAGAACTATTTCCTAACATTTTACTGATTAATCAACAATGAAAATAATCATTAGTTGCAGTTCTAATATCCTTTTTTTTTTTTAAGATATAATTTATCCTCAACTGCTGTAATTACTTCCACAAGTGTCAGAATGAGACAGATATAAGGTCACAGTGACTTTGACAACCAAAATCCAAGTGAACGTTTATGCCAAATTTGAAAAAAGTAGCTTGAGGCGTTCCTGAGAAATTGCGTTCATAAGAATGGGACAGACAGATATAACACCAAAACAAAATGTCCGTATGGAACCATAAATGATTCCTACGAGCACCATCAAAAGTACTTTTTCATTTTGATATCTTGAGACAAAATACTTCTTGATTCGACTACTTCTTTCACCACTGATAAAATGTATAGCTGCATGTTAACTGTATCTATTGGGGTTACAAATGTATAGAAGAAAGGCAGATGGCAAAATTGCTGGGTAGTTATAGGTGTGAAACGAACTCTTCTAACCTTTATTACTAAAGGGATTCATCAAAGTCACAAATTGTACCCAGTCATACAAGATGTCCAATGTCTTCAAGTTGGGACGTTTTACATAACAATTTGAACGGTTTACGCAATGATGAAACTCTTTCAGGGCCATTAGAAAAGAGATTAATAGAAGATAATGAGAACTGTGAAGCAATGCACTGCACCAATATAAATGTTCATGTCATTCGAGTTGTCTCATCTGTGGTTGTGATCAAGGTGGAACATCTGACAGTTACTGATGTTGATATAAACACACAATGCTTCCCCAAACAGCCAGTCTTAACTGATTATCTGCTAACGAGTCAACCATTTTAGAGAACCGACAGGAGCACATTGTCACGGTGACACAGTGGATCAAGCAACGAGAAAGAGGAAGTGGTGCTTTTGGTTGTGCCTAAATTGTGATATTCGAAAAGGTGGTTGCTTCACTTTAATGCTCGTTTGCAACCCAAAGTATAATCTACAATCTGCGTTTAACTGAATCTGATGAAAGACAGCCTATAAAACAAGTGTTCAGAAATTAAAAATGACTTGTTTTTGTATTAGAATCTCATTTGAAATGTGAGACAAACACATGGAAACAGTCAGCAAGACTTCACCAGCAAACCTACAGAGTTTGCATGTACTATTTAGATTAATTAGAAACTGCTTACTGTTTTGAAATAATTATGCACACAGTCGATTATTTTTTTGCACTTAAGCGGTTGTGCAATCATAATTTGAAGCTGCATCTACATGGTTCTTTAAGGTGATATCCACAGCGAAAGGCTTCACAAATGACATATTTTGCGGATTTTCAAAGTGAAAAGAAGAAAAGGCAAAGCCTGCAAGAGACTAAGTAGGATGCTCAAATTCAATTACTGATTAATTTTCAAAAAAACATGTAATTTAGCCCAACATATGTATTCAAAGTAAGGTTTTTAGATGAGAGGTGATCAAGATCTGCACCACTTCTATAGAAATCAAGAACGTATTTCAGTACAAAGGCCATTAAGAACCTGTTTATATACAGTAATCATCCTGAGGAGATGGAGTGCAGCTGTAAAGCTGTAACACCTTAAAGACTTCTCGACCATGTTGGCATTAAACCTGAGATCCAAAGTTTATTCCTAGCTTTGGAAACAGCAGTTGCATTTGGTCAACAACTGATGTCAACAATGAGCGTTCAATCTCAGTGTCAAGCTTTGATAATTTCATTCAACTTGTCAGTAATGCTCAGACCAGATCAAGTTCAGACTTCTTGAGCTTTAGTTGTTCTAAATATTCTCTTTCTATTCTGCTTGAAGGACGCATGCACAGTTCGTGTGCAGATGCTACATGGACAATCGCATACGTACACCCCTCCGATGACAAAGTTTACGTCGCACGGACCTTCATGTACTTGCGGATGCGTAAAGTAAACACTGCCTTCAAGGAAGCAGTCCTGACCACAACTATCAGGAAATGACTTTGGAGCTGTTTAAAACTAACTTTTTTTTTTTTAATTGGCTGCAAGTTTTCTTTTCCCCACTTGATGGCAACAAAGTTATGATAAACACTGACCTATAGTCATAGTATTGCTGTCTCTTGCTTACACAGAAGGATAGTGTATATGGTGTGTATGTTGTTTGTGTGTTGCAAACCTTGAAAGACGTTCATCAGCCTGGTTCAGTGGAGAGTTTCAGTTTTGGATACAAACACCGCCTCATAAGTTCCTCAGGCCTGTGGAGAACAAAAAGTGTAAACGCTGAAAGGTTTTGGCATGAAAATCTGCAAAAATTCAGCAATACAAAAATCAGAAATGACTCCAAACATAACTTATAACTCCAAACAATGCACACATACAAATGGAGATATTTGTGGATTAACTTGTGGTTAATGAATGGTTTAACTAATTCTGTTCACCACCTCAAAAATGTCAGAAGTCCTTATTTTAACCTGCAGGGGGAGACCAAGAGTCATGAGGCCCAAATCAAATACATATTTTAAAACATTCTTGTAATCTAATTAGATTCATCACTGATCTTTTTTTTACATTAATTGATAAATAAAATTAAAAGTCAAGATGAGACTAGAAACACAAGACTTTTTAAAGTATCCTTTCATCACATCAATCATTCATCAATCTCATATGGGAATCCAAATGACGCAGCAGCTGTATTTTTCCAGCTGACATTCACCCCACTACTGTCAGCGCAGTGTGTACCATAAAAGGGTATAAATGAAACACTTGATCTGTATGTGGGGGGGTTAATTTTCCCACTTTGTTCTCCATTTATCACTCTGAGGTTAAAAATCAATAAAAGTAATGCGCTATATTGAGATACTGTTACAAATTAAACCCATTTTTTTGGATTTTCCTCTTTAATACTCATTTTTGTCTGGATTATTCAGCCTTTAATTGGTCTTTCTATTCAAAGCTTTGAGTTTTAAAACCTTTCCTGCACGACTCTTGCTATTCTATGATTATACGAGTATACATTATGTAGATCTAAGTGTTTTCTGTATGTACGTGCAAGTCTCTCTGTATATATTATATATTTTACAATAGTTGCATGTTATTAATGTGGAAACAAGTTGATAAAAATTTAATAAATAATAAAAAATATCATATAATCACATAAAATGCATGTTTTGCACATCAGCAGGCCAGAAACCAAGAAGTTTCCTACATTTACATGCAACATTTTACAGTAAAAACTATCGTAATATAAGCTTATAACGTCAGCTAAAGCCATCCACGTAGCTGTGGTGGGCTAGGACAAAACCAGACTGAGCCGTAAATGCCACGCAAACAAAATAAACAACAAAAAAAAACAACCAAAAAAAAAAACCAAACCAGTCATCTTCATCTGATTCTCTGAAGTCGCTCAAATCGACAGCATCATTACCGACGATTCAGCTACTGTTGTGGTTAAAGTGTTTTCATTCTGGTTCTTATCATTGTGTCACTTGTCTTTGCAGTGAGAAAAAGAGAAAGAGTAGAAGGTGTGAACATTACAGCTACTTCTGCTCGAACCCGTCGTGTGATTTATTCTGAGATCTTTTAAACATTATTAATTGAGTTTAAGTAAGAGTTTATGCCCCTGAAAAGGAAGTCGAACACACAAATCAGGCCTAATGTGATATAAAGGAAAAATTGAGGAAATGATTGTAGCTTTGGTTTCTGTGTCATATCTTGAGAAAGGAATTAAACTGGGTTTCAACAAGTTAAATTTAAGACCATTTTAAGGCATTTTTAAGACCAATATGAATGCAATTCAAGACCTATTTCACATTCAACCTGGCGAAAAAGTACAAAGGACATTGATGCCTTTATACCCTATATAAAAGTGTATTTAAAATGGTTTACTTCTAGAAATAATTATGTTTTTGATGTGAGGACACACCATGTTTGCTGGGCTGCGCAGTTTGCATTAGTGGCTATCGGTTCCATGTTGGTTTTGTTTTGTAGTTTTGCTACAGTGTGAACAATGAACTCATTTAAAAATCATTTTTAAGACATTTAAAGGCCTAAAATTCAGATGATTGGATTTAAGGCTTGAAGAACTAGTAGAAACCCTGTTACACCCACCATATTCTTGTACAAACCCTCTTTAATTTGCATTTAACACCAAGTTGTTTCACTCATATCACACAGTTGTCAGTGGTTGAAGTTTGCTCATCAGTCACATTTGACCTTCTATGTCTTCAAAACCATTTCCATAACAACCAGGCAAACTCCATCCACCGATAAAGACAGTGTCATATGGTTGATAGCTGTGAAAAAGGCTTGTAAGTGGGTCTTGAGTTGGGATAATTTTGAGAATTATCTCATTTTAACTGTGTTCTACTACCAGCATCTTGTATTTCACTGTATTTATATAAACATCTGTTTGTTTGCACGAACCTGACCGTGATTTCATCACATCCTTGGGCATTAGAGTATGACAAAGCATTGGGTCTGCCCTGATGAATAATGAACTCTTTTGTACTGAAAGTATTAGTAAGACAGTGAATGCTGATTTTAACGTTATCCCCTGTGAAGCGGAGGTATGATTAGTGTAGCACATGATCCAGTCATAGTTCTGAAACTCTCTTATTTGGCGTAATTACTTCCCCTTTCTTGCATTATGCTACAACTTAAAGCAGACACCGGAGGGGGGGGGGGCAGGAAGTAATTGAGGGTTTGCAAGGAAACATGGTCCTTCCTGGCATGTGGAAACCATGAAGTCAGAAAATTTCCAGCTTAAAATTACTTTTCTTCAAGACCTTTCGATCTGATCCCACATGACACCAGCTGTCTATTTATTTATTTAATGACAGATACAATTAGCAGCCTTATTTTCAGATTGAGAAGCACTTCGTGTCAAAATAAAACTTTTGTTTTTCAGCTTTAACACTTGATTTAGAGCTGCAGAAGCAGATATTGTGGCTCTCTGCACCCAGCCAAACCTCAAAACCTGTTCTTCTTAAACGAAACTCCTACTTCTCAATTTTATCAGCTTTTATACATACTATTTTAGTCACTAACCAGAGTTCATGAGTGTACTGAAAGTGGTTATATTCATTGGTAAGCTGATTCACCTTTGCCAGTCATCTGATACAAAGGCCAACACATCAATCTCACCTTCCTTTTTTGAGGTGAAGTGGGGCAACCTACCAACCCAGTCCCACATGCTACAAAAAAATGTGTTAACAGCCACATCAGAAATGAAAAGTGTTAAAAGCAGTCAAAGAAAAGATGGGAGAGATGTGATACTGTTTAAATGTAGGGACAACGGCACAACAAATGAAACCATTCCACTGGGAGGTGATGCTTAGCACAATCCTATGCTACTTAAAGGTGCTACATGTAAGTTTTTGCTACCATTATATAGCATACGTTAGCATTAAAAGCTTACCAGTCAAGAGGAAAATTGCTGTCTCCAATGGTGGAAAGCAACACCAATGTTAACTCTTTTTTTGCTTCTTTTTCCATCACTTCTTTTTTCTACTTAAGTTAGCATGTTAACTAGCTAGCCCTGGTCTGTCCTGTCTTGTAATAAAACTTTGCTTTTAATTCTAATCTCCTGTATTGTAGACACAACAATGGCTGAAGGTCTTGGTAAGAAAACAGCTGTTAAAGCTAATGTTAGCTATGTAGCATTAGCAAAAACGTACATATAGCAGCTTTAATCGTAAAATCCATCAGTTTTTCATTCACTGGTCAAACACTAATCACTGTTAGCATAGCGTCATCCATAGCAACATAGCCAACTCTTCTTTTAGCTTAGGAGTTCCGTTTTTTTAGTAAATGGTTCTCTTAATACCTCTTCAGAGAAAACTCTTAGTTAGGATTTTTTTGTAGTATTTAGGGCGACTCCTACTGGTGTGAAAAATACTTTATGAATACTCGGGTTTGGTTGATTACTTGTCAGGGTATCAGTTGAATTACGTTGGTAATATAGTGTACGGATTCATGCTAAATCAAATGGTGCCAAAGTTTGGTGAACAACTTCATCTACATCTTCAGGTAATTACTTACTAGCTGGATTAAGTTGTTATTAGAGATAACTTGGCTTTTTTTACTGACCTGACTGACATTAGCTTAGCATGTTTACTAGCCAATGGCTGTGTCAGAAATTTCTTACCAGTATTTAGTATACTAAGACTAAAGAGAGACTAAAGTACCAAAAAAGGCACTGTTGGGAACCATATTGGCTCAACTTTAAACAGTACCCAACCATAATGAATTCAACCCCTGGTCCACTGTCCACAACCAGGACAGAATCTGCAGTTTCTCCAGAATCAGAGATTCATAAGGGTTTTCCAGGAAAGCTACACAATCTGATTTCCTTTAAAAAAAATCAACAATTTCCATGACCTCGGTGAACCTGACCTACTCATATCTGACTGCTGATTCAGGAGTCTCCTAGCTTAAACCTCCTGGGTCTTCTCCCACAGTTTAAAGGTTTTCTTCGTTGCTGCAATGGCAGATGTAAACATGGCCCACTCAGATTCTCAGTTTCTTTCTAAACAATACAGGAAAAATCTTCTTCAAGGCCTCAACCAGACATTCTCACTTCAATCTGACTACACTAGGTTTGTCCAGCAACCCCCACCTGATCCAACTGCATTATGGGAATCTATGACATCCACTGTAGCATCTTGACATGAAGGGCCCTGTCAGCATTTCTAAAATTTTAGCAAGCATGGGGGGACAGAACTGAACGCATCCCCCCTCAAGCCACAGGCAGCCCTGTTGCATCAACTTTGCACCCGTGGTAAACCACAAGCTATGGAGAGAAGCTGAGTGTGTGAATACATGTGATAGGAAAGGAAGTATGGTCTGGTTTGTGTATACATTGTAGAGTATGCAACATGTCGGTACTTCTTCCTCTTTCATTCGTGCAAACTCATGATATCAATAAGAAACGTTTCACTGCTCCCATCAGACTTTGGCTGGAAACTAATGTCGAGATAATCTGCATTATGCTAAAAATATAAACTCATTTGAAGAAGACTTTGTTGATAATTTAGCACATTATAACAGAGTTGTTGTCTCTCTAATAGCTTCCATCAGACTGGCATCTCAAACTGTTGCCAGACAGCTACAGACAAACTTTCACACTTACTAAATAAAAAGAGGGGGAAGTGTTTTGTGATTTCATTCAGACACTTGAAAAGAGGAAAGACACACTTAAGAAGTCTACACATACAATTGTGTAAATACAACAGATTAAATACCAGTTAGGCCTTGGCAAAAATGTGTATTTCTTCTAAAATGCTGCAATAAAACTGAATTCCATCATGTGTCCACAAACTATATGACTGGACTTTTGAGATCTGTCTTCGCATTCCTTTCACGCTGCTCATGTCTTATATGTCATGAACTGAATGCAAGATACGACCAAAAAAAAAGCCACAGTCATACCAAATATTGACGTAATTTCAGAGGACACTATTTGAAAAATGCAACTCCTCCACTGTTATCAGCCCTCTGCTTACACAACACTACAATTTCTGGGATTAATGTATCACAGACAGGGATTGAGAAATTAATCAGTGGCTTTATTTTTATTTTTTTAGTGGGAAACTCTGTAAGTAGGAAATAGTTTATTCTGCATGTGAACCCCTGTGAAAAATACCCTGACTGTTGCAACTGCGAAGGAGAACCAGGGTAAAAGGAAAGTAGGAAGGAAGTTTGGTGTATTTTAAAATCCTCACCACCCCTAACAACCTAAAGTGGTAGATGCTGGGGGAATTTAGCGTCAACTCATCATTTCTTCTACCGGTTTCTGTCTGCTTGTCTTCAAATTAAACAGTTAAGCCAGAAAAATACTGTGCATACACAGTGAGAGCACAGCAACAGACAATTCAGACAAGTCTTATCAATTCTCAGAGGTTATCTCCTTTAAACAAACACAACCTATACCAAACCCCACCCCCACCCCACAGCACTTATTTCTCAGAAATCCCTAACAGCAAAATGACTGAAATGAATTAATCACTTACTGATTTACAGGGCGACCAAGAACGTTGTGGCGCCACAGAGGCTGCTCTGGCCCGCTATCCACTTCCTCTTCTTAATTATTAAATCAACACTCATGCACTTACTTGGTTCAAATCACCTGCATCAAGACAGCAGAAAACAAGTCTTAAGTACTAGAGTTGAAAGCAACTTCAAAAGGACTTCTTCTAGTTTTATTGAAGACATTACAGTTCTCATCAGAAAGGCTTCATCAGTTCTAAATGTTGGGAAAGGTTTGTAACATTGTACAGAAGCTAAACAATGTTGTGCATGTTGTGCAATGCAGTGAGGAGCGCTTGGACCTTTGCAAAGCCCAAATAATCACTCCACAGGCGTTCAGCACAACATACAATGAGCAAGAACATCAGGACAAGACTCAGCAGTACATCTACACCTAAAGGTCTGTTGAAGATACTAACGTCCACATCTTGGATAGAGAGGACAGAAGGAGGCCATCTATGTCCAACTGGAAGGACCATCGCTAAACCAAGCCGTTAAGAACTGGTGAAGCCTTTCAGATGAGAGCTGAAACGTCTTCAAGAAAACTAATAGAAGTCTAGTTGCCTTCAACTCCAGCGCTCAAGACTACCATGACCTGGATGACCGAGAACCTACATAGACAGCAGGAAACTGCAGCAGTCTAAAAGTTTAGTTTATGCACAAAGCATTTAAAATTAGATCTTCTGAGAAAACAAAAAACCGAAAGTCTGCTGAATGCAGAAGGTTCTGCTTTTACCCTGATGTAATTCCTAGTCATTTCCTTTTTCTTTTTTAATCATTTCATTTTGGTTAAATGAGCAGCACTGCCCCATTCACCCTCACATCAGTGCCTCGTGGATGACACAGTCTTGGGTGTACATACATTTCAGTGTACGTGGGTGTAGTTTTTTTTTCTTCTTTAGACGCGTGAGAGCAGAGGAAGGTCTAGGGGTTTGCATTCATTGCTTCCAACTTTTACAGCTGTTATTTTAAAAGCTGCAAGTTTACAAATGTAAACTTGACTTTTCATTAATACGAACAATATAAACCTTTGACCGTACGGTTATATACTGCACTTATACTCCTCTGCAACCTTTCGAGAGCTGTGCTGATTTCTGTTTCAGTTCTGTTCAGCTAGAGCATCTGTGGGAGTAACACGTCAACACTGTACACAGATGAGAAGACAACCTGTTTAATGTCTATTTATAGATCGTCAATAGTGTGTCAGTCCATCTATGCAGGATCGCACACACTAATTAAACAAGTAAAGCATAATTTCTACTTGTTGTGCCACTAAATCTCTGTCATTTGGTGGAAGAAAAGCACTTAGTAGCCACTTAAGTACAACATGACATGACATGAATTTTAGATTGACAACGTTTTTTTGAGGTGTCAACACAGGAAAACAAGGGCCGGGTCTAGGTATTACTCATGTTGTGAGGGCCTAAATCTGTTTATACAGTCACATTATGGTGGGTTGCCTTCCTCAAAGTGAGTCCTTATGACATAAATGATTAAATTTTAAGATGAGGACATGTTGTAAGGTTAGATTTAGGGTTAGGACAAGCAGTACTTATGGTAGTTATGACACCTACGAACTACCACAGAGGTGGTTTTGAATAATTTGGGTGGTGCTAATGTGTTTGTCAGTGGACAGATGACAGGACAAACTGATAAATGTCTATTTATAGATTATCGATGGTGTGTCAGCACACTAATACAGTCAGTAACAGAAAATTTCTGCTCGTTATTTACGTCATCAATTAGCGTGGGATCACGGGGAGTTGTCGTTCTCTTATTGTGTTTTATTTATAGGTTAAAATTTAATTCATAGTTTGTTCTGCCACAATAATTAAACCTGGTAAAAACACTGAATAAAGCAGAGCTGCTGCTAATGTTAGCTCAACTTGTTTTTGAAGTTGGGATTCCTTCAGTGTTCCTCGTTTTCACTGGAAGCCGAATTATCCACAGTGGTCTTCACTTCTCCAAAACAAACGGACCAAGTGATTCAATCTGGTAAAAACACTGAATAGAAAACAGTTTCAGGTTAGAAAACACTGACAGAAACAGGACATCAGGAGCTGCTGTTTCCTCAGCTTCTTTCTCTGATTAGTTAAGATCCAGACACCGGATGACAAAAATCCTCCATCAACAGTTAGAAAGTCTGAAAATGTTTTGATATCCAGCCATCTGACTAACAGCTGGAAACCTCTGGCAAAGGCATCGGAAGTAGGGAAGGGGCAGCGAGTGTCCTGGCCTATATTTGTGTACGGTTTTTAACCACATGAAGACATAATTTCAGTGCGTGATGGTAGTTAACTTCTGGTTGGTGCTTCAGGACAACTTGACTCTTTTCTTAACATCACTACAAAATATTGACAAATTACTCTGGTGCTGTACAGTCATGTTACATGTGAGTGGGAGCTCATTATTTCATGCTGTGACATGTCTGTGTGTCACAGGGTTGGAGTACATTATGACTGGATGCTAGAGCATTACCAGCCCTGAACGATTGCCAAACTCTTTATGACATAAATGTCACAGAATTTACTTCCTTAAAATGAGAATAGCTTCAATTTTAAGGGGAAAAAAACATATAATTTATCATTTGTTCTTACAGAGAAGAAAATTGATTTGAGGCAGATTTACTCCAGCGTCAATTAAGTTTGGTGTCCAATTTATAACTTTTTCCTTTATTAATTCTTTAATAAATGCACTGGTATAACAAGTTGTAACATGTCCAAGACCTCAGACCTGTGAGGGATTCCTAATACAGCCCCCACGATAATGAAGAAAAACCGTGACTTGATTTTCCACACGAAATGCCATGATGAAAGTGTTTCCTCTCGGTCACTTCGCGGAATTCCCCGTCAATCTGTAGGTCACTCATTCAGATAAAGAGAGTGGAAAAAAAAAAAAAAAGGGCAGGAAGATGACTAACCAGACGAGCTGCTTCTGCTTTTCAGGCCTTAAATATGCAGCATTTTCAGATGTCTGTCAGTTCAGCAAGCTCTCTGGAGAGGACAGGACAAGAAAGACCAACAGAGACGAATTGGTTCAGTATTTATCAAGCTAATCTTATTCATCATCCTTTTTGAAAATGGTCAACTCTGGAAGCATCCTCAAGTGTGCACTGGTCGCCATTGTCCTGGTGGCTCTGGCCAGGTCTGGATCAGCAGGTAAGATTAATCCTTTTATAAACAAGCTCTTACAGATGTCTGTTCTTCCAAGTGTGAGCCATTTAAAATAACATTTCTTGTCTTTTCCATTCATCTTCAGCTGAGAAGCTGGCATCCTGCTGCAAGACGGTAACCAAACGGGAGATAACTGAACCAATCCTAGGATACTTGGTCCAGAAACCGAACCCACCATGCGTCAAAGCTGTCATGTAAGTAAGACGAGCAATGCTGTATGTACATGTTGAAAAATAAAAATGTGACCTTCATAATTTAGTCTAAAAAAGTGAAAAAATGAACTGTTCCAAACAGAATCTGCCTTTAAATTAAGCTGATTATACGACTATATCAAGTCAAACCATCTTGTATTTTAGGAGAAAGTGCTAATGTTGTTTTTTTTGTTCATTCCTGCAGCTTTCAGACAAAGTCCGGCCTCTTCTGCAGTCAGCTGACCGCTCCCTGGGTTCGCCGCAAGATTTTTGCATTCGAGTGAGTTTAATTTTTCTGTTCACGCTCACTTGGACTTTCTCTACACTCGTCCATTCCTCAGTCGCAGCCTGGTTGTCTCACATTTTGTCTTTTACCGTCTCTCTCTCACAGGGCAGCAAAAGCTGAGGCCAATGTCATGGCTATGACCTCCCAGCCTCCCGTCTCCCTCCTCTCCATCATCACATCCACTGCCTCCCCCCCTGCCTCGTCCTCTGCTCCTCTTTCCTCCTCCTTCTCCTCCTTCTCCTCCACATCCGACAGCCCCACTGATGAGACCTTTTCAGGGGAGGACAACGAGTAGGCCTGCGTCATCTCTACCTCCAGCTGATGAAGACATGGACCGAATTTCGTCGAGAAGTTAAAGATTACAGCCTCAACAAAGATGCAGAGAGAGAGAGCACTTGTAGAACACAGATCTGTTAAATTATTACTTTATGTTGAATATTTAGTTTAGTTTCTTTAAATGCCTTTTAAGAGAAAATATTTATTAGTTTAATTTAATTGACCAGTGCAGATAGAAGTATTTATTACCAAGTTTATTTACTAGTGTTTACTGCAAACAGTGTCATGTTTTAGTTGTTATTATTCTACTTTATCAGCTGATTTAGTCCACTCATTCCTTTCTGAAACTGTTCTTAGGAAATGTTATTTATTTATTTGAAAGTTTATGATAATTTTTTCATCTGAAGAACATGTTGCGCAACCATGAAAACACTGGTAAGAAATAAAACATGCACCTGACCCTGATCTTGCATCCAGTGTTCATTTATTCGACTGTGCATCTGCATCTTTTTTTATCTACAATAGCAAGTCTAAAGCTCTTATCCAGCTCAGGATCGAACATGAACTCATGTGGCTGCTGTGGTTGAGAGTTAGAACATGAAGTTACCCACAATGACAGCAAGATGTCTTCATCTACAAGTGTGTGAATGCAGAAGAAGGGAAAAAAAAAGAAGCTTATCTTCACACCACAATATCATCATTTGTTTTCCAATTTGTTCACATGAAGCAGCTGTTTGCCTTCACACACACACACACACACACACACACACACACACACACACACACACACACACACACACACACACACACTGACATGGCCAAGCAGATTTAAAAATAAAAAGCTGACTCCCGTCACCTTGACTCTGTCTTTTGCTATTGATGTCAAACAACTCGTCCCTCGAAGAATCAGTCTGATTCTTGGACAGTTTCTCCCCACACATCTGCAATAACCTTATATCTATCCTGTAAATAACTTAATCTGCACAATTCAATGTAAATATCACTGTAAATATTAACAAGATGGGGCTATATTACTATTTATTTTATCATTTTATTCTTCTTTATAATCTGCACATGTGAAAGGGAGCAGTGCAACGCAACAATTTCCCACAAGGGATTAATATTTATTCTGATTCAGATTCTGACTCTAAACTGTAAAATACTGGATTTAAATACAGGTCATAAATGCAGTAATTCCTGCACTTTATCATGAAAAATAAACTCTATTCTTGTGGCACTTTTCAAAGTTTCAAAGAAGAAATTAAAACTGCAGATGAAAAAAACACCAGTCCAGTTGCAGTCTCTCTCGTCTCTGTGGCCTTGACCTTTGACCTTTAACCACCAAAATCTAATCAGTTCATCCGTTTGTGCCAGATTTGAACAGACTTCTTCAAGCTGTTCAACAACCCGAAACAACCTCAGGACAAAACACGGAGGAATAAAGTTAAAAAATATAAAAAGTTTAGTTTAAATGTGTGGCCATTTGGAACAGACAGAAATACTTCTGCCTTTAGACAAGGTGAAACAACACCTCACACATCTCTAACTCTAAACGTCATGATTGCTGTAATGTGCTATTTCGTCGCATCTAAAGAGGAAGCAGGTATGTGGCAACTTTTCTACTGGACTCTACGACCTTGACCTTTGACCTTTACCCACCAAAATCTAATCAGTCCATTGTCGAGTCCAAGTGAGCGTTCACACTAAATTTGAAGACATTCCCTCAAGGTGATCAAAAGATGTTTAATTAAAAGTGTATTTTATTATGGGTGAAGAGTTTAAAGTCAGGCTGGTTGTAGCAATATGACGAAATAAAGTCTTTCAACATAAAATAAAAGAAGTCAAAACATTTTTTTTGACCTGCAAATTACCAAATAAATCTTGAGCAAGATGACTGAGAACTCCACTATATTTCTCCGCCTCTTAATTCACCAGTATCTTCCCACACTCACCCTCTCTGTATGAGTTACCACCCAGCGGTGGGTGTTTTGTTTCTTTCTAATAAATGCTGACATCAGGTTGCTGAGTCAAACCCGAAGCGTTTCTTTCCCCCGTACAGTAAATCACATGATTCCCGAAGCTCCTCGCAAACCAGGAAGTGTCTGATCGCTGCCTCCCCTCGTTTGACTGACTGATACCACCCGGCCTGATCTGACACCAGCTGAAGAGACGAGGGGGGAGGGATGTGGTTGCAACCCGCTAGCAACACAGCACAGATTTTCCTCTTTTATGTCGCTCAAGTTTAACCATCGCCACACACATGCTCGCTACTGTGCGACCCTCGGTGGTATGAGAGGGGCTTCCTGGACGTCAAAGGATAGATTTTAAAATCCTTTTACTTCAGTCTCAGGCCCTACGAAGCATCCAGACCCCGCAGGTCGTCTGAGGAAGGTTTACTCACTGTCTCCAGAATCGGAACCAAACAATGTGGAGCAGCTTTTAGTTTCTATGCTTCCCACCTGTGGTACAAGCTCCCTGAACACCAGCTCATTTAAATCGGGGCTTAAAACACATCACTCTCTTTTAATCTTCACTATATCACACTAGACACTAAAAGATAATCCCCCCCTTCTGATCTTGCCAGATTCTCCTGTGGTCATGTGTGTGGTCTCTCATGTTTTCTACTTTTAGTGTGTGCCAGGCTTTATCTGTTTGTTTCTTTTGTCTTTTAAATGCACTTTTAATGTCGTCTTTATGTCTTATTTTTAATGCAGAGCAATTGCTTTGCAGCAGGACAACGAGGCCAAACTTACAACCAAAATCATGAAGATCTAGCCTCAGAGACAAAACCAAGGAGTCCTGCATCAGATGACCCATTATCATGGAGTCAGAAAACACTGAATCCACAGAACAACTCTTGCAGCTTCTCCAAGATGTTATCTCCTGTAAGTGTTACAACCGAATTACAAATAAAGCACAGCACGTGTTGAAGCTAATCTCATGTGGTATCTCTCTAAAGCCTGCATGCGTGCCCAAGATCAACAAGATTAAATCTGCTACATCTGTGGCACTTGATTTGTTTCCTCCAGAACAGATTATCTTAACTTTATACAATAAACTGTCAGAAAACTAATGCAACCTGCTAAGTAACACACAAAAATGGAAACACAAGACTGAATCAGCGGAGCTATAAGTGTAATAGCCACCTATATTCACCTCCAGTATGGAAAGTACTTGAGTATTTTATCACCTTGTTTATTTTTATTTCAAAACAAGTGGGAACATGTAAATCATTTAACTCCATTGTGCACATTTCCACTGCTACGCAAGTTTAGGAACCTGATCCAAACCTGATCTAATTAAGAATCAAAAACACTAAATCACTCACGTAGATGCAGTCTGAGGGTATTTATTAGTTATCACACAGCCTCAGGTGACTCATGCTGCAGCTGCTGATACCCTGAGACACTTAAAGACCTGTGAGACTTCTGAATTCTTAAAAAACACGTCACTCGCTATCATAAATGATAAAATTACTTCCAGTAAAGTAATGAGCAAGTGGTTTTTCTTTTGTATTCAATTACTACAGGAAAAAACAGTCAGAGACCAATGGCAATGCAAAACAGACAGAGTCAACTACCACAGTGGTGCATCATTTTCACACTTGTGCGTGTGCCTGTGTGTACTTTTAAAGTGTGTGTGCGTGCGAACATCTTTGGTTTGTTTCCGAGAAAGATGCTGCTGAGAGGTTGGTGGTTTAAATTTGCAGAGAGGGCTAAAAAGATTCTCTGACAAGAGGGGGAAGGGGGGGCGGAGGTGTGATAAAGCCACAGATCATACACACATCAGAACATATGGAAGCACGTCATTAGTTCTGCCCACAACCAAACCGACCCCACCACGATCGCGATGCACTCACCAATAAATATGCAAACGCTGGTCAGTTTCTGTAGTTGCAGCCTGATCAATCGACCAATCAACCAGCTGCTCCATCGTTCAAAATGTCGGTGAGGATCCTGTGCACCACTCTCCTCCTGTTCTCAATGTGTCTGTGGGCACAGGCAAGATGTAAGTACCAAATATATGGATATTTAAATGTATATGGCAACTTAGTGGTGATTTATAACTGATCACATATCATGAGAGGTGCCTCTATCATCCCCTTCTCAGTAAATATCACCTGGGTAAGGTTAAAAAAGGTCATATGTGCATTATTTTGAGTGACAGTGCTACTAATTTCTGGAGGTTTGCACTGAAATAATTACAGACCTGTTAAGTGTCTAATTATAATCATAAATTATAGCTGTAGATTTGTCAAAAAACTCACTTTCTTTTTTTTTTAAAAAAAAAAAAAAAAAAAAGCTTTGCAGTGTTTGCCACAGGATGAGAATTTACTTGTGGTGGCGGGTGGCAAGGTGTGCGATCGAGACTGGTGCAGCTTAGTGGGGGAGAGTGTAACCCGGGTTTATTTTCTGCAGCTATGATTCGCAGATGTCGCCTAAACGCCTCATATGAAAGCTGCTGGTAGATGCTAGCTAGGTGGCTGCACGCAGAGAGGCCTCTAGTCCTCACTCAGTTGCTGCAGCTGCACGTGTGCGTCCAAAAATGACTGAGTTTGAGAGTGAAATAAGGCGTTGAGGCTCTTCTGTAATAAACCAGTGCCACCAACAAATTAAATGCAGGTCATAGAGTGGCAACAGCACCTCTAACTGGCCAATATGAGCTCCTGTTACTGGGGGTTGAACATCATTTGTTTCTATACTGCACACATGTATTTAAATGAGTAAATACCTAACTAGTAAATTGTCCTGTCTGTGTCTTTCAGGGCCCACCGGCATAGTCCCCCTGTGCTGCACTAGGGTCTCATCTGTGCAAGTCAACTTTACTGTCACTGCGAAGCCTTACATACAAAAAGCTCAAAGACACTGTGTGAAGGCTATAATGTAAGTTTACACAGAGAATCTCTCTCAAACACACGCACAGAATAATCAGCATTTTCACTCATGTTTTTTCTTCTCCCTTCAGTTTCACCACAGAAAAAGGAAAGCTCTGTGTTAGTCCTGATGCTGAGTGGGCCAAGAAACGTAAGTTACTCGTAGTAAAAGGCACAAACACTCACAAAGAAATGACAGTTGTCATCATGAATAAATATTCAATCTATAACAATCAAATTCAGAATTCACCAGGTGAGTAAAGCAGGTACGCACAGACAGTTCACCTGTATTGATGCTCCACGTATAACATAGTTTAAGATTAGGAAACAAGGACTGAATTCAAATTATGATAATTAGAATAAATTACTTGTGATTTTTCTGAAAGCGTGACAGAAGCACTGATCTGTCTCTCTGCTCTCTTTGCTCTCTAGTGTTCGATGAAATGACGAAGCAGTGAAGCACCGCTACCTGTCTGAGCAAAACGTTTTCCTGCTGCTGTTCAAGAACCTCCACCACACACGCACACACGCACACGTAAAGCAACATGTACTATATAAATAATCCTATTTTCTCCTGTAACAATCCCACTGTTTTCAACTGTGAGTTCAAATACATTCAGTATACATTTATATGAAAGCATAATGCGCATTATTAAGCAATAAATAAATGTTTTTTTGTTGTTTTTTTACTGAATAAATGCTTATTTTGATGAGTATGGTCGTCTGAAAGCTCATACTATGTCGCTTCACTTCTTACATCAAACCTAACCCTTGAAATTAAAAGTGTTTCTGACTAATAAAACTGCACAAGACATTAACATTGATGTGACAGTTTGTAAAGTATATATTGGTTGGTGGACAACTGTGCTATAGTTGCACAAAAAAATAAATAAATCACAAAAAATGTTTTGCATTTATTAATTTTGATGGAATAAATCATTATTTGAAGTTTTAGAGAGCCTTCTGTATCCACTTTGACAGTTTAACTGTGATACAACTTGAATACTTGTACTGCTCTGTAGACTGAAAATGTAAAGCACTGACACAAGCCTGAATTTTCGACTGGACATTGGTGTCATCTAGTGGCAATTGCTGGTATGAAGCAACAGTGAAAGACTGAACCATTCCTTATGGCTCCTAAGTGCTGGACTTCCTACTTCTTATCAGGAAAATATAAATGAAAACTTCCTCTTAAATAGTATTTTCTTCTCTGAACGTTTCTCAAACTTGAGTTAAACATTTCCAAGTTTGTTTTTAAACATTACATGTTTTTAAATCAAATCAGTAAATCAATAAAACGGTGTTTGTTGGTTGTTGTTGACTGATTAAATGTTTCAGGCAGTCCTGAGGAGCTACTAAAACGGCCCCCAGATAATGTAATATTCCAATTAATTAATTTAGAATTTCTGGGAAAGATTTAACAACAGTTTGTTTGACTTAAATCAAGAGTATATAGGCATATGCGGTGCTTTTATGTTACCCAACTTCTCAGGTCAAAACTAACACCGCAACAAGCTAAAGTTTTTAGCCATGTTAGCTAACACCTTGCTAATGTTTTGAACGCTAAGGTTATTCACACAGTTTTTTCCAGTAAACAGTCGCAAGGCCCCTGTTAACATTGAACGAACATTAACGCAAACAAACAAACAAATGATAAGTTACTTACCTAAATCTTCGAACGAAGTCGCGATGCTAACCGTGCTAACATTATCGCTTCATGAACTTCATCTATCCGGTAGGTCAGAATGCTTTGACGTGATTGGTTGGATGAACGGCGGAGACGTCACTCATTGGTTGGCGCTTGTCCAATTAGGTATCGCGTAGGCGGAACTTTCTCCTGCGCGTCTCACCCATTGGCTGTATAAAAACTATATTAAATTAAATTAAATTAAATTATAAATTGACAAATTGAGCAGAATACTAAACCGTGAGCACAAGGCAGATTAATTTATTATACATTTGAGAGCAGGGAAAGTGAGTTTATATACAAAAATTTCTACTCTATTCTTCTACTCTGGTGGTAGAGATTATTTATAACTTATGACCTTAAAATGCAGAGCCACAGAAAACATTTGTTTTAAATATAAATGATGGAAGTAACATGAAAAGGGCAAGGAGTGAAAGAGGAGGAAGTGCAGCATGTCACAACTACAGCCTAAAACATTCACTTATCTCATTGTAACCTGACACTGTGATAAATAAATCAACCTGGAACCCCCATCATTACCTCCCTCACTCCACATGAGCATTTCTTCTTTGCCATTTGTTTTTTTTTTTGGCTCTGGCTGGAACAACATGCTCTCTTCCTCGTTGACCTCTGACCTCTGATAGCACGGGTCAGTGTGAACTGTCAAGGGCAGATAAACACACACTGCAGAGATGGGTTTACTCTTAGCCAATAGAAACATAAATGAGAGATAAGAGCAGAGATGTATCTGTAGATAAAAACCAGCAAGTTTCTTTTTACTTTGTGGCGATGAACAAGAAAATAACTCAACCTTTTTCTAACATTTTTGGTTAATTTGCTTTAACCTGCCTTCATTCAACATACTGACACTCTTCAAAACAATCTGATCTATGTTGGGAGAAAGGAAAAAATCAAACAAACACGACTCAGTCTTCACAATAAAAGCTTTTATACATAAAATATATGGAGTCACAGGTTTACAGTTGTGCTCAAAAGCTTAAAAACAACATTGATGCTCAGTCCCCGTCGACTTCAAGAAGTACATACAGTAACCAACTGTGTAAAAAACTCAACTGACACAGAATACAAAATATCAGTACAAGGCGATGTATGTTTATTTATTTTTGGCTGTAAGTAGAAGTGAAACCCTGCCTCGGTCGCTTCTCCAATCGCGGCAGTAAACGCTAATCAACACGATCATATTCAAGGATACAGAACGTCACAATAAAACAACAAGTTTCAAATATTTTGAGCTTCAGAGACTCATACCTGTTGATCCCTGAATTTGGCACTGACGACAAGCGAAGAATAATCAAGACTCACATGAGCTACAGTAATCTGTATGTTCTCCTTACCTCCCTCCTACCTCTCACTTAGACAGTAGTCGCCAACATGGAGGTTGAAACACCAACAAGAGGCCGCAGGATAAAGGACGATTACATCTGCTGCACCTTTCTTTCTTTTTTCTTTTTTAACAGTGTTTGTTTCCTAAACTGATTTAATGTCAGTTTATATTTAAGGTAAATGACAAATGCCTTTTCTGCTTCTGTGGGCCTTCTATAATAAAAAATAACACATTTACAATTGTCAAACTGATTCCTCCACCACCACAGTGTGTTGTAATTTTTTGGTTATGAATTTGATTAAGCAACATATTTAATACATAAATTCTTTAAGGCTTGTTTTTAATCTTTGTGGTAAATGCTCTTTGTTTCGATTCTAAAACAAAGTACCTGTATAAATGTTTGTTGGCATTAAATACATCAATTCCACAGATGAAACATTCAGCTGTGCCTCAAGAACAAGTGAGAACACGTCAGAATATTGTTTTTGTTTTGTTTTTTGTTCCAGCAGGTTCTGTTTGAGTTGAGGATCACTATGAAGACGGACTCAACAGAGGCAAAACATAACAAGTCTTCAGCTCAGAAACCTCTGCAAGTCACAGGTTCAGTCCCTGCAGCAGCAAACGAGCGTCCTTGAGTCGCTTTGATTATGAGCACAAGCTCTAACTGTCTGCACAAAACCAGGTTTCCTCTGTCCCCGGTCAGAGCACGGTGGTCTCAGTCTGCAGGATGGACTGGGCTCGGGAGTTCCTGGGGAACTGGGCCGAGTTTTCGGTGCCGTTGCGGCTCACCGACATGGGGTGAAGCCTGTAGTCGCGCCCCACGTAACGCTTGAGCGATAAACTCCTCCACGTCCTCCTCAGCTCGCTCTGAACCTGTTTGTGCACAAAGCAAAGCAGAGTGAAGCGAGTGTGAAACAGAATGAAGAGGAATCTGTGGAGACCAGGAGCGTGGAGACTAACCTCGCTGTTGAGGAAACAGTACAAGACGGCCACGATTAGACCCTAAAACACAGAGACATGTCAGAGGCCAGTTATTTACATGTTTAACGCTTCAAATAAAAACACAGTTAACACCCGTTCCTAAAGATTTCATCTCTCAGTTGAGCTGAAGCTCGCAGGGTTTAATCAAAAATATTTATCAGAAAAAAGGTCATACTACAGTCATCTGCTTTACTAATCAGGGCTGAAGTTCAGCTTTAATCAAGTCCAAAACAGGGTCAGTTCAAAGTCTGTGTTAAGAACTTAAAGAGGTGAAGTTCAAGTCAAGATCTGAATAAATTAAAGTCTGTTAAACAAGATCAAAACAGGCATTAAACTGCTCATGTCTTTCCACACAGACGCAGAAATACAGAATGTTCTGAAGCTCTGGACTAAACCTTCTTTAAATACTTTAATTAATTTAGTGTTTAGATTTAAAACCAGTATCATGAACACAGTGGTTCCATGCATTTTCACTGAAAGAACGTCCAGTGTTGGTGCGAGCTATAGTCAGTGGATATAGGAGGGGGTACGGTGGAGAAATCCACCGCCATTTTGGGAAAACATGAGCAAAAGCACGAGCTTTTATGGACTGTGGACTACGTTAGTGTTCGGTTCTAAAACCTGTCGAAACGTGGGCCGGTTCTCAGCGATCCGGTACGTTCAGGTGGAGAAGAGATACACTTTTCATCGGTAAATTTCTTGTTCGTGGTACCTGGAAGGACCCGAGAGCGAGCTCGAAGAAGATCTTGATGCGCTTCATGTTTTTATCAGCCGGCTCCATCAGATAGACGAACACCACGTAGTTCATCCCAAACAGAGGGATGAGCAGGAGGGTGGACTTGGCCAGACGTCTGGGAAACACACAGGTATGGATTAATCTCCTCTACAGAACTGTACTGCAGGAAATGTATTTATTTTGATTAAAACAACTGGTAAAACATCCACATTTAACTATTTCTCTTTCGCTTTTTTGGCAACAAACACTAGAACCAAACCAAAACAAACTGAAAATCAATGGAAAACCTTCAAACTCGTATAAAAATCCAACCAATACGAGGTAAAAGCGCACCTGTATTGCGACTGCTCGTTTCCTCCGACGTCAGTGCAGCGCAGTTTCTGCACCAGAATACGAATGATGCTGATAAACAGAATGAAGTTGATCTTGAAGCAGGAAGACAAGAGACGTATTAGCAAACGTTTCTCCTTCTACACCAGAAAGAAGAATTAGAAGCGCAACAACAAAATCTGTCTTTTTAGAGACTCAGAACTGTAAGTTAAACAGCTCATTTTGAGTAATCAATAAGTAGAATTATCAACAGAATGTGAAGAAAAACACAGTTTTAACAAAAGACATTTATTTATTCTGTTGCAAGAGCTAACGTGCTAATCAGCTAGCGTAATACCACTTTGTTTAACGCTTCCTCTAGCTATGTACATGTAGCATCTTTAAAGGGAGTGTTCGACAGTGTCGCAAGTCTTTGGTGAACAGAAACCAAAGCAGTTACACAAACACATATTGTGCGTTTAAACTACACAGAAAAGCCGACAATCTGTTCACATGGCAACGTAGAAACAAGAAGTAAACACGTCATCCACAATGAAGCGAACAGAGCTGTGCTAAAGCAGCGAATCAGAAAAGTAAAGTTCAGGATGACAACTTGCTCTGATTGATCATCTGTTGGCCAACGTGTTTTGAAATAAACTGCTGAATAATTGAACCTTATCTGAAACTTATCTCTGTTTTCACATGTTTTCCAGATGACCGAGCAGTTTATAAATGTCTGTACAGGACGGTGGAAGAGCTGAGATATCAGAAAGGTTCTCAGATGTTTTTTGAGCACACAAATAATATATAAACACTGTACTAACAAATGTGAAACTGGGGGAAAACTCACAATGACAGACGCCACTATGGGCCAGTTGATCAGCCTGTTGGGGATGACGGTGTCATTTTTCTCCCAACACCTGAAAAGTAAACAAGATGATGATTCGTAAGCAAATTAACCAGCTGCTAATAAGAGAGGAAAAGAGAGTTTTGTACTTTGGGTTTCTGGTTAAATGTCGGTGGAGACGTGTCATGTGACCGTGGTGTAGTTGGTTTATAGCCTAACATTAGCTTCTTACTTCGGGAGGTTGGATTTAGGCTTCAAAGATTATTTCAATGGTGTAACATTGAACTTGACTCCTTTTGTACCTAATATCACCATTTAATTTAATAGTTAATAGAAATTAAAATGGTTCACAGGGATATGACAGAAAAAGTTCATGTCATCTTGGTGTTTTTTTGGTGATCCTGGCTGCAGGTGGTGGTACAGGCCACTAGAGGTTGACAGTCTTCTCATTTATTAAAAAGCAACCAGATCAGGAGGCGCAGACTCACCCTGTGTCCTCCAGGTTTATCCGGCACGTGATCCACGCCACGATGAAAACAAAAGGGATTCCTGGTGGAGAAGGAAAGAGGAAGGAGTGAGGAGGAGAGAGAGTCTGTTTAGATTCTCAGTCCGCCAGACACAGACACATTAAATATGACATCTACACACACTCGTGTACATTAAACAGCTGGCGCTAAATGCTGATGCAGTGGGGAGGAAGTGTTGGTAAAGTGGTGATGGATGGTGGAAGGAGGCGTCGCATGGTAGCAGCTGCGACTGGACGGGAGAGTGTTTATAACCCGACCTTTTCATGAAATACACCGATCCACTTCGGCAGCGTGACGCACTGTCTGTCGTCCTGCTCGGTGTGTGTGCACATGTGAGAGTGTTTTGTAGGAAAATTGGTCTTGGGAGAGAAGTTTGAGGCGTATTTGTTTGCTTGCAGAGGAAATGGAACTGGAAATGGGAAGCAGAATCCACCTACCAGCACCAATAAAGCTTGTGGAAAAAATTAGACAACCCTGGTGCAACTTCATGTGTCCATATTAGTGTTTACAGCCTGTTTTTTTGTCTTTGTCTACACAAAATGCTAAAACAAGCGATCGTGGGCAAGTTTAAAGTGCCAGTGGATGACTTTTTTTGAAGCAAGTTGACTGCACAATGTAACAGCGGTAGAATAATTACACCACTTGGTTTCCAAAAAGCCTCTTTTTCACGGTGCAATCGGTGCCAGCCAACGGGAATTTTCGCAGAAAAACAAAGGCTCGATTTACAGCACAAAACCAAAACAGAAAGAGGCTTTCTGCAGGTACTTCTTCACTGTTTAGAACAAGCATGAACCTCGGACGGAGAGAGCTGGGACAGAAATTCAGCCCTGGACTTTTTCTCTGGGACCAACTAAATCAGTAAGTAACAAAACCTGCCTGCTTATTAATACAACCAGGTGTTTTACTCTGTTATCAGCTCTGAGGTCAGAGTTTCGACTTCAAACTTGGATTCTTTCGCTCGTTTCTTGCTAAAAAAAAGGCAGGAGAGAAATCACAAACCCACCCCAGCCGATGAACATGTAGATGGAGAGGGGGGTGGAGTAGGTGTGGATGACGAGCAGCAGCGTGTGCAGGTAGAGACCCTCCACCAGGAGCCAGAAGAAGTTTGCCATGATGGAGTAGTGGAAGAACACCAGGCTGGTTTTACAGCCCACCTACAACAACAACAATGGATTAATGGATTCATATTTTGACGATAAATCGTGAACACAAGGTGATTTAATAAACAAAACAGCCTAATCAGTGTTTGCATGCTTTGTTTTATTGTTTTTCTTTTAAATTATACTGTATATGCATTAACATAAAAACCCTGAATAGCCAGTTATACCAGAGGTAGACTGAAGTATGTCATTCCAAGGTTAAAATAAAGTGAGATCAAGTCAAAATTGTCCGTGTTTGCAAGTAGACAAACTGCTTTATATCCAGGTGAACGTCGACAGTAACAGAAAAACTGGCACTAAAATAAATGTGTGTGTTTATGGGGTCACCATTGAGGGTTGTGTGCTGCAGTCTATGTTGCTTTCATCGTCTGAGAAGAGCAGAGTGTCTTTGATCAGCACGGCCGCGGCTCGCAGCATGAACGACGCAAACAAATTCAGATGGATGTAGTTCCTCATGCAGTGGAGCCTCCTGCACACAGACAGACACACACAAAGAGAAGAACGCTGAGAAGTGTGTTTATAGACGGTGTCAGGGTGTGAATCCAGTGAGGGATGAGGTATCTAAACACGGCGATAGCAGCCGAGCGAACAGCTGGAGTCCATCCAGACTGAGCTGCAGACGTTTCATCAGTCTCACACGTTTCTGCAACAAACTGTTATCACCCTGACTACTCCGTGTGTTAGCATGTGTGTATACATTTGTTTATATTATATATACTGAGCTCATGTCTCAGAGTGGTCCTGATGTTTCAGGGTCATCTTTAACTCTTAAAGTTGAAGCTTTCTGCACAACAAGTCTGACACTTCTGTCAGTAAATGTCAGCGCTTTGCACACGTTTAAAGGATGACACCAGGTTTTTATTTTTTATTTTTTTACCTGGGCCTTAGTTTCCCATGTTTTTGAGTGTAAATGATTGATCACGTCCACTAAAGTGTCTGATAACATTATGGACAGGATTCCTACAGAGAGAGACCTTTTTATTTAACCAGAAACACCACCATATATCAGTACCAGACTCCATTGACAAAAACAGGAATTTTACAGAGCAGAACAGAGCAGCTCCTGTGTTCTGCTTGGTAAAATTCCTGTTTTTGTCAATGGAGTCTGGTACTGATAGATCATCTGTTTCTGGTAAAACAAAAGAGATAAAGCCCGAGGTTAAATGTTCGTTAAAATAATACTTATCTGCATTTCTTTGCAGAAACATATGTGAGCTTCAGACAAAGCCTCTGAGAGATGATAAATCATAATCAGTCCAGTTATTTTTTGACGTTTTCTGGATCAAACTGGGACATCAAAAGCAGATCTTGAGCTTCAATAACATTCCTGACACTTTCTTTTCCCATCAGGACATCAGAAGCGATATAATTATCACTGCTGGAGGGCTGCTTTTAGCTTTGTAACCTTCACTAGATATTTAAAAAAACACAGGACTTTCTGTACAAGACAAGTTTTTCAAATTACATATTTTAAAAAGAAGATGGTGTGTTGTGGCCTTACTTTAGCCCTTCAGTCTTTTATTCTCTGGAGGTTTGAGCAGTGTCCTAGTTCAGTTTTAAAGGGTCATTCCTGCTTCATACTTATTTTTAACTTTTCATCTCCCCCTCAGTTTTTGGAGTGAAGATATGTGTCCAGAGCATTTTAAACTGTGACACCTGAGGATGCATTATCAGGCAGTGTGATGGACGATGGGCGTGAGTGTGTGTTTACCTGAATAAACAGATGATGACGGTGCTGGTGAGCAGGGTGATGAGCGACAGGCTGTGGCCCAGAGTGGACAGGATCATCACCACCCTGTAGAAAACCAGCTACACACACAAACACAGGAAATAAACTTATTATGCATTCAGTAAGGAATAAATATAGTGATTTTCTTTCATTCACTACAAGAAATCAGCTTTCAATAACAAATAAACCAATAAAATAGATAATAATATTACTTAAAATAAGCGAAATTATCAGGCCAATGGAACAGGAAACTCTCACTTGCCAAGATTTTTCAAACAAAGCAGATGATTTTGCTTATTTTAAGTAACATTTCTCACATTTTATTGCTTTTTTCTTCTTGTTTTTCAGAGCTGTGCTCCTCCAGAAGCTTTTAATTCTTTTAATTCTAGTTTCAAACATTAAGAACTATTAAACTGAAATGCTCTGACGTAAAAGGAAACAAAACAAAAAACAAACATTTATTGCTTTAAGATTTCATCTGACTTTGAAATCTGCTTAAATATCTTTTTTAAAAAGCATTTTGTTGAATTCTTTAACTTGATTTAATCGCTGATCTGGATGATGATAAACTGAGGCAGGATAAAGGTAAAGACAGGAAATGAGAGCCACTAGAGGGCGCTGCTCTCTCCTTCTTTATTTACACGTCAGATAGAGAAACGGACCGAATAAATATTGTTTACTCCTGCTACAAGTAAACAAAGCTGTTGCCTGGCAACGATTAGATGATGAAAAAGAAGATGAATCAACATTTTGACAGTAAACTGATTGCAGGCTGTTGGTCAGACACTGATTAATTTAAAAATTAAGAGGCAAATTAATTGAAAATTACGTCCTTATGCCTTTAAAATAAAAGGTCCTTTTGAGTAATTAGTAATCAGACATCGAGCTCTTTACTTCTGTAAGTTCTGGCTCCATTTTCCCACCATCCACGAGTGGTTAACGAGGACGCACATGATATTATGGAGCGGCGCTCGTTAAGCCTCTGCAGCCTCCTGTCTCTTTTTCCAGAGTGGAGAGGCTCTTTCACAATAAGAGCGTGGGTCAGCGGGATCAGGATGAGGATCTGGTCCGTCTCAACACAGCACACAAAACTCTTCATGCACACACACAGGGGTGGATCTGGACTGTGTGTTATACTGCCCACTTTGTGTGTGTATGTGTGTGTGTGTGTGTGTGTGTCGTGCCTGGCGTTCATCGCTCTCTCATCATCTATAAACAACATTCCCCATCTCTGACACACCATCTGGCAATTAACCAGACACACACACACACACACACACACACACACATCTCTCTCCAGGTCAGTATATACTGTACATTTAGACGCACAATCACGTGCATCTGAACACACACTAACTGTTACACACACATTTTTAGTGCCAACACAGACACACACACATTATCCATTATTATTATATTGAAGTCTGTCACTTGTGTTTTACTTAACCATTTTTGGAGACTTTATTTTTTGTTCTCTCTCTTCCTTCTGTCCATTTTTCCTAATTTCTTCTCTTTTTTTCTTCCCGTTTTGTTTTGGAAGTCCATATTTCCTTCCTACTTTTCATTTTGTTTCCTCCTTTTCTTTGCACGTTTGATCTTTATCTCCACTTTGTCCTTTTTATCCTTCTTTTGTTCCTACTTTTCATCTTTTCTTTTTTCTCCTCTCTTCCTTTTCTACTTCCCATCTTTTCAAACTTCTTTTCTCTCCCTTTCCTTTCATTCTTTCCCTCTTCCTGTCATTTTGTTTCTGTCTTTACTTTCCACATTTCGTCCTATTTCTCCCCTTCTTCCTTTTGTTTCCTTCTTTTCATCCTTACTTCCTTCTTGTCTTCCTCCTTTCACCTTTCTTTTTTTCTTACTTTATTCTTTCCTTCCTACGGATTTTTTGACTGATGTTTGTGCATATTAAAGCTCTCAATCTGAGGAGGAACTGAGCAGGATTACTTTTAAATTTTGTTTTTTTAAAGATTTATTTTCACGGCAAAACATATTTTTCTGTAACTTTACTAAACGCACAACAATCAAAGTTAAAGTTCTGGGGGAAACAAACATCCTCAGTTGTTCTTTAGAAGTTTAACACTCAGAAACTCTGCTTCATTACGACTCGACCGCCCTCCGTCTGTCCATTGCACACATATGGACAAATATCTGAGTGTACACAGACAGTGGCGGCCTGGCATCGGTGTCTCATTCCTGAGTTTGATTCTCAGGCCCTCTCTTTGGCTGGGAGCTGATGACCTGCTGGCTCTGGTCTGCTGCAGCCATGCTGCCTTCTATGTCCAAACACATCTCCATCCATAAACTCTCTGACACCGGGGGAATTAAAGCGATGTTGAACTTTAGGCTGAGCTGCTTCCTGGCCGCGGTAGAAGTCTAAATCTGGTGGGCTGTCTTTATCTCCTGCTCCTGTTAAATCAAGATGCGAGTCATGACAAAGACCAGGGAGATATGAATCTTACCAGAGACTATGACCAAATGTGTTTTTGTGATATTATAGCCAGGGCTAAAAATGTCAAGTACAACATTTCTACTTTGGGTCTAGGGCAGTTTTTACTGGTTGGGGCTTTTGCTAAAGAATACAATGATATCTGTGTAAATAGTTTTGGGGAAAACCCGCTTCTATTTCAACAGAACTAGCTCAATAAGGAAGTGGTTTTCACAACACAAGACTGAACACATCACCCAGCATCAGTGTTGTAGTGTTGTGTTTTGATGATTTACTGACTTGTAACAGGGAGAATGGAGCCTCTGTCATTCCCACCCTGAACACCTGTTGTTGCTCTGTGTAACTTTTAAGGTACAATCTCCCTCCAACAGGCCAGGATCAGAACCAGCAAGTTCCAGAGTAATGCTGAACTGTATATCAGTTAAAAAGACATAGAAGTCGTTAAAAAACCAGCGTTCATCTCTGATATCCAGCCAGAAAACGTAAAATATCCAGATTTCTAAATGGAGTTTGGTGTGGTTGTTACAGCGACAGCACTTCCTGCTCCAGAAGCAGGGGATCATGGGTAATATATACACTGTTCGGCTGTGTTTCAGTCAAACGGAGATGATACGCTTTGTTTTCTGTGCATTAAAAACCAATTAGCCGCTCGGACTCAGAGCCAATCAGAATTAACAACCACTCATGACTGCAGAGGGCGCTGTTCCTGAGCAAAATTACATTTTGTTGCTTTAAAAGTGAAGCATTTGCAAGCACATATTAATTGTTTTGGGTGAGCTGATGCCAAAAACAAACAAATCTAAAAAAAAAAAAGTACATTTGTAAGTTCATGGATTGCCAGAAAAAAACAAATCAGCACCTATTTTTTGTTAGTTTTTTCAAGTAGAAATGCCAAAGATTTGTGGCCTCCAGCTTCTAAAATGTGAAGATTTAATGTTTTTCTTTTTGTAAACTGAATATCTTTGGGTTTTGGGGCTGTTGCGCAGACAAAACAAGACATTTAAATGGGTCTGGGAAACCATGAACAGGCATTTATCATCACTTTTGCACATTTTATAGACAAAACTACCAAGTGACATTTAGACCGATGTTGGGACAAGTTTGTCTTTATCCATTTTTTATAAACTGCACTGCGCCAGAGACAAACAGGTGGATTTTTCATGGTGTCAGATATTTGATGTGTTGAGAAAAGAAGCAAAGAGGCAGGCGGTGTTTTGTCTCCCATGAGCCTGAAGCTTTCATCTGGTGTTGAATACTCCAGCTCTGATCGGTGGAGAGACGATGAGGACAATCAGCTGTATCTGCTGTGTGTGTGTGTGTGTGTGTGTATGTCTGTCTGTTAAGTGCCAGCGGTGACGTCTGGTCTCGGGGCTGAATGTTTTCCAGACGGAAAACCTCTGTCTCTTCAACAGGAAACAAATAGAAGCTTCGGTGAGAGTCAGAGAGCGGGAATCCCACACCTGAGGGCTCTGGAGAAGATCACGAGCCAGCTGTGTGTGTGTGTGTAAAAGTGTGTTTAAGTGTGTGTGTGTGTGTTCTTAAAATTCATCTTTATGCTCTGCTGTTCTCTGTCACCCCGCTCAGGAGTGTGTACAGTACATTATTTAGTAGCCTAGGTTCCCTGCTCTTGTTCTCGCTCACCTCGCCTCCTAAAACCTGTGATTCTCCCCCGTGTTTATGTCCAACCCTGCTTCAGACTTCGCAGTTAAATAAAAGCAAAGAAGATTTAATTAGTCAACTACACAAACGACGTAAATCACTCATCCTGACTGTTGAACACAGGCTGGGAACACGATGCCGCTTGTGCGACTAAAACGATCGTTTATATTCACAGGAGTAAGATGCTCTCTCCTTGCAGAAGAAGAGCGATGTCGGCTGTTGCTGCTTTTTATTAAAAATTTACCATTAGCATTAAAAATTTAAACCTTTTTTTCAATATTTGGGTTACTCTGGTGAGTTTAAACACTTCCAACTACAAGACTTCAGACTCTTTTTGTTCTTAGAAGCAAAAAACGGCTGCATTGCTGTTTGAACATTTTAATTTCCATCTTATGTTACTTTAATAATGGCTCTCTCCCCCTCTTTTTATATATTTTCATGTGAGGCCCTCTGTGCATGTAGTTTCTCTACTGTAAAACACTTTGAGCTGCCTTTGTTGTATGAAAGCTGCTGCACAAATAAAAAGTTCATCCACAGTATCAGCAGTTTCAGCTCTCATTCAGGCAGACAAACGATGTAGGTCACCCTCGCTTCACCTCATCTCGGTTTGAGTTGCAGTCACATTATCATTCTTCATCATAAAACAAGATACAGAGGTGTTATCTAAACTATTGTGCACAGTGAAGATTATAAAAACGACATTTCTCTTTGCACGCGTCTCGTTGCCACAGCGAGGTTTGAAAACCGCAGCGAGAATTTGGTGGAAAAGTTCGACGTCTGCAGCCTTATATGAGCCTGTTTACACACAGAGGGCAAAGAAAAACAGAGCAGCGACGAGAAGAGACGCTGTAAACAGAGAAATACAAGGATGTGACAGAGATGTTAAAAAGAAAGATGGACAACCGATAGAAAAATATACAGAGAGCCGAGTCTCAGATGCTCGCTGAAGAGTCCGTCCACATAAGGAAACTGATGGTGGAATACCGCTCTCATTTAAGATGCTGGGTTTAACAGGAAAGGTTTCTGCATTTTTCATCTGTCTGCAGAGGGTTTAAGACCTCATCTGACTTTGTAGTTTGTGACAGCAAGAAATAACAGTTTGAATTTTCGAGGGTTTGAAGCACTTCATCATTCAAACATCTGCTTTAGAGTCCGTAAGGAAAAAAAAAAAAAAAAAGAGGTGGAGAGGATCAGCTGCTTTCTCAGTTCAGTTCAGGAATTAGGTACCAAAAGTTGGTCCCCAGCTGAAAACAAAAAAAGCTGATTTTTGGCCTCTTTATTTTATGATTTCTCTAAGAGTTGCCTCATGAATACACTGAAAATGTGGATGTTGCACTTAAAACAAATAAGTGTGGTGACATTTCTATATTCTCTCCATGAACTGATCCTTCAAAAAAGCCAAAAACTCCAGTGTTGTCTAAAAAATACTGGACAACAATACGCCGCTGAAAAAAGTCCTCAACGAGTGCACTACTTTCAAACGTTTGTGATTGAATAAAACTTTATTTTGATGAAAATTATTAGACACTTTCACTTCCTTGTAATTCACAGAATTAAAAGTAAGTAATCAACAACAGGAGGAGCGTGTGGTGTGATTTCTCGGGCAGTGTGGACACAATCGCAGTTCCTTATATTATGTTAGTCGCTTCTTTAAACCTCGGTATGAACCAGAGGGTCCTGGAATGCAGCCACGATCATAAGCAATAACCGAGAGGGTCAAAAAATAAGCTCCATGGCATCACAGGACGCCTGAGGGCGACAGGAAGGTTAAAACACACAGGTGCAAACACACATGCACGCCTACACACACACTAACAGATAATAGAGCAGCCACAGACAGAGGTTCAGCGCTGTGAGAAAAAGCTGCTATGACCACCTGGTCCACTCACAGGGTCAGATACTCAGATGTGGGAACAGACGAGCCAAGACCGGGAACTGAACCCCACAACTGTGCTGGAGGAGCTGGGAGTTTAAGCCGGTGTCTCGCCACAAGTCAAACAACAACAACAGATACTGTGTGCGAGTCTCAGCTGATGTTAGCAGTGCTCTTTTCCCTGCTGGATGTTTGTTTGGATGATCGTTCAAGAAGCAAGGGCCCAGGTCAGACTACAGCGTCTGGGACTGAATGTGAAAGTCGAGAACGACGAACAGGCCTCGTGGTGTGTCGTAATCGAAGAGCAAGGATGTGGCGTCTGTGGTGGCCCACAACACCCCAACGAAAAGTCTAGCATGTCAGATTTTTTTTGCATTTTCCTGCCTAGTGTGGTGTCGTCTACCATGTTCCTGACCTTTCTTTCCCCAACGACACACAAGGACATGAACGACCATTTGTCAGGGTCAAATCTGACGTGGCGACCGTTAGACACAGGGGAGAACACTTTATTTTTCTAATTTACTGTACAACAACTTTACGAACTGACAGTTTGGACAAAAATACTGGACGTATAGAGAAGATGAACAGGTTAATATCTGCCAAATAAAACACATTGAGGACCTGGTGAAGGAGAAGACAGATTTCACGGTGGTCTGAGAGAGAAAGACGAGTGATCAGCTGGAGGTCACAGATCTGTCAGCTGACAAACTTGCGCTCTTCTCTCAACCCCCGACCTTCGCCTTCGTTTATCTCGGCCGTCTGCGAGCAGATAAACACAGGCAGGGACGCTGACATGCTGAGGTGATAGGAAATCAGGCTGTTTCTGAACCTCAGCCTGTAACCGCTGATTCTTAACTAATCTTTTAACCCACTCCAAATGTATGAGGCTGCATGAGAAACTGGTGAGATGTGATGGGTTTTTTTGATTGACAGTTTAATGAAGTTACACTGAAAGCTGTGGCGCCACTTTTTCTGCACATCTAAAAGTTTTTTTTTTTGTTTGTTTTAAAAAGATTTGTCAGCTTTCTTATTTTTGTGATGATTCTTTTCTTTTTTTGTTATTTTGTCTTTAGCTCATCATCAGCTTCACTCGCCTGCTTGTCACAAATTAACATCTTGGGTTGAAAGTTAAAAATTCTTTCCTACCAATGTTTTCAGTTTTAGGGATGGATGAATAGAAAGTAAAATTTATCTGAAGTTATAATGAGGCTTCTGTGTTAGATATCTCCCTCTGTTTTAGACCTCTTAGTGCACATTTTCTCTTTTTATGTTTTCCCAGAGCTGCAGCTAAAACACAGGAACACAAAGTGAGGATTTTGTTCCTGAAAAGACTGCATCTTAACATCTTTAACAGGCCAGCGTGGACAGAGGGAGTGATTACAGGCAGTAAAAACCTTTTTCACCGTTCATATCAGTGCCTGATTAATGTTTCAGGACTTGCTTAAGTGTTAATTGGTGTGTTGAGATCTGGTTTGGGACATATAGGCCAAAAAAAAATATTCACCTAACCCTGACCAAGTCGTTTTAGAGCCTAAACCTAAGCAATGACCTTTCCAGCTGTGATTTACAACATTAGACGCAGACAAATAAAGCTGTCATTTGTTGTTTAACTTGTGGGTTTGTTGCTTTACAGAGCTGAACTGTCATGTTGAAACAGGACAGGGACAAACACAAACTGCTACCACACAGTCTGAGACTCTCTAAATATAACCGCAGGCTCCTAACTGACACTGACGTGACCTGAAGGCAGCACAGGTTAAAAAGGGAGTTCTCCCTCTCTGCACAGGATGCACAGCTGACTGAAACTAGTCCGGTTTAAAAAGTCACATCAGCCAAAAATCAACTCCACATAAAAGCTCTCAGAGTGAATTTAACAGGTCAACACCACAGACTTGAACATGGGGTTTGTTCTGAGTGGAAAACACAAGAGGAAATAACTGCGGTTTTGAAACCCAGTGTGCAGCATTTCTAGATTTTCAAGCTCTCAAACAACCAAACATCAAGCTCCCACATCTCCTGAACCACAACGATCATCATAAAGAAAGTGAAACCAAAAAAATCAACTTAAACATATTTCATCTCAAGAAGAGGAACAGATTATTTTACAGATCTTGTAGTTTTCTAATATTTTCTTCACTGTTAAGTTGCCGATGAAGATCATGTGATATGAGCAAAAAGCTCCTGAAAACCTGGTAAACAGAACTTGAGATGAGAGTGTTTCATCAAATGAAGAGTTTCCAGTAATAGATAAACATTTACGTGAGCTTTCTTTCAAGGCAATTCAAGGAACTAAAAGACTGATTATAAGAACAATATGATCTCAGTTCTTTCCACAAAACCTGAGATTAATGAGTAAGGTGCTCACTGTACTGCTTACTCCCAAAGTGCACATTTCTATCCATAAAACCTCAGAGGAAATCATGATGAATGTACAGGACCTGTAAAATAAATCTATCCCACAACTGACAACGGAAGCAAAGAGAAAAACTGACAAATGAATTCAAGTTTGTGCACCAAGAACCTCAAGCAAACGCTTAGAAATATCATGAGAATCTTCACATTGCATGTTTTTCTTTTTAAAATCGCATTAATCATCTCGTGAGCCTTCTGTTCCTGTCCCTGAACTCACCTCGTTGGGTTCGTCTGTGTTGTTTGACGAGCAGGCGATGGTGATGATGGGGTAGACGTCCGACCAGCCTCTCTCTGTACAGTTCCTGCTGAGGTTACCTGAGACACAGACAGATTGTTTGAGATGAAGGTGAAACTTTAATAATTAACTGTCCAGTCTGTAGCTTAAAATCTTAAAGGTTTCCAGAACTTTTTTCAGTTTGTGATGATATATCCTTAAAAATCCTTGGGATTTAAATATCTCATCTTATACTTTACCACGATGGCTGTTTTCACTATTATCTGACAATTAATGCAGCGAGTGATTAACTGATTGAGAGGAAGCTGCAGCTGTAGATCATGAGGGTGACTCCAGGGATGGAAAGGTCATGTTGGGTTTAACCTCTGCACAGTAAACACGATCTGATTATAATACTGATACACACTTAATTTAAAAGGAGATAAACTATGTGTGTATCCGGTTTGACTTATTTATTCACAGCTACACATTTAAAACTGCAGCTGCCATCGAGGACTTTTGGGAATTTTAGCAACAAATTCTACATATTAATGGTGTTTCACATCCTGATTTTGTGACTTCTTTCAGGTCAACAAAACATTGTCCACAGTAATTTTATTCCTGGCAGCAGGAAGACATTTGTGTTGGGAAATAATATTAATAGAAAGTATAATTTAAGAGTTAACTGAATAAATAAAACACAGATAGCTAGAATAATGTAAGTTTAGAAACGTGTGAGGGTTAGAGAAGGTAAAATCGTAGCTATGCTGCAGCTAACTCCCACTCAACAGTTCATATTTAACAGTATTTATTTGTGATGAGAACCAGTATTTTGCCGGCGACTGATCTGCTTTTTTGCACCAGTTTCCAGTGTCATTTCGCTTCATGTCTGACAGGGCGACAGAGCTGAACTTATTACATGTAAATAAAGTCGAAGTGCAGCAGGGAGGCTGGAGAGGATCGACCATGTTGGAGATGGTCGACTGTTGGCGGCGGTCGTAGCAGATTGTGTTTCTAAACTGTCTCATTGTAAATACACTTGATTTGTTCTCTGCAGCGGTGTGTTTGTTAATGAGGCTGCTGGCCCGCTGACAGTTTTTTCACATTAACGGAGCTGAGCTCTTCTCGAGCTCAGAGGACGGACGGACCCAACATCCTGCAACCGGGAAAACTCACACGAGTTACAAAGAAAAAAACCCACTAAATATATCATTATATTATTAATACTGTTGATTTTGTCCTCCAAAACCTCTGTATTGTTACGTAGAGGCCAAAAAAGTCTGTACTTGCAATTATTATTTGTTATCTCCAGATAATGAAATATTAACTTGTGTTCTCGAGATAACCACGTTCGTTTTCTCGTGATAATTTATCTCATTGTCTCAAGATAACGAGCTACTCGACCTATTATCAGGATAAAACTAAAGGCTGTTTCCTCGACTTATTATGTTTATCAGGAGAGTTTGGATAAAAGAGAGTGAGATGGGACTTAATAATAATAATATCCTTTAACAAAACATAACTATTGGTGCAGGAATGAGTCCTGAAACCAGGTAAGTCAGTTAGCATGTTAGCGCTTCCCGTTCCCTCGTCTCAAAGTCAGTGTGTTTCTGGTTAAATGTCTGAAATAAGGTCTGTGGTTTTAACACAAGCTCAAGACATTTTCAGGTTTTATTCTCCGAACATAAAATGGGTCAGTAAATCCCCCACTCCTGATGGTTTGAAGCTTTTACGTGTCTTAAAAAAGGCGGTTGCTAACGAGTGTCTAAATGAGACTACAGAGGTTGTCGGGGACGTTAACATGAAAACCCATCTACTCACCAGTCCACCTCTTTCAACTCTCACTACTTTCTAGAAGAGGCTCAGAGCTAAATGAAATGACCAGTTGGAAGCTTAGTGGAGGAGACGTTGACGTCATGTGACCGTGGTGTAGTTGGTTTATAGCCTAACATTAGCTTTTTTTATTATTATATAAAAGATTCATGTTATATTTTCATATTTACAATGCAAAAAAGTAAAAGTCAAGCTTGATTTGTCTGTAAAATTTCAAATTGTTCTTGCAAAAAAAAAAAAGAAAAGGAACAAGCATTTAAGTCACAGCAGAGACAAAGGCTGATGTGTTGACAGACGGCAGAGTGAGAATATTTAACAGTCAAAGTCTCAGTCAGTGACTCTTAACGCCGTGCTGATTACGCGCCTCATCCTTTAACCGGCTGACCCCACCGCTCCCCATCTCCGCAGGGAGGTGGATGAACCAGCCGCTGACAGATGCTGCTGAGGGAAATGAGAGAGAAAAGTCGGCCGGCCCCAGATGTTGTCGGAGGCATCCGTGAATAATTAGATTCATCAACGGAAAAAAGGAGCCCCAGATGGAGTAGAGATGGAGGAGAGCGACAGATCAAACAGAGAGGTGGAGGGAAGGTGAGGAGAGGTTCAGTCGGGCAAAGAAAGAGCATCTCAACAGCTTTTATATCTGAAGCAGGTTTTTATTCTTTTGAAAAATAAGGTAAAATTAGAATAAAAGTCATATAAAGTTTCTCTTTTTTGCACAAGTCCTGCCAAAACTGGCAGAAATGCACCTTGCACCACACCTGATGTATCAAAAACACACTGTAATGACGGAAAATGCTCATTGAACCACGAGGCAGATTATTCCTGAGGAGGAGGCAGGGTTTTGTTTATAGATATTTCTCAAACAAAACTTGCAAAAGACACTTTCCAGCTGTTTTGCTTTAAAACCAAATCATCTGTTGATCCATTTAAGCCAAGTTGTCATCATTATTTCTGTCAAAAATATGCTAAAACTTCCATAAATCTTTTCTTAATAAAAAAAGATTTTAGCAGGCACAGACACTTCTGATGAAATCTCACGTGATGCACATTCAGAGACTGAGAGGTGGCAGAGGGTGAGGAGGGTTAAGATGGCGGGGTCAGTGGAGGGAGAGGAAAGGGAAGCAGAAGGAGGGATGAGATGGAGGGATGAAAGACCTGCAGGACAGTAACGTGCACAGAGGATGGAGAGGATCAAAGGCAGGGGGACGAGAGGTAATCAACATGATGGATGAAGCTGAACGAGTCCACTGAAAGACGAGAGTCGGTGAAATTAGCTGTGAAAGGAAGTGGTCGAGGTGTTTGGACACGACGGCGGACGATACAGACTCAGGAAATTATAACTGGATGCCATAAACATTATTCAATCAAATCAAAAGCTTCATTAAAATTTCAAGTTTCAGTTTCAAAGCAGGAGGAGAAAAACCTGGAGACAAATAAAGATAAAAAAACGAAAATACAAAAGCAAACCTGACAATTTGACAAATAATTAAGGAATCAAACTGTCACCAAACCTGCCCTGAAGACACTTCTATTAGCATCTCTTTTGTTTCTAAATCTTTTGTTCCCCGGTGTATAAATGAAATTTGATTGATGGACCGATTTGGAAACAGACTGGCAACCGCTGCAAAAACCATAGCAACCATTTTGAACACTTGAGTAACCACTCAGCACCCAGCAAGGAACCACTCACCAGAATCCATCTCTACATCTTCTAGACAAACAATCTTTTTGCACATTACTTTTTCAGCCCTTCCACCCAAAGTAAAACTGCTTTTTCTCCCTCTGTATAAATCTTAAAACTGGGGCGGCCGCTGTGCAGCAGTAAAGTTAAATAATTGACTCTGTAATGTCTCGTTTTACAGTAAATGTCAGTGTAGCTGTCGTCATTAACCTGGATTTATGTTGATTCAGTCCACCGGGCGGTCCTGGCCCACTTCTCAGCAGATGCTGGCTGTGATGCAGTTTTGTTGTTTGCCAAATTAAAACAGGACGATTTATGCGTTTTTATGTTGTTCAGTTGTGACCAGAACACAACACATCAGAGAGTGACAAGATATTTCAGTCAAGTCACTCACGTATTTGCTCCTAAGACACTTTAAATTTGTTGATTTATACACTAAAACACAGGTAAAGCTTACACCAGTGTCACCACTTGCTTTGGAAATGTCCAGCTGTTTAAATCCAAGAGGACGAGTCTCAGAAATAAAACGCAGCATGAGCTCAGGACTTTCTTTGACCCAGAAAAACCCCAAGAAGAAACTCACCATTTTTCCCAAAAAGATGCTGGAGGGGGGAGGGGCAGGGGAGGGTCATCACCTCACCCACCACCGCGTTCTGCCAACAGGAAGCGCTGTCCCACTCGCCATGACATCCTGAAAACACACACACACACACAAGGTATAAATTAAACGTCGTAGAACTTCCTGTTTGGCTACTGATCCTGTGCTGCTGCACGAACAGATGGACCATAAATCAAATAACATAAAAGCACTCTCTTGGTCCTCTGGAGTTTAAGGGCAGAGGAAGTCCTTAAACACCTCTTACTTATTTGTCCTCTGAATGAAATTAAAGAGGTGATAACACTTAAAATTTCTCCTTAAAAACACCAGAATGAAGCTCCAAATGTTGGTTTTGAACACCTTAATCACTTTAATTTAAGGTTTATTTATGTTACGTTACGAGTGTGATGATTGAGGAACCTGTTTGATTGAGGGCTGTTTTAAGAAAAGTTTTTCCTCTTAATTTAATTTTTTTTAAATCAATTTATCTGGCAATTATTATCATTATTGTTATAATTATTATAATCTAGTCTTTGAACTTGAACACGAGTCCAAGACAAATTTCCCCATGGGGACAGTGAAGTGTATTGTATCAAATAGTATTGTATTGTTTTGTATCGTGTTTTGTTTTGTATCAAATCGTATCCTATTGTTAAGTTTTTTATCATATCATATCGCATTGTATTGCTTTGTATTGTATTGTATCACATTGCATCGTATCCTATTGTTTTGTTTTGTATCATATCATATCATATTGTTTTGTTTTGTATTGTATTGTATTGTTTTGTATCACATTTTTTTGTCCTGTATTGTGTCATATCATATCGTATCATTTTGTTTTGTATCATATCAGTTTTCCAACGTCTTTGGTTTTATCTGAATGAACAAAAATCCAAAAGCTAGCAAACTAGCAAATAATTATCCAGAATAGGTATTTATCTACAATTATCTTAATTTTTTGTCCTTTAACTAATTGTCTCAGCTCTAATTTGACTAATCCATGATTAACACAATTTTGTTTTGTCATCTTGGTGGACTTTTGGAATTTCTGCATGTTTGCATCCTTAAATCTTTCTTCCATCTCTTTTGTTGTAAAACAAAAAAATGTAAATATATAGATAAGTTTTATTTTACTTCTCTCTACGATGTTAGGAGCTTTTAAAAGTGCACGTCTGTCTAACAGGACTGTGTGTTGGTGGTTTGTCCTTCAAGATAGATTTCTGTGAGTTTAACACACAGATAAACACACACACACACACACACACACATAGACAGGTGTGAGAAAGAACCAACATTCCACATGCTGCAAACCACACAGATAATAAACGCCTTTTAATTATCGCAGTGGTGAAACACTCAAACACACCTGACCTTTTAGAAAAAACAGAGCAGCTCAGCATCGCATGTACTGTAAGAGTGAGTGTGTGTGTGTGTGTGTGTGTGTGTGTGTGTACTTCCTGTGCTCCTCACGACTCTGGAGTATTTGGCCCGAGAGGTAAATAAATGATTGATAGCGAGTGTGTTGCAACACAGGCTGAAACGGCGTCCAGACACACCCTCCTCTTCACATAGCTGACCTCAGTCAATGTGCGCACGCACGCGTGCGCGCGCGCACACACACACACACACACACACACACACACACACACACAAACTGTGTTTAAGTATTTTTTTGTAGCTTTTGTCACTGCACATGCCAACAGTGTTAGTCACCTGTAAAGCTCCATCCTGCATTTATTTCTCTTTAGAGTTTGATGTGTGTGTTTTTTTTGTGTGTGTGTGTGTGTTTTTGTGTGTACCTGTGCTGGGTGGCGTCTGTTGCTGCAGTTGCGTCCAACACTCCCTCTCGGCCCTCTGCAGCTCCCAGCGGAACTGGCAGTTAGGAAACTTTCCATCAACCTGTCGGAACGAGAGGAAATAAATATTATGAATATTATCTCCACGTGAACAAACCTCCTGCGTCAGTCAAAAGTTCAGGCTCTGGCCTCCCTGTGTCTCGAGGGTGTTTGATAAACGTGCTTCAGTTTTCTGGACTAAAGTTCATTTTTCTGTCAGCTGCCCACCTCTTGCTGCTATCTGGGAATTTCAGATAAACTGTTCTGTGCATCTGTGCATTCAGTGTACTCATTTCATTCCCTCACTTTAGGATTTGTGCCACTGTTTCACTTAACTTTGTTCCTAAAAATGAATAATGTGCAGCATGTATCCTGTAGCCAGAGCAATGCCAGACCTGAGCCGAGTGTGCCGACAGCGAGCCTTAACTGGCACGACTCAGCTTAGAAAAAAGAAAAGGATGAGGAAAAATTGAGTTGCTGATTGTGTTACTGATAAAAGCAGACATTTCTATTTGTGTTACAGGTGGTATCTTTATCAGATTCCTAATTAGCCTCACCTCGTTAGAGCTGACTGCACCAACTAGGCCAAACGTGCCAACCAGACTTTTGTGCTGCTGATAAAAACGATAACATTTGGCAGCGTCACACCAGCGTCGTGTGTGCGTGTGCCCTGGTACAGCTGACGGTAACCAAGGACACACACTCAAACAGAGTGCACACAAAGGGCGATCCACACAAAAGGAAACACACTCAAACAAAATGAGTCCGTGTGTCAACTTGACTTCATTGATATACTGAGAGTGTGTGTGTGCTGGGAGGTCTGTTTACACTGAGATATACTGCCGCTCTCAACAGCATTTCAGACCTGACAGTGTGTTTATACCCCTCTCTCTCTCTCACACACACACACACACCTCTCGGGCTTTTGTTACTTCCCACTGAGACTCGTCGACACACCGAGTCGTCGTCTGCAGCCAAACAGCCGATCATCGCTTCACCTCTGTCTTCAACTCACCCGGGACGCAAGAAAATTAAACAACACCTTCTCACCTGTCGATGCGCAACGCTTGACAGACGCTAAATATTTTTCTTATTAATCCCATGAAAAGACCAAAACCAACATAATCCATCTGAGTCTCCATTCCAAGACTGACATCTCGAAAATATAGTTTCATTTAAACCTGCGTTAATTTATTTTTGTGGCTACATGAAGGCACGGGAAACAAGTTGTGAGAGCAGCACAGACATATAATCGGCTTCTAAGTTGATATTTTGTCAAGCATAAAAGAGCATGGTGAATCTGATGAATCTAAGTTTAGTATTCCCTCTCTTTTAGAACTGTTTTTGGAAATGCTTGCTCCACTATGTTCACCAGTAAATCTTTATAACTGTGTCTGTCTGCTGTTTGCAGCTGACCAGGTAGTGCACAGTGGCTTTTTACAGCTTGCTTGCTGCTGCTGGAAACACAGTTAATGAGAATCAAAAGAGTAAATGTGTCTTAAACACAAAAAATAACGAGGCTAAATGAGGCTAAAAAGCACCGCTGAGCTGCAGAGTTGGCGATAACGCTGTGGGTTACTGGCATCTACAACTTCACATGCAATTAAACGATACAATATGATAAACAGAGCTTGAGGTTATTTTATCATTTCAAATGTTGGAAATGCTGATGCTGGATTATGATGTGCACTCAAGTGTAGGCTATGAAAACACCAACATCTGAAACTTTGATGTGGACTTTTGTTCAAAAACTCAAAGCTGACAACAAAAAACAAACAAGCAAGTTAATCCTCTGAGGGATGATGTGAATCTGGCTGCTTCTTTTTTTATAACAGTTATAAAAAGTGAGGCTTTAAAGTAGGAAATTGATTTTTTCTGACTTTATATTCCTGTGTGACTCATCCGTCTTCCAGACTGAGGATGAAACAACAAGTAACAAGGTACATATGAGACATTTGGTCCCAGTCTGCAGTTGTTTGGCTTCATAACATTTTAATTTTCCTTCAAGAGCTGTTTTCTGAACATTTAATGAACATTTTATCCTACAGTGGTTTGGGAGAACAAAGTTTGAGTTGGAACGACAAATGTAAACTTGCTGAGTGTTTGGTTTTCTACCAACTTTAATGAAGTTTAAGCTGACATTTGGAGCTGGAGCAGATGATAAATTTTGATTTTCATTTCATAGCAAACAATGTGACTCAATTTGACATCAGATAATAACTGTTTAATTTCCCCTTTCAGGTAGTCAAACTTCAATAACTGTTGGATGATTTGCAAATATTTTTCCAGGCTCTTGATGATAAATAGCAACATAAACTCTGGGTTTTCCTCTGGGGGGCGCTGTGATCCTCACTGGTTTTACTCCTCTGATTTTGGTTCATGTCTTTTCCTGTTTCCATTTTCTGCTTCTCAAAACAAAAAACTATAAACGGAAAGCAGCAAAGGGCAAAGGATAAAGCGTTTGACCTTATTTAATCCACCGCCGTCTAACAAACAACATAATCTCTGTCATCTAATGAGCTCTAATACACACAAATACACACAGAAACACACAGATCCATTACGAGGTAGAGGATAAAATGTTCTGGATTAAACTAAACAAAGGACTTTTTTTTCCCAGTTTGTAATCCTGAACCTCGTCTGACCCTGACTCCGTCCCAAAAAAAAAAAAAAAAAAAAAAAAAAAAAAAAAAAAAAAACCCTAACCGATCAGACTCGTCCTGCTCACAGAGAACAATACGCCAACATCCAAAATGAGAAAAAATAACACAACTATAATCTGTCTCTGGCAGCAGGAATCGATACAAATCTATAACAATAACAGATTTCATCATGTCTGCCCTTAAACTTTGACCCCTGTTGGCCACCATACACCCAGTCTGACCATGAGCCAATTACAACAAATCAAACAAACAGGCTCCTGATCACACACACACACACGCTACAAAAGACATCATCCCATATTTATTTTTCATTTATTTCAATTCCTGGACTTGAAACCTGAACCGCTGTTCCTCATACTGGATCAAAATTTTCACTATTATCCAACCATTTTGAACAGGAAATAAATCAGAGCACCTCCAGATTGATTTTATCTTGAGCTGCAACTTTGGAAAAAACTGAAATTTCATATCTGAAACTGTCACAGACCAGCTGGAAGAACTTTTTTAGCCCAGTAAATTCTAATTTTAATTTCATTCTCTTTATTCAGCTCCACTAATCTCCTAGATGAAGCTAATTTTTTCCATCTTAAATCCCGGCCCATTTATCCACAAATCCACACTCAGGAACAGGAATTTCAGCTTCAAATATCACTGTTTTAAACATACTTTACATTTTTCCTTTGTGACGACACCAGTGACACAGAAAAAAGCAGCTGTGATGAGGAGAAATCTGCAGCTGTTACACCTCAAACATGATTCAAACATGCCCCGTAAACACTGGTTTTGTGGTTTGGAGGTCAAAAGATGTTTAGGTTAAAACTGGATTAAACAGGATTGTAAAAATGTGTGTTTTTAAAGGTACAACAACGGAAAATTCATTACCCATTACTTTAATAATTGAATAATCGTTTCAATCATTGCTTTCGAGCAAAACTGCTAAATATTTGCTGGTTCCAGTTTATCAAATATGAGGATTTGATGCATTGCTTTTGTTTTATGTGAGAGTAAACTGGTGGGGTTTTTTTTAATTATTATTATTATTATTTCTGACTGTTGGTTGAAGTAGTGGGCCGTGCATTTCACACCTGGACACACACACCTTCACTGGTCTCCTACCTGAATTACCCACCTGTTAATACCGTCATTATGATGTCACGGCTATAAACCATCAATAATACACAGAAAGGCGGTATAACACTCACACACACTCTAATATGTAATGTAGCCAGAGTAAATTACTAAATTACTAAACCAATGCTATAAAAACCCAATTGACACAGTTCAAAAGGTCTCTAAACACACATATCATCTCCAGCAGTTAACATTAGCTAATAAAATGACAATAAATTATAAGTAAAATGCATTTTACTCACCGAAACTGCTGGTTATTCGTAGACAAAGTAAAACCCTGCTTCTGTCGAGCGGACATTTTTAGCCTTGTGCGACTACGCAGATTCACTTTCAGCATTAGCCTCCACAGCGAAAGAAAAGGACTTATTGTTGGAACTGAGACGCACAGATAACCTCTACAACAGAGTTACCGAACTCTCCCTCCTCCTTAAGCCATTGTGGGTTGAAAAAACAACTATTAAACCTATACAGACATGTTTTAGCTTGCGCTATTAGCTATAGCCGCGGTTTGCTAGCTCTCTGACCATCCAATCAAATGACACGAAAATGCCGACGTCACGGTTGTTAATGTCACCTGATCTTGCCAACTCGAAATCTGATTGGTTAAAGGATTCGCGCGGCAACAGGTTCGTCGCCATTTATTTTAAATTACCGGGTTTTGAACAGTTGTTTCTGAGGCCTTTAGGCAGCTTTCTGTTACCTTGGCAACACGGTGCTGAAATCTGATTGGATAAAAGCTCTAACATTAACAGACTGTATTGGAAGCAGTGTAACAAAGAGGAAAGCTACGAGATAAAGAGAGTAGACTATTAGGAACAATTTAAAACGTATAGTATTGATGGAAAAACATATATAAAAATATAATTCAGTGATTGTGACAGTGTTTAGGCCCTGCTGGCCCTGGCAGACGTTACATCGGTCGACCAAACGTTGTGTATTACCCATGATCCCCTGCTTCTGGATCAGGAAGTGCTGTGACTGTAACAGACGCACCAAACTCCATTTAGAAATCTGGATATTTTCACAGTTTCCTGGCTGGATATCAGAGATGAACGCTGGTTTTTAATGACTTCTATGTCTTTTTAACTGATCTACAGTTCAGCTTTACTCCTGAACTTCCTGGGCCTGATTCCAGCAGTTTAAACCGCTGACTATCACTCAGTTAGAGGGAGATCAAACCTGAAAAACCAAAGTTACACAGAGCAACAACAGGAGCTCAAATGACAGAGGCTCCATTCTCCCTGTTACAAGTCACTGAACCATCACAGTGATTCTGAAGCTGAGATTTTAATGGTTTGAACTTTATCATTATGTCACATGCAAACTAGATTTCACTTCCTAAATAAATAAGTCCAGTTTTCAGTGACGTCTTTTCACCTGCAAATCACCACATCAGTTCTTACTGAGACATGAAGAAATTACTTTCATATAAAACTAATTTACAAAAACAAATATGTTCAGGAAACATAATGCAAACTGGATTAGGTTTCTTGTATTGATATAATGAGGAAAAGTTAATTGAGAAACAGATTCATGCTGAAAGCCATAATTTATAACTCATAAAGACTGAGCAGCTTAAATCAAATTCAGTCTCCATACGACGACAGTTTCAAACTAAAAGTTAGTGTGTTAACTGGCAGTGACTCTTTAACATCAGGTTTTCCTCTCTCTCTCTCTCTGTGGTGTCTCTAATCGTCTGGTTTTGTCAACATGAGTGAGGTTTACTGACGTCACCCTGCAGGATTTTCATGCTGAGGTTTCAACAGTTGGTTGAAGCTGTGAAACGTCCAAAAAACCAACATGGGATTAAATCGGTTTTATCACAGCTTGGTCTGAATCATCACACTTAGAGTACGACAGCGGCTCGCTAACTTCTTACATGTCCCCCGCCTCAAAAAGTCCACGAACCCCCCCCAAACACATAATGTTTTATCAATCATTAACAATGACGAGAGAAGCTATGAATAAAAATGTTGAATTAAGGTGAAATAAAGCATCAGTTAACTCTTGTTTGTTTATTTTTCGGTCTATAAATCCTTCCTATTCAACTTAGTTTCGCTCCATGTTTTCACCCTGGTCATCCAAGACCCTCCTGAGAGGAAATAAAAGTGAAGCTCCTGTCGTGTTTCTGCAGCTTCACACAGAGAGCAGCAGGACTCTGCTCTGCGGTCATATCAATAGAGGAAGCAGAAGTCATTAACCTTTAGTTTAAGTACTGTACATACACACTCAGGTTTGACATCTATTGTAACACACACACACACACACACAGAGAGAGAGCTGACACACTGAGAAAATATCTGCATATTTCTAAGAAAACAGGCCTAAAATGATCTTATCAGCTGAAAAACATGCAGATTTTCCAGCTCATACTCAAACGTTTCAGTGATAAATCAAAAATAAATAAAGACTTAGGGTCAAACTACAGCTGATAATAATATAGGATGTTATCAGTCTGGGATGTGAACTGCTGTGAAGTCACATCAGGAACTTTTCCTCTTAACTGAGTCACTTTTCTCTCACTAAAGTGCATTTCTGTGGCGCTGACGTCACCTGCGCTGCATCTACTGAGGTGAGGTCTGAGTGAAACATCCACTTGAGTTGTCTGGATGTTAAATCCAAACCCACTGAGGAACAGTCCTGGTTTTAAAAAGACGATAATGACTTGTCTAAATGAGCTGATGGTCCAGGCTGCCGGGTCTAAATATAGAGCCGAGCCTACAGTCCTGAATATTAAAAATTTACCAGCAGCAGCAGCAAGAAAAGTGAATCTATATTTGATGTTTCCACGCAGATGAACGATGAGGAAGAGTCGGCAGCAGATGAAGCTGCAGCACAGATCCATCCAAGTTTATCTCTGGTGTTTATAAATGAGAAGATGCAGATGTTTACAGTCCAATCAGTGTGAAATCAATAACTCTGACAGCAGCAGTGTGCGAGCTCAGACTGTGAACAATGAAATGTGATTATTAAACCATCCATCACCAGGACAAAAAAAGGAAATCCTGAAGAAAAAGGCAGAAATAGAATTTCCCAGGAGGAATATTTGCTAAAATTAAAGTAAATAAAGTAGGATTTGGTGCCTGTAAACTCATTTAAAATGAATCCTTCAGTGCCACAGGAGAGAAGTCTGCTCAGTAACACTGAAGGAATGTTTAAAGTCAAAGCATTAAAAACGTACAGCACATTCTTTTATCTCTGAATTTGAGAGAATACAGAGCAGTTCAACAAAATAAAGCCCTGGTTTTGATGCTGGGTGCAGGACTGACCGTGTGGATGGAGCTGAAGCCGAGCAGCAGCAGAACGAGCCGGTGCGTAAAGGACATGGTCACATCTCATCCAGAGCAGGGTTAAACCCACCTGAGGAGCAGCTCGCACTTTAATGGGACTGTCATCGTCCTCACACAGGAAACACGTGTGGTGAAAAGTGCGACTGAGCTGCAGCCTGTTTGTCAAGTTTCTGGGGGGTTTTTTTGTGCGTAAAAATGCGTAAAGTCCGGTTTCTTTTGGCGCGCTGGTCAGCAGCTTTACGCACGGGTTTATTCACAGCAGCGTCTCCGTGGATCAGACCTCTCCGTGGTTCCCAACCAGCGGATTAAATGTGTTTCCAGAAACACAGGCTCCAGTTAAATATGTTTCCAAGCGCCGGAGAAAACAGTCCAATACGAAAGTCACACCTGAAACAATCCGAAGTCCTGGATCTGACTCCCGGGACTCACAGTGAGGCGGTGGTCCGGTTCACTCCCTCTTCACTAACAAGCGCGTCCCCGGTGCACGTGTCCCTCAGGAGGACACCCCGGACTAATGCGCGCTCCCGCCACTGGGACCTGAAGACGGAGCTTCCTGGGATCCCGCTGCGCGTCGAGACGAAACGTCAACAGCGACCTCTGGTGGCTGAAATCACAACTGCTGCCTGGAAAAAAAATCAACTCTCAGAGGAAGAACTTTATCTCCTCATCATGTAAAAATAAAGAATAAAAGTTTTACATTTATGCAAAAAGAAACACAACTGACTTCTTGTGTTTGTCCACACTTTGCATTCTGGAAGCTTTGCAGTTCAGTTTGTTGCTTCTTGACCCAGTTTTGTGTTTTAATGTTAAATAAAAACATTTTTAAAAAGATATAAAGATAATTATCCAAACACATGTGAGAAACACTGTCATTAAAACTTCATCAAGGCTATCTGCTTGTATCTGGGACTCTAAAGTTGAATTTTAGCGTCTGAATAAAACCACAGATATTAAATCTTCAGTTTGTTAAATTCAGTCAGGAATGTTTTTACTGCACAGGAAGGAGAATTAGAAACAGAGAGAACAGGATGAAGGAAAAGTTTTAACATCCAGTGTTTGAAGCAGCTGGACGGATGTCTGTCTGTCCGTCTGTTGGAGCTGCATTTCTGTAAATATTTGCTTTTATTTGTGTACACGGTCTGTTTACAATTAATATGAGCAGAGAGAGGAGGAGGAGGAGGAGGAGGAAGGCCAGTCATCGAGTCAGTAAATCCACTCTGACTCTGGGAAAACTGGGGAGGATGAAAGAAGAGGGACAATGGAGAAAGAAAATAAAATTAAAATAACACATTTACAGAGCTGAGTCTGAGGTTTTTAAACTGCTGAGAATCAGTTTGTCCTGTGTTTTATTTTTATATTTCCTCTTTTTACTATCATCTATTTTAACTAAGACTGAAAGAAACATCAGTTAAGTTTGTTTTTGTGTTGATTGATTCTGCGGCTCAAACTGAAATATATTGAAAGAATATTTCATCTAATAATAATTACTGCAATAAAACCTTAGATTGTGGTATAAACAATAAATAAAACTCAGCCTTTAAACCTGCAGGAAATAAAAACAGATTTGTCTGGATAATCATCGATTACAAGTTCAGCACAAACCAGTCATGTAATAATAATAATAATAATAATAATAATAATAATGAGGACTAGTCTGAGTTTTAGCCAATCAAAGCACTTTATTGCACTGTATAGTGTGACGGTGAGCCAGTAGCAGGCTCTTATAAAAGTGTCATTTAATCTTTTTATCATGTGTACAAAACAAGTCACACACACTTGTACCGTACAAAATCAACACTATTTACATACAATATACACACACACACACAGATACACACACACCTAACACACACTCACACACACACCGTGCAGTCTCTCTCCCATCCAGCCCTGAACACACACAGTCGAGTCCTTCTGGGTTTCTGATGGGATTTCCTTCTTGTTGTCGAACGTCCTCCACCTCTCTCTCTCTCTCTCTCTCACACACACACACACACTCTCACACACTCTCTCACACACACAGGGACTGAAACATGACCGCTACGCTGCTACCAACGAACCCAAACTGCTAAGATAGCCGAACAAAGCGCTAAGCAACTTCTGATATGCATAAAGATTTTTTCTTCTTCTTCTGATAAAAACGATGATTAAAAAAAAAAAAAAAAAGACGATGAGACAAAACGAGGAAGGATGAGATGAAGCCACAGGAAACTTTATCCACAGGGATGTAAACAAAAGGATGCACTGTGCATGGATTATTCTAAATAAAGTTTTCTTTCTAACCTGACGGTCTGACAGGTTCAGTGCTGATACTCACTACACCCAGTGGGCATAAACTGATTTCCTTTAAATCTTTTAATATAGTTCTTTATCTTAAATCTTATATATCCTCACAGTATCTGAGGAAACTCTGCAGTTAGTGCACACACGCTGGTAGCTGTTGTACCAAAGCCCAGAGGACGCTCTTCACTGAGGATTCTGGTAGAAACGAATGGATCAGGACTTTTTACATTTACAAATCCTCTCGTGTTTGATTTCAGTCGGTCTGATTTTTCCTCTCGTCTAAAATGACGTGGTTTAATATTAAGATAAAGAAGTGAACCTGACTCGCTGCAGTGAAGAACGTCCTCTTCAGGCGTTATTGCTACAAGAGGAGCTTCTCTCTGTAAACTTTTATCCCTTTAGTACCGACAACATCCAGATGTTGCTGCCGTTAACTTTGCATCTGGATTCTGAAAGTGACTCTGAAGCTTCACCAGCTTCTCTCGTTGCGTTAAAACGTCACCTGCGTCTCTGATCTGCAGCGACACTTCACTGAGGACGAGTTCCAACTCTGTTTCCCTTTAAATATTCATAATACTCTGTCTTTTATATACACACAGTGCACTCTGCTTGGTGAAATGCTTTGGATGTTGCAGGGACTGAATTACACTGAATTTCTCTCCTTTCTTACAGGTTTACAGAAAGACGAGCTCAAACTCTTATTGACGCAGTTTTTTAAAAACAGATTTTGCCTTTAAATAAGTCAAAAAGAGCTGAGTGATGCTAAGAAAAAGGCTGTTTTTGTTCTTCGGCGTTTCAAAACTGAACCAGATTTTAGAAAAGTTGCATTGAGGTGTGATTTTACTGCACACTGGGACACTGAAAACACACATCCAGTTGTTTCTTGTTTATGTGATCTGAGCGTTTCCAGTCCCCTTATAAAAAAATCTCCTCATCTGATCGTCTGAAGGGTTCAAATCTGTTTGAAATCAGCGTTAGATTCACATTGAAACTAGGTAAAATGTCCCTGTCGCACATGAACACGGACAGATGAACACACACTCACAGACAGAGACACACACTCTGCAGACACACACACACAGGGTGCGGGTGGAGAGAGCTGCATATAGGGGCTACTACACCTCACCGTGTTTTAGGTACCTCTCCATATAGATTATTATGTCTATGTACAATATTTATATTTTTACAATAATCTGGCTGCCCCTGTTCTAATTGAAATAATACCACAGATCTGGGATTTTTCGAGTCGACCAGTGAAACATGACGTCAGATACAGCCTCTAGTGTTTCTCTCTCTCTACTTTTACCTCCTAAAACCTCTGAAAAACGACCCGGAGCTGCCGCCCCGTACACAGTGTTCCCCTAAGGCTTTCTACAGTGACGAGCTCCTGGTAACGGTCACGAGATTGAGCGGGGGTGGAGAAAAAATAAAATAAAATAAAGTAAAAAAAGGTCACACCACCACTGAGCAATCAATCAATCAATCAATCAATCAACCGGCACAACACGACTTTAAAGAAAACGGACGACTTAAGACCACACCATATGCAGGTTCAAAAATACAGTACATCTGGATTTTGGGAAATAAATGAACAACAACGGCGATATGCACGGCATACAGACGCATGCTCGCTCTCTCTCTCTCTCTCCTACACACACACACACACACACACACACACACACACACACACACACACACACACACACTCAGGCTACATGTTGTAGGCCACGTAGATGGGGTCTAGCTGGTCTTGTAAGAAGCCGTCGCGGAGGTGCATGCGCTGTTTCTCGCCGCGGGAGTTGATGGGGATGACGCCGATGTCCGTCACCACGACCACGCCCACGATCAGGTAGTGCTCCTCCAGCACCGCCTTGGTCACCATGGGAACCAGGTCCAGGGCCTCCTGCTCGGAGCCCTCCAGCTCCACCACCACCACCAGCAGGTTGGTCCAAGGGAAGACGGCGCTGATGAAGACAAAATAATCACATTGAACTGGATTCTATTGTTTGTTTTGCTGGGAACACTGGGGGGCAGCAAAACTCCACAACCACTAACTCTGGTATTTTTAAACCCTCTGATTGTTTTATGACAACTTCTAACCAGAAACACCACTTCATATCACCACCAGACTCCATTCACAAAAACAGGGATTTTACTTTGCACCTGCTGGAATATTCCTGCCTCCATCTGTTAGTGTGTTTGTGTTACTGTGTGGTACTTGTACTTCAGTAAAGTATCTGATTACTTCTTCCACCACTGGAAGTCACACAGTAACACAGACACACTAACAGATGGAGGCAGTGGTATTCCAGCAGCTCCCAGGTAAAATCCCTGTTTTTCTCAATGGAGTCTGGTACTGATATATAGTGATGTTTAACATATATCCTCATCAGTCATTTACAGCCAAACACAGGTTCAGAAATACCTGACTTATTGTGACAGAGCTGCAGAGTTGGTGCTAAGTCTACGTGGATTCAGACCTACCACTCCATGATGCTCTTGTGCGCACGTATGACGGAGGTCTCGATGTCAATGGGATGGTACCTCATCCCCCGCAGCTCCATGGCCTCCTCCAGAGCTCCCACCACGAACAGAGCGTCGTGTCTCTCTGAAAAACACACAAGCAGAGTTGTTGTTGTTGGAGCAGAAGGCGGAGAGGACGCAGGTGAGGACACGTGGGAGAGAGAGGTTATAAAGACCAACCTCCGTTGGCGTCGGTGAGCTCGGTGCGGCGGAGGAAGCCCAGGTAGCCCGTCCTGGCCCAGACGGTCTGAGTGTCTCCAAAACTGAGTCTGGAGTTGAAGTGATCGGACTGGAGGACCTCCTCGCCGTAACCGCTGTAGTAACCGCTGCCGTTATGAGCGCTGTGAACCCAAATCTGCAGGAGGAAGACGACAGAGTTAGAGAAACGTTTAAGGCTGCGGACGAACGGAGTATATCAGTTACACCGAGACAGACAGAGGAGAGGTTATATAAACTACATCTGTTCCTCCTACACCGACATTTAGAAGAATAAAAACACCCAGAGCAGAGAAAGAAGGCAGGAAGGAAGGAGGGAAGAAGAAAAGAGAAGGGAAGGAGGAAAAGGTCAAGGGAAATAAAAGAAAGACTAAAAAGAAATGAAGAAAAAGGGAAGAAAATAATAATAATAAAGAAAATAGAATAAAAGATACAGAAAAGATAAAGAAAGAGACAGAAAATGGAAAAGAAAGAAAAACTTGGAAATGAAGAAAGTAAAAGAGGAAATTAGATCAAGAAACAACAAAGACAGAGAGAAAAAAGAAAAAGAAAAAAAGAAAAGAACATAGAGAAAGAGGCAAAGGGGAAAGAAGAAAGATGAAGAAAAGACACAGAAAGAGAGAATGGAAAAGAAAAACTTAGACAGGAAACGAGATAAAGAGAAAAACAGAAAAGAAAAGAAAAGAAAAGAGAAAAGAGTTTGTGTCTGTCGACCTCTCCGAGGTGCGAGTCTCCCAGCGGTCCTTTGGTCTCTGGGTTGGCGATAATGATTCGAACTCCAGGTAGGATCTGATAAAAAAAAAGAAGAAGAAGAAATCAGTTGCCATGGTTACCGCTTCACTTCACTCTGAGTCTCTGATTTGAGCGTGACTCGGGAAACAAGAGGCAGCTGTTTACATTTAACACGTGGTCACACTTTAAATTCAGGTGTCAGCTCTTATTTAATGAGGCAGGTAAAGAAGCTTTTCTTCCTCCTCCTCCTCCTCCTCCTCCTCCTCCTCCTCCCACCTTCAGTGAGTCAAAATAAAACAGCGGGCTGATCGATGACCAGCTCTGAAAAATATGACGTCCTCCTCTTTGTGTGTCAGCGTGGGGGAAGAAAAGAGCCGAGCGTCTCATCAGGCTCCAAGAAAAGATCCGACAGGTTCATATTTAACTCGCAGCAGGATGTGCCCTGGGTTTTGCCTCTCAGGCAACATTCAGGTTACTGTCCCACCATCTTTGTCTTTGTTTAAGGAGTTAATATTGAACATCAAATAATGTTCAGACACATTTAGAACAATAAAAAGTACAAGATTTTGAACCTGGGTCTTATTTTCTAATTGCTGCCAGACTCCATTGACAAAAACAGGGATTTAACCAGGAGCTGCTGGAATACCACTGCCTCCATCTGTTAGTGTGTCTGTGTTACTGTGTGACTTTCCAGTGGTGGAAGAAGTAATCAGATACTTTACTGAAGTAAAAGTACCACACAGTAACACAGACACACTAACAGATGGAGGCAGGAATATTCCAGCAAATGCAGAGTAAAATCACTGTTTTTGTCAATGGAGTCTGGTGGTGATAAATAGTGATGTTCCTGGTTTCTGAACCTGATTATTTCTTCACAGACATACGTGACTGACGTTGTGTTTCATGTCGGCAGATGTCCTCTCTTCTGCTCTCTCTCTCTGAGGCTGTTATATATTTAGACGTTATGCAGTGCTGTCTGTGCTCCTGCTGACCTCTCTGATGAAGTTCAGTTAGTTGCTAAGAGATCTGTAATGAAACTGGAATAAGTGCTGCTCAGCGATCAGATGAGTACAAAGCAATTTGCTCCTGGAATTAAAGCAGCAGATTTGAGGAGAAGCAGAAGGAGTCGGTATTTAGTGAAGGATGACTCGTCTCCTCGGCTGCAAGGAGACGATTTTTAAAAAGCTTTTAGAGGACGTTTCCTGATTTTATCAGGCGGCTGGAGAGAGGAGAGGAAGAGGACACAGGACAGAGGAACATTTCATCCCTCTAAAAAGAGCAGCTGTTCTTTACACACAGCCATAGCTGAAATTTATCCTGAAATAAACTGAAATATCGACTGCAGTCATTTACAAAAACTCTGAAGACTCTTTGGCACGTCCTCCTCCTCAAGTCCAGAGTCTAATCTGAAAGTTTTCACCCTCCATCTGCTGGCTCTCCTCCACCACCAGTGTCTAGACTCTGTGGGGATCCTGTCCTATCTCCTGTCTTCATCTGAGCTGCTTCATATCGTTGGCGTCTAATCGCCCCAAAAAATCTTTCCTCTATCGCGACCTCAATTAATGCTGGCGTACACTCTCTGCTTGATGAAACGGCTGCAGGAAAACAATCTGTAAGTTACATTTCTGAGCAGCAGAAGATCAAAAGATCAAACGTGGACGACGACAGCAATGAACAGAAACTAAATGGTATGGATCCTAAAGCACTGATTCACCAGGACACCTGAACATGTGTCGTGTTAAGAGGAAACATCGTCAGCATCTTATCTTCCTTTCGGCCCACGATTCCTCGCAGCGGAAAGGAAGGAAGTCTGACGCAGACGTCAGGTCTAAACTCTGGAAGTCCACAGATCCACAGACAGACAGGGAGACTGCTTCAGAGCTCATCATGTCTGTCTGTCTGTCTGTCTGTTTTGACTCAGTAAATGTGGGAGGGCACGAAGCCCAGAGCAGGAATAGCTCTGGAGTCCTCTGTCATTCAGCTGCACGACAGCCATTTTGGTTCATCTTGTGTCTCTGAATGGGCTCTCACAGTGTGGGCGTGTTGTGCGTCAGTGATTCCCACTGATGGTTTCAAGTCAGGTTAACACAGCCAGCATTTAAAATATGAGCTTTAACTTCTCCATAATATCTTTCTAAATCTTCATCCAAAGCACACTCACCTTGCCGGACTCCATTAGCGGCAGACTGTGAGGAGAACCTCTCTCCACTAACCGAACCCTGAAAGACAGAAACGCTTTAATCCTGTGTGGAAAATAAAGAGTAAAAAAAGACCATCGGGGCGGACTGTGGTACCTGTCATGGCGCAGCGCTCTCATGTCCACGTACACAGTAGTGGGGTCCGGTCCTGACGTGCCCTGCAGCCAATCACAGCACAGACACAGGTGAGCATGTGAGTGGTGTGTTTTTGTGTTTTTTAAAGTTTATTTTCGGGGTGTTTTCCATCTTTATTTGACAGCGACAGCAGAGAGAGAGGACGTGGATAAATCTACACTTCCAAATGAAACAAAGAATCAGAAATACCTGGAAACTCAGTGGCAAAGTTTAGATTTGAACTGAGTGAATAAGTAGGAGGAGAAAAGCTGCAGGTTATTTCTGATTTTTGACACGTGGATGATGTAAACTGAAGCTGAAAACAGAGCCACAGGTGATGTAGTCGTACAGAGTGTAAGGTCAGTGTGTGTGTTTGTACCTGCAGGCAGATGGCCAGGTTGACCCTGCAGCCGAAGGCCGTGCTGACGGAGCGCGGGTGAAGGCCGAGGTCTTTGAAGAGTTTGGAGAAGGAGTGTGTGAGCGACATCCTGGGCCTCTCCTCCGCCACCACCACGCAGGCCCGCACCCGGGACAGATCAAGACCCCGAGCCTGGACGACAGACGGGAGGAGGGGGGAAAGATCTGAGCACATGGAGGTCTGAGGGACAGCGGTGTGTGTTTTATGCTCCTCACACAAAGAGTGTGTGGAGTGTGTTGTGTCAGTGTCGAGAAATAAAAAAGAACATTTCTGCTTTTCGCTCAGCTTTCAGTCTCCATGGAGACTTTAAGACAGATAATCACTAAAATTAACTCTGCAGCTTCCACCAGTGACCAATCAGAGGCATCTGTAAGTCCAGCACTCAGACGTGGCCTCGGGCTCAAACAGGCTGAGTTTATTACAGACGCCTCCTGCAGAGGAGGAGGAGTGAAGTCAGTTAGTCTGCGGGTTTATCCCACTGCTACAGGGCGAGTGTTGAGTCCACCTGACCTGCTGCATGTCGGGAAAAGGAACCACTCGCTAAAAGACAAGTTGTGGTAAAGATTCATCGTCTCCTAACAGGAAACCAGATTTCAGTGGGAGCAGTTTGAGAACAGACCAGCGGGAAAACGTCCTAAAACGGAGACGTGGTGGGAGGACAGTGACAGAAACACTGAGATTAACTGGCCTTTGGCTGCTCTTAGGGGTCTTTAGAAACTGTTTTCTGCTCATTTTTTCGAGACGGTTGTTGCTGCGCTGCATGATGTTCATGATATGTTAAAGACTAGATCTTCTTTGGAAAGAAGACAGATGTATGTGGACAGATTGCATCTTGCCTTGTGGCAGCTGTAACATAACGAGCTGCTAGTTTTGTGTTTTTTCTGTCCTCCCCCGACGGAAAACATTTAGCTTTCTTTCAGATTTGTTTTATTTTTAGTTGAATTTCTCTATTTTTGCAGGTAAAAATAAATGTTCCTGGCTTCCCGGAAGATTTCCTGTGCTTGAAAAAGGTCGTGTCGGTGCCGTGCTGACCTTGAGCGCCTCTGTCTGCAGGCCGAGTCCTTTGGTGCAGAGCTCCATGACGCTGTAGGAGCAGAAGGTGTCTCGCACCCTCAGCTGGCTGACGGCCAGCAGCCACAGCGCCGGGTTGGACTCCAGCTCCACCGGGGGGATCAGGATGGACTGGTGGCCCGAGTACACGCTGCAGACAACACAACAGATTTAAAATCTTCCTACACAAATAAAACCGATATATGACAGCTGGAGGACATATTAGCTGGTTACACCCACTCACAGTAGCATCAGAGGATCTGGTTATGGCTGCGATGTTTGCTTACCGAGGTCCTGTTTAATAATTACATGCAATAAAATGAACATTTATCCTTTATATAACCAGGCAGTCTGAGAGAGACTCATACCGCAGGTGATTTGCAGCCTGTTTTATTTACAGGACGTTCAGCAGCAGGAGCTGGCCTCGCCAAGTTCAGAATTTATGAGCCGGAGAATTTAAAAGAAGCCAGACCTGAGATCTGGAACCAGGATTTAAGATTTAAGGACGGTGGAGCTTCAGACGCAGAGTGTCGCAGATAAATATTACTGCAGTGAATCTCTGCTCTTGTTATTAAAGGAGAGCAGACAACGTTCAGACGTAAATCATGAAGCGAGTGTAACGTGGACCGAACCTTCTGTGATAGAAAAAATAACGACACAGGAGCGCCTTTCCAGTTAGGAGTTTCTAAAAGTATGTGGACACCTAAACCACGATTACTGCAGTTAAATCAGGGGACTGCCTCTTTAAAAACACATCTAATAGTGGTGTAAGTAGGTGGGGACACTTTTAAAGGTTGCGCCGAACCTGCAGAGACACCAGAGGACGAAGCCGAGGCCGCAGTACGGATCCAGACAGATGGCCACCTCCCTGGACGGGTACAGCTCACACTGCAGCTTCACCGACCGACAGAAGGCTCCGACGGCATTGTGGGACATCTGGAAAAGTCGGAATAAGGGAAGAGAGACACAACAACACACACACACACACACACACACAGACAACAGGATGGAAGAGTCGCACAGTTAATACAGGAGTTATTGAAGCTGCTCAGATTGTTGTTGCTGGTTTTGTTAGCTCTTAATTTCCTCTAATTTCTTCACGAAAAAACACAAGTAAATTCTTTTTTTTCCACGACAACACAGACGAGTTCTCTGTGTCGTTCTTCAGTTTGTGCATCAGCACTGAAAGGTCTTGTTTCTACAACAAGACCTGCTCAGATTTCTGCTCCACACAGCGGTAAACATGTATCTCTGGGGGAGGAGGCAGCTCTGACTCTGTTTATTACATACAGGAGCCCCAGATGCTCTTTTATCATGTTTCCTGACGGCTGAATTTCCCTGCGGAGTGAGAGCGTGATAAATGAAATAAGGAGGGGGACTGGGTCCAGGCGACGGGGTGTTGAGGATTAAACGCTGAGCTGACCTGAACTCCGGCCAGCATGCCGGTCGTAGACACGCTGAAGTCCAGATAGGCCAGGCCGTCAGGGTTGGTGGGCTTATAGAGAGCTGGAGGCTTCTTCTTTGGCAGGTCATCTGCAGCACACACACACACACACACACACACACACTTTTGTTTTATTACACTCAAGAGGACAGTCTGCTCAGTCACATTCACTTCAGAAACACTGACCTCAAGCTGAACTCACACTTGTGCTGTAGCAGGGAGGGAGAGAGATTTCAAACGTCCTGCTGACTCCTCACTGACACGGACACAGAATATATCTCGCTACACGTTAAAGATCACGTTTCACTCGTCCTTTTACGCCACAGTTTAAAACTCTGCAGGTTTCAGAGACCTGATGAAACGCCTGGTTGTTGAGAGGTTGAGGGGTTTGTGTGTGTTAGAGAGGCTGCAGTACCTGTGTCCAGAACAGGAGGCCAGTTCCTGATGTCCACGGTGGCCGTGGCCTCCTTGGAGCGCAGCAGCTTACAGATGACCGCCGTGGTCATCACACAGGCTGAGTGGCTGACCTGCAGAGAGGAGAGCAGGGAGGCGGTGACGCTTCATCTGACAAACAGAGAGGAAAGAAGCAGTTTATGGTGAAAGCTCTGACCTCGACGATCATCTTGACGGTGGGCAGCGTGGTGGAGATGTTCTGAGGGTGAGGAGGTCGCACTGTGATGGGAACGCAGCCGGCGTACAGGCAGCCGTAGAACGCCGCGATCAGGTCTATACCTGCAGGAGACAGAGGTGTGTCAGAGTGTTCGCTTTGAGCTTGTCAGGCGGAAACATGGTCCTGGATCATGTCTGACCTGGTGGGTAGACCAGAGCGACGTGGTCTCCCTCCTGCAGACCTCCTCTCTCCATCAGCAGAGCTGCCACTCGCTCTGCCCTCTTGTGCAGCTGCAGACAGGTGAGAGAGCTGGACACCGCCCCCTGGAGACGAAGGAGAGAGCTTCTCAGTATTCCAGGCAAAAAAAAAAAAAAGCTGAATCCTGCACAAAGCATCACTCCACGTTTTTTTGTGCAGAATCCCTTGAAAATAAATTCAAATGACAAAAATTTGACGTCAAAAACTCAGTTTAACTCCAAAACAGGAGAGAGGTGTGTGTTGTTACCCGGGAGCTGAGCAGGGTGTAGAGGACGTGGTCTGGTGTGGTCTGAGCTCTCCACTGCAGAACCTCAGACAGGAACAGGAACTGGAAAAACATCGTCAGACAAATCCCGGCTGTTTTATCGCTCTGAGATGAGATTCTTACATTAATCTTTCTGATTTAAACTCACAGGTTTATAGAGGCTGTAAAATTACACAGAATTCCAACTAACATCAGCACATCATGTAAAACTGCAAACCAGACATGAGACATAAAATCCCAATAGTGGAGACGCTGCTGCATAAAAGCTGTAGATAAATCTTGCTGCTGATGGAGCTTTATTTTGTTCCTCCTGTCCAACACTTGAAAGTGGTTTTAAATCGATATCACAGGCCGTGAAATTTCAAAGCAGGTGAGAAACAACCTGCTGATGCCACAAACTGACTGAAGGAGCAGTTTCACTGAAACCTTTTCATCTGCTGAAACAGCGATCGGACAGTTCAGAAAGATGAAGTCGAGATTGTTGTTTCTCTAAAATAAGCGACTAAGGAAACAGTCTTGACCTTCGCTTCACTCAGTATTTATCATCAAAAAAAGGGAGGAAGCACGATTTAGATCCAACACTGATGAGGAACAGTTAATCATTTTGTCCTTAAACGTTAAAATAAATTGTGAAAAATGTCCAACATCATCATATAAAACAGAGAAAAGCAGAAAATCTGAGAGGCTGGATTCAGAGAATTTCTATCCCTGCAGTTTATTTATCATCACCTGGTCGTTGTCGTCGGTTTGTCCCAAATCTCTGCCGCTGGCCTGAGCGATCCTCTTCCCTGACACCAGATTCCCCACCATCACAGAGGCAGGTCCGATCTCTGCAGCACACACACACACACACACACACATTAACATCCACACACACAGTCAAACCGAGGCTGTTTACAGTACCAGTCTCTCTCTCCCCCACCTGGTTGTTTCTGCCGGGGTTTGGGCAGGTTGGTGACGCAGGTGTGGGGGCACATGAGGACGTTGCAGGGGTGCAGCCCGCCCTCCAGGTACAGCTGCTTGATCTCGGACAGGTGTATGCCGCCCAGAGGAGTCTTGGGCAGCGTGTTGGCCGGGACCAGAGCGAGGCAGAACACACCCACCCCGTGGATACTGTCTATGGCCTGAGAGGGAGGGAGGGAGGAGACAGAGGACGGTCAGAGGACGGGGGGATTATCTGCTGATGAGGAGTTATTTTCACCAGCGACGGGGATTTTGAAAACTGTGGTTCTGTTGTTAATACATGTGATTTCTCCAAATGCTGCTCGTTTTAATTGGGCATTTATAATCAGTAAATATAATCAGTTGCACTCTTGACACTGATTCTGAATTAATTTCACTTCTCAGGATTTCTAGATTGACCTTTTGCATAATTTACTAGATGTTAAAATGGAGGCTTAAAAACATCTAAATGTAAAAAGTCACACAACAACACAAACTAACTGAACAGCTCCTGTGTTCTGCTCGGTAAAATCCCTGTTTTTCTCAATGGAGTCTGGCAGTGATATATCGTGATGTTTCTGGTTAAACAAAAAGGATCTTCCTCTTTGATAAAAACTACATAGAAACTAAATATTTACTGCAGAGCTGTGCAGGTCCACAGTCTGAGGCGACCTACCTGCAGTACGCGGCTCATCCACTGGAAGCTGTCCTCCTCTGTGGAGTCGGGCCTCTGCTCGGCCACGACCACGATCCTCTCGTCCCTTAGCACCGTCACGGAGAAAACCGCTATCCTGCAGGGGGACAGAGGACACAAACGTTTCTGAACGTCATCAGAGCCGCAACAATTAGCCGATTTATTCTGATATCAATTAACCATTTGAGTTCCAGTGGAGAGGTTTAGGTTAGTAAATGCGGCTTCAGAGGCGTCCTCCGCCCTGATAACAGTAAACTTTGACATCAGGAAGGAGAAGCAGCGGCAGATATCTGATTTAAAACGTGACCCCTCTGATCCTCCTGGTGTCACGTCAGAGGAAAGCAGCATGAATCTAAAACAGGTCTGACGAAGAAGAATCACTGTGTTGGAACCGGTGAACGTTCATTTGTTTTCAGATGGAGGCTCCGCTGCAGATGGAGATTAGAGTTTGTTTGATGCAGGTGTTTTCCTGGATTCACTCTACCGACTAAAAAAAAAAAAAACTAACTGTACAATGTGTGCGAGCGACAGAGGAAGGATGTTACACGTCAGATGATCCGGAGCGTACTGTGAACAAACAGACTAACCGGCAGAGCTCCGTCTTTACCAGATTCAGATCGAGCCGAAACTGAGGTGTTAAACCGGGGTGTGGTCAGGAGCTTTCTTGGTGCATTGGGAAGCAAATGAGCAACAAAAACCTGATCTGAAGTCAGTGGAGCGGCATCTCAGTCTTATTTTGAGGATGCATTATGGAGATACCTGCTTGTTACAGTCACAGCGACAGAAACACGAAACAGATCAGAAACAAAGAGGCATGTGTCATGGACGTCTGCTGGACACGAGGTCACATTAGAGGACCACAGCTGAGAGAGGAAGCGGGAAAATCTGCCAGTTTAAAACCACCACTGGCTTTTAAAGGAGAATGAGGAGGAGCTCCTCTGATTGGTTTATTGCCAAACACAGCCATGATTAATTAAGAGACTGAAACAGCTCTTCTGAACCATGCGTCTGACGCCGCAGCCTTTTTTTCCTGCAGTGTAAACTGACCTGGACACGCCCTGAATGCACCTGCTCCCTGTGCTGTAAACTCTTTACATCTTATTATCTCATTAAAATGTCTCTATCCGTTTCCACGTGTTTAAACTGAAGGATGCTTCCTCTGTGTGAACTGTGGCTGCCTTAAATAGCTCCAGAGAACGTCATCACATCCTGTCAAGGTAAAAGATGAATTTCCTCCTCGGTGGCCGTGGACACAATTAAACTTCACTCTATTACTGTTTCTGGATTCATCCACTATTGCTCTACTTTATTAGATTTATTATGTGCGGGGGTATTGCTCGTTTATCAGCGTGACAGTAAATGTGCCAGGATCTGACGTCTGGCTGGTTTTCAACTGCTATCGATGGGACGACGTTAAAAACTATTTATCTGACTCTCAGTGTGACTCTGCGGGGGTGAGACACGCTCACCTGCCTCTGTAGACAAATTTCATCGGCTCCACCGCCAGCGCCGTGGCGACGATGTCGTCGGCGTTGTGCCTCCGCCCGCTCACCATGATGAGTCCGTCCATCTTGCCCGTGATGAAGACGAGGCCGCCGGGGCCGATGAAGCCCAGCAGGCCGGTCCGCACGAAGGCGTACTCGCTGATCAGCCCCCCGCTGGAGCTCACCGGGTAAACCTGCAAACACACACACACACACAGGCGTTCAGCTGCAGAATCACCATGGCAACCAGCCAGCGCTAGAGCTGCATCACAGAGCCAAAATCAGATATTTTTAACTTATGACTTTTATATTGCTAATGCCACACTGCTGGTCTTAATAAAGTGGATATGATGGTAAAGCAGATACTGTGGAGGCATTCACTTCTCATTTTATTCAGCCTCAAGACTCATGAGCTCAAAAAATGTCTCTGTTGGATGTAACATGGCATTTAACACAAAAAACCCCCAGATATTTTGAGAACCAGAAACAGCCCTTTTATTGCTACCAGACTCCACTGACAAAAACGCCAATTTTACCAAGCAGGGAAAAAAGAGCTGCTGGAATACTCCTGCCTCAATCTGTTAGTTTATCTGTGTTGCTGTGTGACTTTCAGTGGTGGAAGAAGCATCCAGATCCTTTCTATAAGTAAAAGTGGCACAGAACAACACAGACAAACTGACAGATTGAGGCAGCAGCTCCTGTGTTCCGCTCAGTAAAATCCCTGTTTTTCTCAATGGAGTCTGGTGGTGATGTGTAGCGATGTTTCTAGTTAAACAAAAAGGACCTTCCTCTGGAGGAACCCTCACCTCAAACGTATTCTTGGTCATGCCGGTGAGGCCGTAGTAGGAGGTGCCGGTGGCGATGGAGCAAACGCAGAGCTCGCCGATCTCATCCGTCTGACAGAGCTGAGGGACGCCCTCTGGTTTCACCACACACACCAAGCCTGAGGGAAATACAGGATAACACTCCCATTTTAATAAAGTTATCTGTCACACGGGGGGAAGAACAGAAGCATTACTCACTCCAAACGCACCTGTTTGCTCACATCTGAGCTTAAAGTAGGTTGTTCTAACCCAGTTATAACGTCTGTGTCTCCACAGAGCCAGGTTACTTCAGTAACTGGGTTGGAAGCAGAAAACCCACAGCAGATAACAGGAGAAAAGTGACTCCTCAGTTTCCGACACACTTTGATAAAGCTGGCAGATTGTTTAACCCCTCTGTGGTGCGGCAGGTGCAGTTCCTGAGGCGAACACTAGGTGGGGTGAGTTTTTTGTGGTCATGTTTGATGAGCTGTGTCAGCCTCGGTGTTTACACGTCCCCCTCTGCAGATTACTGCCTTCTTTGTGGATTAGAAGAGACAGACCTTCACTGCAGCATGTGTGGATTCTATTTACATTCACTCATCTGAGCAAACATGCTGCACTAGCAGCTAAAAATGTACAGAATATCACTGTTTATTTTTGCTTTTACAAGGAATAATTTCCACTGTACTCTCCTGCTCCTGCTCTGCAGAAACTCCCTCTAATGTTAAGCACATTTACGAGGATGTACGAACAGTAAGTAGTTATATTTTTACACAGTAAGGTTGTAAAAACTACAGCTGTACACTGTGATGTATTTATAAGCTTCCATTAACATATTTTCGGATGTTTAACTCATGATTCAGGGCTTCAGTTAACCACTTGTTTCAGATATTCTGCAGTAACGACAACTGGAATTTATATTTATTACTTAATTAGCAGCAGCTTTTTGTTATTAGAAACAGGTTTAAACCTTCAGTGGAGGAATGTCAGCCAAGTAATAATGTCAGTGGCGTCGGTGGATCCTTCATTAGGACCTGGACAGATGATGTATTATGTGCTAAAAGCTTTTTTATGTCCTGTATTACCTTGTTAAACTACCTGTGTGACTCTGTCCCTGAGCTGATGAGAATGGATCCAAGCCAAACTGAAAACTGTCCCATCTTTGTTTTTCTTCTTCCATGCTTTTGAAGCTCCTGAAAATTTAACGCAGAAGCCACTTAACGCGCTCGGTCATGAGGAGAGAGCGAGCTCCCGAATCCGGACGATGATGAGAAAGGAGAGGGCCGTACATTTACACAGCCGCAAAACTAATTTTACGATTTAATGAACTGCCAGAAACCAGAGAGAGAGCAGAGAGGTTCAGGAACACAAGAACACACGCATGAAGCCTGTGAGCTGAGACACATTTATCAAAGTAGGACGTTTTTTTGTTCTGATGTATCATTAGGAAGTGAGCGTTGACTGCACAGTGTCATGGCTGCAGAAAAACGCCACCATCTTAGTTTAGATCGGTTCCCTAAAAGCCTCGCCCTCGCCAAATGAATTTATGGACACGTACCTCCTGGTGTGACGGTGCCCACGTCCTGCACGGTGAGCACCGAGAGACGCTCCTCTGTGTCGACCCTGACCACGCCGTAGCTCAGACCCTGCATGGACAGGACGCCTCGACCCGGAGGCTGGCTGCTGTCCTCCACTGGCCTGGACACGACACAAACACACAGCAGTGACCCACAGACACATGGCATAAAACGCAGTGTTTAGTTTGCAGTCACCACACCACGTGGACGCAGGCTGAGACATGACCAGCACGGTGAGCGTGAAGGAGACAGAACCAGGTCGCTCCGAACAGGAGAGGGACGGGTCGGGGCTACCTCTGCAGCACGGTCCTGGTTTGTCAGACACAGACCAGAAACCTGCACTTTGCAACAGCCTCAAACACCACAAACATCTTCCACCGATAGAACCACAACAAAGAGTACGGAGACTGGTGAAGATGGAAGGAGATAACAGCGGCCATTACAGCTTATATCTGCAGAGACGTGGCCATTTTGAGACGGTCTGGTTCAGGGAAACTCAGGCTGAAGCTGAGAGCTTGTTGCTGCTCTCAGCTCCGTTACTGTTTGATAATGCACTGTGTTGTTTGTCTTTCCTGATTGCTGTGATTCATTAGTTGCTCCGGGCCGCGGCAGCCTCCCCCCTCCTCTGATACGGGGCTGTGTGCTTCGCTTGTTTGTGTGAATTTGTTTGCTGTATATGTGATTATGCGTTTGCGGATTGCGCTCTCTGTGGATGTGTTTGCATAGGCGAGTGTGTGTGTGTGTATTTGTGCGTCCCTGTTTGCATGCATGCGTTTGTACAATCTGTGTATGTAAAGTAGGCTTTGGAGCATGTGTGTGTCTGTGTGTGTTTACCTCCTGATGGCGACGGTGAGGGCCTCGGGGGAGCTGGCGCAGGGACAGATCACCTCACCCCGCAGCCCTTTGGTCTGAAAGACGTTGAGGAAGGCGTCGCAGGAGGAGATGGACCCTGACGGACACAAACAGTCACAAACCGTGTTTCAGCTTCTGTTACACAAACTCCTGATGATTAAACAGCCTTTAGGTCCTTTCAGGGGAACGTTATTAAAAAACACTTAAAAGATGATTCTGATGTTTTCTAGCAAATAATTAAGTTTACTGCTGAACACACTTCTTCTTCTTCTGAGCAGATAATCCATCACTTTGAGCAACTCGCTGTCTTTATGGTTTTTGTGGACGTTACATTATCACAACTCAGGGAAAATCTAATTGGTGGTGCGTTCAAGGACGCTCAGACATTAAAGATGTGTCAGAAAGTCAAACCAAAGCTGTGTCTACGTACAGAACCTGATTTTTTTGTTCTCCTTAGCTGCTGTTTGCTGCTGAGCAGGTAGAGGACCGTGGCTTTTTAAAGCTTCTTTCTCAGGAAAGATAAAAAATAGGAAAAATAACTTGTTGTTTTTAACAGTAACACGTTGTATGAACTAGAGAATGACATCACTTCCTGGTTATATTTCAGTCGTCTCCACTGGAGTTGGGTTGAAAACCATTTATCGTGCCAAATGTGCGTAGTTGGACACATCCTGCTCTATTCCTGTAAAGCGACCCAGTTTTCCGACTTCCCCAGAGAGTTCATCCATTTCCCTGACATTCTCTATCTCAAATACACCTCTCTAAACTCCCCCGTTAGTCAGAGAGCGCCGCTGTGGAGGCCGAGTGTGACCTTACAGGGGTTTGATCCGTCGGCCACCAGCAGCATGCGCAGCGAGCTCAGGTTGATGTCCTTCTGGTCTTTGTGGGCCACCAGAGCCCAGTGCATGTCTCTGGACTTCACACAGGCTACCTTGGCTGCAGAGGGAGATCCACACACACACACACACACACACCAACAGACAGAGAGGAAATTAGCATTTAATCTATGTGACGGACAGGTGAATGGAGTGAATTGACTGAGCTGAGCGACGGGCCGAGTGTGTGCCTGACCTTTGTACTGGCAGACTTTCTGGATCCACGACAGAGGGTTGACCTTCATCAGCGAGTAGGGCACGCTGATCACGTGCATCATGTTCATCACACTCTGCACAGCACACACACACAAAATGACACAATATTTAAAGGGCAGTTTCACTTATTTTTGTGTCAACACAAGCAGGTTTTACTTAAGACAACACCTCAATCTGTCACCAAAATACAGGATTTAACACCTAAAACATCAGCAGTGATCGATCGCTCCACCTTCAGCTGAGAGGGTGAAACACAAGCAGGAAATGAGGGTCATGACCTCTGACCTCTATCAGGAATATCTTACCGTCAGGATGCCGTGCCACAGGCCCACGTCCTTCTTAAAGTCCAGGACGTTCACTATGGTCTCGGCTGCAGGAGAGGGTTCAATTATTAAATCATGACCTGGAGACTGAGCTTGTGTGTGTTTATGTGTGTGTGTGTGTGTGTGTACCCTCAGTGTAGCTGCAGGACTGGGTGAGAGCCTGGCAGTGTGTGAGCAGAGCGATCCTCGTCACTGTGACTCCCAACACGCTGCCGTCTTTACAGGTTTTATACTGAGAGGAAAACAACAGACGGGTCGTTGTAATGAGAAGAGACAGAGGCTTTTTCTCTGCTACCTGTCGTCTTTAAAGTCAGAATAAACTCTAGGTTATTTCAAAATGTCTGCAGGTTGTTAAAGTGTGCATATAAAATGCTACACACTCAAATAAATCTTTTCTGTTTCAGAACAGCTGCAACAAACAGTTATGTTCAGTATCGATCCATCTGTTGATTATTCTACAAAAGCCACAGAACAACGTCTCAGAAAATGGAGGAAAAATGTTACATCCGTTATTAACTCTGCAGCAGACGGAGGACAGGTTGTTGAGGTGACCAGAAGAATGTCAGCTTCTGTTAAAGACGACGTTTATTCACTGTGTGTTCATGTGTGTGTGTTAGCTGACCTCTATGTAAGCAGTGTCATTGTTTGCATCCTTGATGTGAGGGAACCAGTCTCTGGGAGGTTTGGAAAGATGCTTCGACTCGGTTACAAACCACAGCAACTTGGGCCAACCTGCAGGAGAGAGACAAACCAGAAACAAAGACAGGCGGCCTTCAGTTACTCTCAGACGAATCTGTGAGTAAATCATGAATAACACAAGCTAACATTTTCAAACACACAGAAAAAGAACTTTTCTCTTTATTTCTGAGTCTGAGTTTCCTCCAGCGTTCTCACCTTCACTGACACAGGCCGCCCCTCCCCCGACTGGGAAACCTTTCTGCCCCCTCCATGATTGATGATTTCCACTCTCACCTTTGAACTGTGGGATCTCTCCTGTTGCACTCTTGGGCAGACCCTTGTGGCAGGCATCGCTGGTCAGCGCCACGGTAACGCCACAGCTGCCCAGCAGGAATCCGATCTGCTGGCTGCCGGCGTCCTATTGGTCGAAACGCACACAGACGCATATTAATGAACCCAGAAACAAAGGTTAATTCTTCTCCAGGTTTAAACGCTGATGTAGAAATGCAGGAAAACAGTGTTCAGGTGCAGGTCTGCCGACGTCCCTCTGTGAATAATCCCCGATCATCTCTGCCTCACACAGAGTGCTCTGACCTGCAGATGGCCACAGGGACTGGAGAGCTGAATTTCAGCCATACACACATTTCACATTCAGGCTTTTTCGACACACACATATGTAGCCCTCCTTCTATTTTATATAACAAACTAATTCCCTCTGGTTGTGGTTGTCACTGGCTCTGAGAGACCATCTGCTAAGAAAAAATACATTGAAAAAAGGTTTTGGAAACAAAAGGACGCCTGTGTGCACTGCTCACTAACTGCCCTATAAAACCATGATCAGTAATTCAACCTTTCAGTGAAGAGGCAGGCAGGAGAGAGGAGAGAGGAGAGAGGAGAGAGGAGACAGGAGAGAGGAGAGAGGAGAGAGGAGAGAGGAGAGAGGAGAGAGGAGGGAGAGAGGAGAGGAGAGAGGAGAGAGGAGACAGGAGAGAGGAGAGAGGAGAGAGGAGAGAGGAGAGAGAGGAGAGAGGAGACAGGAGAGAGGAGAGAGGAGAGAGGAGAGAGGAGAGGAGAGAGGAGAGAGGAGAGAGGAGAGAGGAGAGAGGAGACAGGAGAGAGGAGAGGAGGAGAGGAGGAGAGAGGAGACAGGAGAGAGGAGAGAGGAGAGAGGAGAGAGGAGAGAGGAGAGAGGAGAGAGGAGAGAGGAGACAGGAGAGAGGAGAGAGGAGAGAGGAGAGAGGAGAGAGGAGAGAGGAGAGAGGAGACAGGAGAGAGGAGAGAGGAGAGAGGAGAGAGGAGAGAGGAGAGAGGAGAGAGGGAGGGAGGAGGAGAGAGGAGACAGGAGAGAGGAGAGAGGAGAGAGGAGAGAGGAGAGAGGAGGAGGGAGGAGAGAGGAGACAGGAGAGAGGAGAGAGGAGAGAGGAGAGAGGAGACAGGAGAGAGGAGAGAGGAGAGAGGAGACAGGAAGAGAGGAGAGAGGAGAGAGGAGAGAGGAGACAGGAGAGAGGAGGAGGAGAGGAGAGAGAGGAGAGAGGAGAGGAGGAGACAGGAGAGAGGAGAGAGGAGAGAGGAGAGGAGGAGAGAGGAGAGGAGAGAGGAGAGAGGAGAGAGGAGACAGGAGAGAGGAGAGAGGAGAGAGGAGAGAGGAGAGAGGAGGGAGGAGGAGAGGAGGAGAGAGGAGAGGTGTGACATGCAGCAAAGGTCCCAGCTCAGATTTGAACCACATGGATGTTGCGTTTAGGTGGCGCTGTAACCACTCGGCCATCAGAGTACTGCGAGCTTGTACGTGTAATTTAAAGTGTGTTCTTTAATTTAAGCCATCAACCTCAGCTCTGTGATGTTTACCTGAGAAGTTATTAAGCATTAAAGAGCATTTACACTGCAGAGAGGGTTTAACTCTCTGTGTTGGTAACAGAGGTGGTGTTTGCTGCACTGCTGCCGCCTTGTTTCTCCACCACAAACACACACTTTATGGAAAATCCTGCAGCACGGATGCAGGCTGGGGGAAGGGGTTCAAGAGAGGCGACCGACGTGAAGCCAAAAGGCTTTTTCTGCTGCAGCAAGTAATCGCTGCGTAACCATGCCGACCGTTCACTGGTCATCGCACCGCCGCAAAAACAGACACACAGCCGAGCTAAATAAGTGACACTGAGCTAAAAGTGACATGAAATACAGAAAAGAGGTCCTTTCAGAAAGCTTTTTGTCAAAGCACTGACTTCCATCTTTCAGACGTTTTTGTTCCCAGGGGATGATGGCACGCACATCAACTGCTGTAACCCAGCTGATGACTATAGTTTCCCCCGTGATGGCAGGGCAGCAGGAGGGCTTGTTGTTTCTTGCGTGTCAAAAATGTTGAGCATCTGACGTGTTTTTCTGCTCTCCCTGTTCAGACGGGATTATTTTCTCTGAAATAACTTGTTGCTAGCAAACAGCTGCGACAGTCCACGGCATCACCGAGACGTCCACGCCAAACAGAGCGGAGCTGAAACACGGCGGGTGAAAAACAGATGTGGCCAAACCAGAGAGGATTAAAAAAAAAATGAAAATTACCTGACCTCCTGTAGAGAAACTAATCCTGAGGAATAAAACTAAGCAGAGCTGCTGCGATGAGAGATTTACTGTGCAGCTCAGTCAGGTGACACGGTGACGGACACACAGGTGGATTCATGAAGTACCTTGCGACTTAGTGGCACCTCTATGGGGACAGGGACCACCTCCGCCAGCAGGCAGCCGTAGAAGGCCACCATGAAGGCCACAGGGTCGTTGTTAGGAAACACCAACGCTACCTGGAGGGAGGGAGAGAGGACACATGTAACGATCAGGTTTTACATTCATTCCAACTAACAACACGGCTGCAGTGGAACGAGCACGACAACGAGAAACTGAAATCTGTGTGTGGCGGTGGCAGGTGGCGGTGGAGGAGTGTGACTCACCCGATCGCCCGGTCGCACCATGGGCTCCTGCTTGCTGCCCAGTTTGTGGAGGATGTTGTAGGCAAGCTTGATGCTGCGAGACCACAGCTTCCCTGCAGGGAGCAGGACACAGGATATGAGGGTGTGAGAGAGAGAGAGGGAGAGAGACTGAGTTCACAGGATATGAGTGTGTCTGTTCTTGGACGTCTATTTTGAGGACAAACAGTCGATAAAAAAGGAGAAAAAACTGTCTAGAGTGACGACATTTAAGAAGTGTCAGCGGTCAGGAGAGGTCACTATTGACATTTAGAGGATTGTTTTTATTTATTAGCAGTTCAGTTTATTGAGGACACAGTGTTTTGGTCATGGACCTTTGTCAGACATCCAATTCATGACTCAAACTCAAGGTCTTTGATGCAAAAAAAGTTTCGTAAGTGTGCATCAACCACAATCAAACATGGGTCTTCCTCACAGATCTGCTAACTTAAAATATTTTTTTTATCTACAAGCTCTTCAAAGTTGTGTCTGCTGTAATTCTTCATCTGTTTTGCTTCTCATATAAATGACTGAGGAGCATGAGCGTCTGTTTACCATATGTGAGCACATAGAGCGGCTTCCCTGCCGTGTCCAGGCTGGTGAGGCAGGGGGCTTTAGGGGATATGGTTCCCCAGCGTTGCAGCGCGGCCTCCAGGGAGGGGGGCCAGTTAGTGACCACCCCCAGCGCCTCGCCTCGCACCGGCATCATCTCCGCCCCCTCCGGCCGAGGCTGATTGGGGTCCGGCTGCTGGACTGGAGATGAGGAGACAGATAACGGCGTCAGTGTGCAGCTCGCAGACCTTTACTGCTCACGGTTTGTTTGCTGTGGAGTTGTTGCTGAAAACACCACATGGAAACATTTAGCCAGAGCAGTAAAACGAGACAGCTGTAGGGAAGCTGTAATCACACTCAAACACTGATAATTAATTAGGTGTACCTGTTATTAACACAGATGTACTGTGGGAATGTGCAAACTCGGGACAGCTGATTCCCTCTAATGTTTAGTTTAGACAGCAGTGAGCCTCAGAGGGAGGCAGCAGGGGAAGGATTTGGCAGGAATCAAACTTGAGCCGTTGTCATAAAAACATGGATCCAGAGTGAATTGGAGATCTTAACCACTACATCAAACTTAAAGCTCAACATTATCTTGCAAGACCACACTACAGATATTTACAACCCGCTGTAAAATGGATCCAAACTGGACTAGAAAACTGTAGAAAGACGAGTTTTCTAAAAGACAATGAAAGATTACAGACTAGAAACGAAGAGACAAAGATAGAAAACGCAGCCAGATGGTGAAAGCTGAGCAAACAGAAGACAGACGTAATGATCTGCAAAGATCTCCAGGCTCCAGATTCCTGTGATATAAATTTCAAAATACCTCAAAACCTTAACTGGGTGAAGAACTTTTTTGATCTTTAAGAACCATCATCTGGTCTCAATCATCTGTTCCATATGACTCAAGAGGAAAATAACTCTTTGCACTGACACAAGGGTGTGACCGAGATGTGAATGTCAGTTATCAAGGTGTTAAAACACTGAGAAGTGCAGCTGCATGTACAGAAGGACGACGTTTTCCAGTCTCCTGCACAGTTTTACTAATTACAGCAGAATAGAGCAAACCTTTTGGGCTGTGCTGCTGCTGCACATCGTGTCCCAACACATTCACTTTCATTTCAGAGGAATATTCAAGCTGTCAGAAATGCACAGCTCTCCCTCTGCTCTACCAGTGCCACTGCTGCTTCACTGCTCTGCAAGAATCCCTCCAACCTTCACTGCAGCTGATGCTTTGCTTTATTCAGCCCCAACAACACCCGAGCATCCACCTGCAGGCTCTGACTGTAGTCCCACGAGGGAGGATATCTACTATCATCACTCCCCAGTCTTTTTCTCTATGCAAGCGTATGCTGTGGGGAGTGATGAGGTGATGAGCCAAGATGGCAGACCTACTGTAACTATCCTGCTGTGCTGTAAATACGTGTTATTACAGGAAACATTTAGAGAATCCGTCACGACTCCCAAGTATGAAGATAGACTGGATAACATACTGTACAGAAATATGACTCATGGAGATGCAGAGATAGTTTCTAACCCTCGAGAAGTTCGTCAAAGTCGTCGACAAAAAACTCTCGCAGCGGAGGTCTGCGGGGCTGCTTCAGCGTGTTCACGAGCTGCTGGATCTTAGCCGACACACGGCTGCTGACCGGGACGCCTGCAAAAAGACATACACATGGGGCAAGGGTAATGTTTTCGGCTAATTCCCGACAGTAGAGGGGGAAAAAAAAACAAGTGGTGGCAGTCCTGCAACAGTCCTCACAAATTATCAGTAACAAACCCTACGAGGTGCGATCGAAAAGTTCTGAGACTGTTTCTGCTGCAAACGAACACGCCACGGTGATGTGCATGCAGCAGAGCGCGGGAGCGATAACACTCGTGAGTCGGTACTCCACGTTACAACCCAGAGACCAAACATCCGTCTTCGCAGTGGAAGAGCCCGCAGACTCCAAGACCGAGGAAGGTGCAACATGTGAGGAGCGAGACCAGGAGCATGCTCAACATATTCTTTGAAATTCGCATTTGATGTCAAATTCTACTGCACCGTTCTGAGGCGTCATATTCAGTACAAATATCCTGTACTGTGGCGCACTAGCAACCAGTTAAAATCATGCAAGCGTCGCCCCCTAACCGCCCTACTAGCTGGATTTGGTTCCCAGCCTCTTCCCTGAATTGAAATTGAAGCTGAAGGGTTGACACGGTGGAGAAGATCCAGATCCAGATCCAGTGATATCGCTGCACAAGGTGACTACTTTCACGTTTAAATCAGGTAGGATTTTTGCTCGTTATAGACGCAGTCTCAGAACTTTTTGATCGCACCGTGAACAAACCTAAACGTTTGGTAAGAAGACTAGAGTATTGCTGGTCCAAATCTGAAGATTGGCTTCCAAGTGAAAAGGAACTAAACAAGAAACAGCTTGCTCAAGAAATGCTGTTTACCACAGACTGTGGTTGTTCTGAACTGCTCTCAGAACAAAGGTGCTCTGTCAGCTTCCCTTAAAAAAAATAAACGGTAAAAAAAAAAAAAGTCCAATCTGTTCATCCGAGGGAGTGACATCAACAGACTCAGTGTAATTGGTCAGTTCTCTAAGGTGGTGGTCCAATTTGAGTTCACCTCCTGATTTAAGAGTTTCTATTTTTATGTGAGTGTCTTCAGTATCTTTATTCAGAGGCTCCAGTTGGGAGCAGGCTAAAGGTGTGACAGCGTTTCACACGGCTGCGGCGATGACTCTTACCGTCGCCCGTCTCCATGCGCTCCGCGTTGCCGTACTTCTGTGTGTTCCTGGCAATGGTTCCCATATTGGCCATGTGGTGACGCTCGGTGTGGGAGTGGGACGAGTCCGACGAGTAGCCTGTCACATCCGGGGGGGCCGAGTGGTTCTCTGGAGGGAGAGGGAGACGGTGAAGCAGACAGATGGAGAGCGCAGAGGGAGAGGCAGACAGAAAAACAGACTAACAGCCAGTGGTGACTCATTGTTCATATTTATCACTGTACTGTTTGTCAAGGGCCTTGTTTTATTGCCTCTATAGTCAATTAGCCATGCTTTGATGCTCGTTTTGACTTTTCAGTTAATTTGGGTCACATCCCTGACACACACACACGAGAGTATGAGGAACCTCTATTCAATAAAACACCTGTTTCAAAACATGGCTTCATTTAAATACTCAGAAATAAATTAAAGCACATTTTACGACACAAAGTGTAAAATGTCTACAAGCTTTCCCAAACAAAATAAGATCACATTTAACTGGTTTCCTCAACACACATCTCCAGAAATAAACAAATCATTTCGTTTTATTACAAGAAGCTTGTCAATAACTTTTAATATCCTTAAATTAGAAATAGAGCACAGAGCGTTTTCAGGATCAAAAGAGCTCACCGAGGTCAGAGCACTCATTAGATCTCTTTGATTTCAGATCAAGATGTTCCTCTTTTAAATCTGATTTATTGGGAGCTATCAGGCGCATTCTTCTGTCTGACTTTGGCCCAAAATCAATATCATAAATGTGTGCTGTGAGCCGAGTGCCACACTTATTCTAACAAGTATGAAGCCCTGATTAAGACACTTCCACAGGCTGCAGAGACTCTGCGACAGGTGGAACTGTTTGGACCTACCGTCTGACTCCAGCGGCGGGGGCCACAGCATGTCAGATCCAAACTCGCAGGATCGTCGCAGAGATCCTCCGTTCTCTGCGACACTCAGAGCTCCCTTCCTCTTCAGAGACAAGTGGCCGATACCTGGATTCACACATACAGGTGTAAGATGGGGGTAAAACCAATAAAGTAGCATGTCTGAGAAAGAAAGGAGGCTACATGGGAGGATTACTGGGGTAAAGGCACAATAAATAAAGCAAAGAATGCAAAATACTGGGCAAGATACACGAGACAGAGGGAAGACATTTGGAAGAAGATGCAAGTATGGTAATAAAAAAATAAAAATCAGCTGCATTTTTGCATGATTTTGTTTCTGTTCTGCAGCTTTTGATCATATCACATGGCCTTCCTCAACAGATGGGAGTTTGCCCAGTTGTCATGGAATTGCAGATGTCCAAACTTCTATTTTTAACATGTGCTGACATTCATTTGTGAGTATTTTACGACGGTTTGTCCATGTTGGCTTGTACTGTGAGCACATCTGCCAGTGAAGAAAATGTGGTACGTATAAAAAGCTTTCTCAACTGCTTGTTTCCAAGGTGCAAGAATGAAGAGTTTATAATGTGCTTTAAAGTTGTGTTTAATTAAATTAGCACAAACTAATTTATGCACAGAAACTTTATGGGTTTTCAGGCTCTGTATAGGGGCCTCTAACAGGTAAACATGTCTGCTAAATACTGTGCTTTAACACTTTAATTAATACCCTCCTCTCAGGACACGTTTATGGAAACACACGTGATTTAATTACATGGATGCTGTGATTACTCTAGAAGCCTCACACGTGCACATCAAACAGGATAAACACACACAAAACAACCAGGTAAGAACTGGTGAACTCTTACCGTGGTGCGACTGTGACAGGTGGCTCTGCTGGTGGTGCGACTGGCCCAGGTGCGTGTGCGCCAGGTGCGTGTGCGCCAGGTGCTGAGATGTGCGTGTGCGCCAGCGAAGTCGGCCAGCCGCCCGGCGTTGCCGCTGCCTCCGCTCTGCGTCGACGAGGACGGAGGAGGAGGTGGAGCCCAGGTGGGCGGGGCCTAACTGGGACGGGCGGCTCATCCAGTGCTCCATGCCCGACATGTCGTCGCCCGGCCCCGCCTCCTCCTCTGAGCCCGACGACGAGTCTGAGCACAGGGGGGACAGGCCTAGTGAGAGTCAGTAACCGCCATTATTTGTTAACGTTAAACTTTCACACATAAGCAGTCAAGGTCAGAGACAAATTAAAGGAACAGTTCAACATTTTGGTGAGTAAAGGAATAAAGTCTGATGCTGAACCTGCAGCATTTCTGACGGACTGGTGGGTAAACTTACATATAGCACCTTTAAACAAACAATTTCCAATGTTTTCAGCCTTTATGCTAAGCTAAGCTAAGCTAACCAGCTGCTATCTGTGACTTTCTATCTCCTCATCTAACTGTAAGCAAGAAAGTGTGTGAAAATGCCAAACTGTTCCTTTAAGGAGATGCAGTCATAACACAGAAGTGATAGAGTTGCATGGCTTTAAAACATCTGTAAAACTACCTGAGCTAAATAGAGCTGCAGCTCAAAAAAAAACAACAAAAAAACAAGGGTTCAAAGAAAAGCAGCGTCACCACTTTTCACCATTGAATGTTTTACGCCCTTTAAGTGGCAGAGGCGACAGGCTCTGGAGCTCACAGACCCCGAAATGTCAATAATTAGTCAGCTTACGCAGAACAGCCACAAGAACCAATTTAGTTAAAACCGGCTTCAGGCTGTGCATCGGAAAAGAACCACAAAGACTGAATTTGCTTCTTTAAATAAGAGATAATCATGTGAGCACAGAGGAGAAGGCATTTAAGTAACATAAGAGACAGATACTTTCTACTTTCCATTTCAGTTTTCATAATGTTATACGAGCGCTCTCTGATGCATTCAGGAGCCTTTGGGGAGACGTCAGGTTCACTTAAGAATTTCCTCAAAGGTTAAAAAGCAAATTATCAGCGAACAAAGTTATTACATTTCCTTCATTAAAATTCAATCAGCATCTAATTCATGTTATCAACTCTGATTATGTTCAATCTAATGAGCTCATATTTGAGGTAAAGGTCAACTTCAGCCAAGTTCCTGTGGTTACAGAGACCAAAACTTCAACTTGAAAACAGTTAATAATGCTGCTTTCAGCGGCAGGGCCACATCAACAGTAGCTCTCTGGCTGCAACTTCACAGCTGTCTGTGGTTTGTTTTTACTGTAAATCTGTCAGTGGGTTTGCATGCCTCGGAAAATGCTGCGTGTTTGCAGATTTTGGTGAAAATGAGTGAAAACGTCTGAGAAGCAGAGACACGGCATTACAGCGTAATCCTGTCTGGGCACAGGACGGCCTCTCTGGGGTCAAATTTTAGGCTTAGTACGTACAACCCAGCTCAGCTGAGATAACCACAGAGTGTGTGTGTGTGTGTGTGTGTGTCTTTTTCACTTTCCAAGCATTTTTTAAATTCTAAGTCAAAGGGAAATTCTCCTCTATCTCTGCTTTTACACTGAGACTGTTTGCTCTGCAGCTTTACACCTCATCAGGTCGGAAAAGAGAAGCACAGGTGTGTGTTTTCGTGTGTGTCTCGTCACCTGGAGGCGTGTATGCATCCATGGAGGTCTGCACCACCAGCGAGCGTCTTTTGGACGGCATGGGCACCGCCACCTTCCTCTCCACGTGTCGCGCCAGCACAGCCTGCACGGCCTCGGTGTGGACGTCTGAGACAGACAGACAGAGAGAGAGTGATCACATCTTCCAGGCTGAGCTTCAGGTTTTACTGAATGTGTGTGTGTTTTCATTTGGATTCGATTCTGTTCACCTGTGGAAGCAGGAGTTAGCACAGAAGGAGCTAAATATCAGTTTATGGAACTAATTATCAAGGTTTTGGTTTGAGTCTTTTACTTAAATACAACATTTTAAATCACATTAAAAGTTGCTTATTTGTGAATACTAGCATCGAAGTCATCAGACATCCAGACAGCTACAGGATTATCCCCACACTTCCTCCTGCAGTCTGCAGCTACATCAGGCGCTTCTCAGCTCGAGGACAGAAAAAAAATAGTGCAAACACATGACACATTACTGAGTCTATCATTAGTTTGTGTTGTTGTTAATTAAGTGGACTTGCTACTATCAAACTATCAAATTCACAAAAAGACAAATTTGTTTAAATTTCACAACAGCAATTCCAACTGTGCTGTAACTCCTGACTCCATTCAAGACTGAGAGGAATGAATAGAGCCTAATGCTGTTTTTACACCACATTATCACACATAGGTGTGTTTGTAAAATGCAGGTAAAGGTGGAGGTTCTGTACCTGATCGGTAGCGTTCATCTCTGGTGCCGGAGGTTCTCCGCCGGTGGAAACGGGCGGCAGAGGGAGGGCCGAGCGGGGCCCGGTGAGACATGGGCCCTTCCATACCTACAGAGGTGAGCAGGCGAGCAGGCGGACAGACGCACACATATATATACACACACACACACACACACACACATATATGTACATACATGTTTGACAAAAGCAGTAGATACAGTGCATAAAAAGAAAAACAAACATGGAGATGATTTGATTCCGCAGAAAAATCACATTTTTCTGACTTTATAAAACAAAACAATAATAAAATAAAACAGAAAATGAAATTAGAATAAAGTGATAGTTGCATCATCGCTGCTCTGTGACAGAACATCCCTCAGCATCCCGTGACCCCTTTTCACTAAAGCTACATCCCCGTGATAAATGACGAGGATACACCAGATTGTGTGATGGATGTGTGTGTGTTTTAGTTGCCGTGAGGCCTGCGGGGGCCGGTGTGTGTGTGTGTGTGTGTGTGTGGAGGCAGCGAGCGACTGAAGCGACTACAGCACATTCGGATACAGATACAGAGGAGCAGGCCCAAGCTGAGCTCAAGGGAGTCTTAACCTACATTTGCTAATGGCGGCGGCTGAAGACTGAATCGATAGAGTAGAGTACAGTATCATCGCGCAACTGTATTTGTCATGATACCAGATCGATGCTCTAGCAGTGGTGTGGGAATACGCTGGTTGAGGGTGGGTGGGTGTGTGTGTGTGTGGGGGGGGGGAGGTCAGAGGTTGCTAAATTACCTCCAGCATGTGGAACATATGCCCTGATCAGCTTGGACCTCTTCTTCTCATAACCCTTCTGAGTGATGTCCCCTGCGAACAGATAGAGATAAATAGAGAGTGAGAGAGCCAGTGACGGCTGCGTGGGCTGGTTTTGTCCTGAAGTTCATCTAAAAAAACATGAAATCTTTTTGTTTTTCTTTTTTTTTTTGTGGTGGCTTGTTGGACAAACGCCACACAAGTACATCGCCCTCAGTCGAACACCAACCTCTCTGTCTCTCCCAGTCTTTTAATGCCTCTGTCTAGACTGTTAATTAAAAGATAAAAGTGTAAAAACATAACTGAAACAACAGAACAGAAATAATGCGATGACTAATGATGGAAATGAAGAATGTGATAAACAAGAATAAATGGAAGGTTTCAGTTCAACAGTCAGACTCTCTTTCTTTCTTTTATTTCACCGTACTCATCGAAAGCATGAGATATGAGCAACTTGAGCAAGAAACAGTCTTTGTTTGCGTTCTCATTTCAGGACACCAACACCTGGTGAGCGTCGAGAAAGCTTAAAGGGGCTATTTGTACGTTTTCTCTGCCGCCAAACGCAGATTCTTGCAGGGAGACGAGAGGTTAGAATAAACCTGGAGGGAAGACTAAATATGAGCCTGTGGAGAAGGGTGATGGATAAGAGAGCCCAGAGATGATCAGCATGAAGCTAAGGATAGAGAACAATATTGTGTTCAGGTCAAACTCGTCCTGATTCTTCTGTAAATGTTTTCATATTTGTGGAAATAACCCGTAAAATAATGCTCTGCGTTAATAAAAGCCTGGATTTTCTTTTATAGCAACTAACTATTGTTGCTGATGCTAAGCCCTCTGTTCTTCTTCTGTGCTCTCCAGATGAATGACTCCTGTGACCCTGAGGAGTTTCCCAGGAAAGACCAAACAGACGTTCAATGCATAAGCTTTCATGAACTGAATTATTTTCATTTTAGATAAGTCCCAGAGCGTCGAACTGTGGAGTTACACCTTCAGCTCAAGTTTTACCAGTAAAGTGGCGACAGCAGAGACTCGTGGACGGCCAGCCATGGAGAAGCTCATTACAATCCCTGAAGGGGGTTTTCACTGCCTAGGCAACCACTCACGCCCCCCTCTCAACACCAACACCACCACCTGTCAATCACACAACCCCAGGGTCCTCGCAGCAGGGCTAATATCAGCTAATACCTCCCTGTTTGTCCTCATTAAGTGCTGTTAAACTGGCTTGCACCAGTTGGCTAATTACTGATTCTTATTTGATTGCCACAGAGATGTTTAACTCACCAACAACGGGGGGAACCAAATCAAATCCACTTGTGAAAGCAGGGCGAGGACCTGAGCGCGCTGGTGTGATAATATGCTACAAAACAAAGTCAGCTTTCATTCAGCAAAACCACAAACGTGTTACTCCGCCTGTCGGTGCTTTCTGACTTCCCTGCTAAAGACGCAAATCTCTAAAAACAGCTCACGAATATGTCGCTTCATTTTTAAAAAAGGCTCGGTCAGCTGGTCACTGTGGTTTTTAACCAACAGACAGAAACAGCTCATTTGTTGGGGACTATTTTCAGCGGCGGATGAATCCACATTTGGTGCTCTAGTGCGCATTTCTAGCAGCATTTCTTAAACTTGGAAAGACGCTCACTTTTTTCACACATCTTGAATCACCAGTTCTATTTACTGCTGCTTCATTTTCAAGCTGTTTTTGTTGCTTCATCTGAGATAAGTGAAATTATCCCACCTGAGTGATGACTCCCGCACTCAATTTGCCAAAAGATGAACTCAGCTGTTTGCACACAGATTGGTTTTTTTGGCCACATGGATTGAGGGCACAGATGCAGTTGTGCATCTACGCATGCAAACAAATTACGTCTGCAAACAAATATTGACACATCTCAGACTTTGCACCAGGATAGCAGTGAGTCCAGTTTCCAAATCAGTCACTTCCTAGGGAGGGAAACGTCTTTTTGGTCAGCTTCCTAAACAACATAATCCAGGGGAAGTCTCTGGACTATAGATCAAGTTCATAAATCGCACAGCTCCTCTGGGTGCACACTGTTACAGATTAATTTTCCACAGCTTGGCCGTGTCTTCAAAACTCAAAAATAAGAATTAACACAAAAAAAGACAATGTGGAAGCAGGTCTGCTGCAGAAACGGCTGTGGAGTGTGAGTGTCTGACGGAGAGACTGAATGAGAAACAGAGGGAAGGAAAGCAGAGTGTCAGATATCCATGTTTTCATGGACCACAACCAAACCAAGGACAGATCTTTTAAAATGCTGGATGTATAACAAAGCTGCGTACTTGACCAATCAGTGACATTCAACTCTTCACCTCCCCCTCCACCCTAAACCCTCAGAGAGTACGACCCCCATCCCCTTTTCTGGGGGTAAAACAGCCTTGAATTCAAACCCTGGTTCCTCCAGTGGAAACACAAGTAGGGGAACCAAGTTCCTCAAAAGGTTGCTGTTCCCAGGGGAACGTTCCTGCGGTGGGAATGCACCTTAAACACTGACAAACCACAATTACTGTTTAATTGTTTTTCCATTTTGATAGTTGCTGAAATAAAAAGTAACGGTGCGTTAACGTTTGGAGGAAGCCTCCGTTATTTTCATTAAACAAAATGAGGTGAATGTCATTTCCAGCTGTGGATGGATAGATGCAGGCAGATCTTTAAACATAGAGAGAAAGACAGAGAAAGAGAAGAGTCTGCATTTCACAATCTGACTGTGGAGAATGGCCAGAACATCTGGGTCCAATCTGCTCATCTGTGCTGCTAAAGCTGTGTGTGTGTGTGTGTGTGTGTGTTATATCAGAGCGAGGCCTTTTCTCAGATCAACCGCAGCATAACAACATTCTTCTCTCTCACACACACACACACACACACACACACACGCACGGTCTGTGGGGAGACGCCATCTTCCACTCACAGCGCAGCAGAGCAGGGAGGGAGTTGCCTAGCAACGGTTCTCCTGGAGAAGGCCTGAGACAGCCATCTTGGATTTGGAGCGTCAGATGCGAGACGTGGGCTAATGATACCTGCCTGGGTGAGTGCATATGTTTGTGTGTGTGAGAGAGTGTGTGTCTACCAGCCTGTATTGGCACCCTAATTACTTTCCTCCTTCTCCTCGCTCCCTCTCCTCTCTGCTCCCTGACACTCGGCTGTTTTAATGGCACACAGCTGAGAGAGAATCGATAGCGGCCGACTGCAGATTGGAGTTTTTCCGCCCGCTGAGATTGTGTAGCCAAAAGGTCTGAGCTTTCAGCGCCGCTAAAAAACTCTCTGAAAACTCATTTCGGCAGGTTCGCCGCAAACCTGCGACGTCGTCTGTGGTAAACACATCGTAAGGAATTCCACCAGAATTCCATAAACCTGAATATAACGTGGATTATTTATCCCGAATCCTCTGTGCTCACATGTTCTCATGTTTAACAGCCAGATTCTCCCTCAGCCACTTCCTACATTTCCCAGAATGACCTGCACCTCTCCCTCAAACCCCCAATCTGTCTTGTTATGCTGCTTTGCATTCTGGTCTATTTCCTCCTCCTGTTATCTCCTGTAATAGATTTCTGCCTCTTTACTTTCAGATCATTTGTGGTCGCTCAGAAACGCCTCGCTCTGATATTAAAAACTGACATTTACAGTTGATTTATTTTAGATCTTAGAGACACTTTGTGCTCTTTTGAGGCTGCTGGAAATATGTTGGACTGGGTATCAAGCATCAATACTTTTCAAGCTTTGAAAATGTCAAATACCAAAAGTTTGCAACAAATATCTGATCGGATAGTTGCTGGTTTAAATCTAAATTCTGACTCTGAAACGCTTTAAACACAAACGCTGACGGAGCATCCAGACACAGACAAGTTAGCCTACAGCTTTAGGTGCTGCGACATGCAAACTGCATCCATTTTAACAACACGCAGCCACGCCGACGACTTCTCTGACATGGTGTCAAGTAGTCTGGAGTAAATGTTAAACATGTTAGAGCTAGCAGTGTGTGTTCACAGGTCGTCTGTCCACCCCCCCGCCACCAAAAACAATGGATTCATCCTGGTGGGGTATTGATGAAAAGCTCGTCTCCTCATGACATGAACACAGGTGACTGTCCCACCAGATTTGTCCTCATGAGAGCACATCAACCAATCAATCGTCCAGTCGATCAGGGGAGATGACTGTGCAGATTCATAACCAGAGTTTATATAATAGGCCAGTTAAATCTATCGATCTATCTATTGATCTATCGATCTATCTTTTCCTCTCACACAGTTCGTCTCTTCTGCTCAACATCCTGCTTTTATTTGATCTCTCTCTCTCTTCTTTCTTATCACATCATCATAAACAGCCAGTCCACCCACAAAGCCACCATGGTAACCAAATCTACCTCCAGCAGGCGCACACACACACACACACACACACACACACACACACACACACAAACAGAGGACTGGAGGATGCGTCATGCGTTGGGACCTTGGGCTGTCACACTCACATGCAGGGACCCGTGTGGACTGCAGAGCGTCCACTGGCTCTGCAGCGCATGTGTCCACAGCAGAGCCAGGGGCCACATGGACACACACACACACACACACTCATATATACACACACACACTCATATATACACACAGCTGCAGTTGAGGCCAAGTGTCACGTTCACAGCGGCAGAAAAAGCAGAAAACCAGGGCGTCCCGGTGGTTCAGTGGGTTAAGATGCCACGAGTGGAAGTACAGTACAACGTCAAGTAGAGCTGATTAATGTCACCATCAATTATTATGTAATGTCTTCAAATGTTTTATTTTATCTGACCAGACGTCCCAAAATCTAAATCTACTGCAGTTTGCAATCATGGAAAGTAGAAATAACTGAAAGCTGTTGTATTTAGCAGAGAAAAACACCAAATATTTAGCATCTCGCCTTAAAAAATGACTAAATGACTGATACCCATCTCCACTTATCGCAGCCTGTAATTATCATAAGTAGCATGCTTACATAAAAAATAATCAATACTAGATAAAAGGCAGAGTGAGCTGTGCAGATAGCTGAGCTGTAGAAAATGTATCAATAACAATTTTGATGAATAATTAATCGTTAAGCTCAGTTTGGATGCCATTACTGTTCTGATAACCTGCCAATTTGTCATTTATTTTTGTCACATTATGGAGTAAACATTTAATCAATCAATCATTCTGGAGAACAATGTGATGGTGAAGCTCCAGCAGCAGCTGTTTCCACTCGATAACTGACACTAACTCTTCATCAATGATCAAAATTAGACCCAAACGTCGAATCCATTCGCTGCTTCAGCTCGAGTGACACCTCCGCTCTCTGAAGTTCTACGTTTCTATTTCAGTTTGGTCAAACAAAACGAGACATTTGAAGTAATCCTAAGTTATCATGGCAACAGCAGAGAGTAAGAGTCTGTGGAGCCAGGGAGTCTAGTGGAGTCCTTCAGGAGGTTTCTGGTGGACCCTTAGGGGATTTTAGGGATTAAACACCTTTGGGAGAATGTTCAATACTCATGAAGAATTTATGACGAGGACTGAAGATGTGTGTGTTTCCTTTAATTTGTCCCCTGCCTGTGTATAAAACACGTTTCTGTAGATGAAGTGAAGCAGCTCTGTAGCTGTCCAGCAGCAGTGACGATAGTTAAACTGATTTATTTATCATCCTCGTGATGTAAGATGATGATATTGATTTTCAGTCAATCAGCCTTTTATTTGTGTTTTCTCATGTGAACAGTGGAATAATGCATCGCGCCCACAGGCCCGGCCTACGGCTCCGTTCTGCCCATTGTGGACTTGACGAGGCTCCGCAGGCATCGGCTTGAGACAGACGTCATTTCAAACAGGCTGCACGACAACTGACTGACAGCTGCTCTATTTTCATAACACACCAACGCACCGCTCACTGAGCTGTCACTGGTTCGCTTCCCACTTTAAACCGGAAACCACATGGCCTCTGTTCTGAGGACTTGTTCCATCAAATTTTGCCTATATTATTGATTATTGGGCGTTTATCACTCATCAGTACACAAATGTGTCACAGACATATAAAAGACTGTTGGATTAATCTACCATTTATCTTCTTAATTAATCAGTTGGTCCAGAAAATGCCAGGAAATAGTGAAATCATTTACCAAAGCCAGAGTAAACACATTCAGGTTGTTGTTCTTTTTAAAGATATCCAGTGTATAATCACATATGACAAAGAAAAGCACCGAATCCTCACATTTGGTATCAGACCTTCTGACCAAAGCAAAACCAGCTCCATAAAGTGGCAGCTTTCCCCTGACTGGTCCGACGTCCAGCTGCTGGACTCGGTGCATGTTTTCCAGTGGCTCTGCGTCCAGTTTAAGATCAGCAAATCCACAGAATGTGGAGCATTTTGCTTAAGTTGTTTTCTAGCGACTGACTGATCAGTTTCTTGACTAACTGTTAAAGCTTCATCTTCTAGACTAAAATCTTTGATGCTGAAACCTTCAGAGCAGCTTCAGTGGGTTCATATCAGTACAAATGTTGATTTTAAAACATCTACTTAGCGCTAAACTGCTTATAAGAAGAGCTGAGTGCCTCTAAAATGGATCCCTACTGACTCCACTGTGTTTATACAACCTTACTTTTACATGTCTGTTATCTATACTTCCAGATTTTACTGATAAAACATCTAATTTCCCAATCAAAGAACACTGGTAGCTCTTCTGTAAAGCTACGTTCTGCAGCAGCTTCATACTTTCATTCATTAAGCCTGATCAACATGGAGTAATTAATCATAGATTATTCATGAACCTCCCTATTAAAATATGGTGATGTTTTTGCAGCGTGAGGCATTGCAGATAGAGAAAAACAAGGCTACACTGACCTGAAATGCACCGCTCCAGGCCACAGATGCATGTTGTTGTTGTCGTATGTACGTACACACAGAAACTAGGGCTGCACTGGTAAAGAGGGAAAATATAGAAGCTGCAGTGTTGCATTTTCTACAAGAGTTTGGAGGGGAAGCCACAAATAACAAACCAGCTTTGATATGATGATGTGAAATATTTAGCAGAGGAGAAAAGATTCACACCTGAGCAGCACTTTGTTGATGAAATATGCATGTGTGGACATTCCCTCGTTTTAAATCAGTTTCTCTTTGTTTCTCCTGGTCAGACAGTTTTAATATTTCACACCTTGGACTGATCCCACAGCGTCACACGAGCCCTGCTCCTGCTCCTTTCTGCCAAAACAACCTACAAGAAAACCTCCAGAGGACATTAAACACACCGAAAAACCACCAGCTACAGTCAACTACAGCTTCATCGTGAGAATTTAAAAGTTACTTCGAGGTCTGTCGGACATCCCGGCGCTGGGGTTCAACAGCTCCTCGACCAGCAGTTGGAGCGACCGTCGTGCAGCCGAAAGCTTCCAGATCCACGTCCTACAAGTCCATCGACAGCTCAGTTTGTCCCGTCTGCAAGTCGCTCTGCGTGAGAGCGCCAGCTAAATGCTCCAAAACGCTCGAGAACCGCGCCTTAATGCCTAGAGGTCACAGTAATACGGCAGAGATGATGTGATTTAGGCGACACTAAGCGAGGGAGCGGGGGAGAGAGGCTTATCTGCAAGAGCTCAGCTGATTGCTGAGTTTATCTAATAAACAGGTGGAGCGAGGGACCGCCGTCTTCTGCAAAGACGAAGAATGAAAAGTTTCATCCCGCAGCACTGCCAGTCGTGGCTCAGACGCAGTTTATTTGGAGGCAGGCGTCTTTGTTAGTTCTGGAGAATACTTGTTTTACTCCCTCACCTGTACTTTCTGTTGAACTGTGGCGTGTTTTAAAACTGCCTGAAACCTCTTTTAATGAAGCGCTGACATGATTAGTCAATTAAATGAGGATCAATTAATCATTAAACAAGCCAAAACAATCAAACAGCTAATGTTTTAAAACTCTCTCTAAAGTTATTTAGATGTTGTTCAGTACAAAAACATCATGAACAAGGTAAAAATATATTCGCTGTTTGCTGATGTTTCTGAGCTTCAGATGGTTTTTGAAATAAACATCAAGATGCTTTCAACATCTGGATCTTTGCTTCACATCTTCTCTGGACGTTAGGGCAGTAAAATGAAGATTTATCATGAAAAGCTGCCTGCTAACACGCTAATCTACTTCGCTAAATGTGAGGATTTGTTGTTTTAACAGTAATTTCCATTATGAACGCAGATTTATCTTCAAATGTTTTGTTTTGTGCAATCAACAGTCCAAAACCTGAAGATATTCACTTAAAAAAACACAAGAAAACTAACAAATATTCACATTTCAGAAGAATATTTTTGCATTTTTACTTTAAAAATGACTTAAACCATCAAAACTGTTGCAGCTTAGTTTTCTGATAATATGATCTTTACCGAAAAATACCAAGAAAAGCTGAAATACAGCGACTAAATCAGGCTGTTTTTCTTCCCTGTCTGATTTTAAGCCTCTTTGAAAAGATGCCATCCATTTACACAGCCTCATCTGCAGCACTGCCACGCTCTTATTTTGTAATGACCACACACACACACACACAAAGCCATACACTCTCCCTAAATGATCAACACACAAACCAACAGCAGACACTTTCTCACCCTCCGTGACAGACACACACACACTGACACGTCCATCACACTATCAGGAGGTCTGTCAGGCTCCATCCTGCTGTGATCCACCAATAACCCTCAGTCCTCTAAACACACACACACACACACACACACACACACACACACACACCTGAGTGTTTGGAGTGTTTCATGCTGTCTGACGTTCGGGCCATGACGTTTCCACTTCCTCCCGCCGTTTCCATCATTAATAACATCTGCCAGCAGCAGGTTCTGCTCTGATAAACACTCTCGGCTGGATTAGGAGCTCCAATAGGCCTGCAGCTGCCACAGTTTCACCTCAGTGTGTGTGTGTGTGTGTGTGTGTGTGTGTGTCGCTGCAGTGGGGGGAAAATAAAGGCTTCTATGAATGATGAGGCTGATCAGAAGGGAACGGGACGGTTTGATGTGTCGAGGTTCGACTGCTTTCGGAGGTTTCAAAGGCTGGGTCTGATGTTTTTTGGGGGATTAAAGCTTGCAGATTCTCTGATTGTCTGCACGTAGAAACACATTTGACCCTTTTCACGCTAAATTATTCAACATCTGCCCCCGAATTCACAGCATCTATCCTCCTACATCGCCCTGGAGATCCTGTGACAGTACATCACTGCAGGTGAGGCAAGTTTCACTGCAGCCCTGACAGAAGTGACGGACGAGGAAAAGCTTCGACCGCGCAAAAATCTGATTTTCTTAAACCACAATAAACGCACACTTCAGGCAACAAGGTGGCTCACATCCAGCATGTATCTAGGCTTCCTCCCTCACAATGTAGGCCCTCCAAAGCCTGTATGAATAAAATATGCCATCCCCATTATATAAGGCAGAAATGCCCTGTTCCTGTCTGAGATGTATTGAAGTAACAGCAGGGTGGATTGCTGTGATTGAGATTCAATGGCCCACAGAGACAGAGAGAGGGAGAGGGAGTGAGTGTTTGCTGCATCTGTGTGTGTGTGTGTGTGTGTGGAGGAAGGAATAAGGAGGAGGAAAATGTTCCCAAGCATCCTCCTCATCCTCAGCTGCTCCGCAGGCCCGAAAACACAAGGAGCAGGAGGCTGAGATCACGGGCATCAAAAGCCGAGCTGCCCCTGTGTGCTGCTCTGTCACGCAGCGTTGCATCGCAATGCTATTATTAAACCCGACCACACACACACACACACACACACACACAGGTATGATTGTGTCAACATCTCAAGGTCAAACAAACGATTGGTTTTCGGACCCAAAACGGGAGAACGGGCCCGGTTGGGTGTTTTTTTCTCCCCCCCCTCCTCTTAAACATCACCGCCGCGGAGACAAAGAGCAGCGGCCGAGTCCCGCAGTGTGTTCCCGCTCTGCCCTCACCCTCTCCCGGCTACACAGAGCTGTCCAGGGCCGGTCCCTGCCTGACAAACATCTGGATGGGAGGAGCGGGAGGAGGAGGAGGGGGGAGGAGGAGGGGGCCGCAGGAATGAACGGTTAGATTCCGTTAGTAAGGTAGGCTCCCGGTGTGGATGGTGGTGATGATGATGGTGGCGGTGATGAGATAACGGGATAACGAGAGGAAAGAGGAGAGGGAGGAAGAAGAGGAGGAGGAGGAGGAGGAGGGAGGGAGGGAGGGGGGAGGCTTGCGCTTTTCTCGCCCCGTTTTTATTAATTCCTTACCCTCTGACAGCTCCAGCTCCAGCTCCGCCAGCCGGGCTCGGATCTCCAACGGTATCGGCGACGCCTCGCGGTCCGCCATTCGGCTCGTGCCGTAGAAAACAGCTCCCCGGTTCAACTGCTGCCGCCTCCGCCGCCGCTGCTGCCGCTGCTGCTGCTGCTGCTGCTGCTGCTCCTGCCTCCTCCTCCGCCGCTCGGAAAGGGAGAGAGCTTCTCCTCGGCGGCCCCTCCTCGGCGGAGGCGCGTGAAGACTGCGAGGCGTCGAGGGGGAGAACAAAGAGGATAAATCTGGGGCTCGGTTTAACGGGGGCCCGGCATGGCGCCCGGCTCCTCGAATCGGTAAAGACCCCGGTTTCTCGGTCGGCTCTCTACGCTGCCGCTGCGGTGGTTGTGGTGGCGGCGGTGGTGGTGGTGGTGATGATGATGATGATGAGGCTCCGAGTCAGCGCCGTTTGCAGCTTCTTGCCGCTGGTGTCACGTGACTCTACGGAGGAGGGAGGGGAGGAGGCGGCGCCGGACATCACCGGCAGGGGGCGCAGCGAGCAACCACACCTACAGCACAGGGAGAAGGTGTAGTTTAACCGCAATTAATTACACCTGGGGCAACATTTATCAACAGAAAAGTAAAAAAACTTCACTTTTACTAACAAATCTAAAATAAAAACTAGTAATCAAACTGCTGGAGGTTAAAATTATGGACTTAAATTAAAGGTAAAAGCAAAGATCCTTCACTTTTACCCACAAATGCAAAAAGAAAAGATATTTATCACGTTTGTTTTAACTTAAAAATGCTAAATATAGTAGTATATATATATATATATAGTAGTATAGTATTAGCAGACATTTAAAGATTTCACACATTAACATACCATACATAAACTGTGCTTTTCTAATACTGGAAATAATACTGCTCACACTCAGCCAAGAACTTTTTACTCTCAAGTGGAGACTTTTCTAATGTGATTCTTATAACAACTGGATTCACAACAGTGTAGTGTAAAAATGCTCCTTTACAAGTGAAAGTCCTGCATTAAAATTCTACTTAAGGACAGAAACAGAAAAGTGAAGTACTCACCCTGGAGAAGATCGCCCCTGTGACAGATAAATTAAAAGACATTATTAACACTGATGCATGAAGGTGTGAGCAGCGAGTTAGGGTCATATGACCAAAGGGTCACGTGATAAATGTGAGATGGAGAGGAGAGGACACAAACATCTGCTCTCCTGTTTTTAGCAGACGCTTCCTTATAAATGTGTAAAGTTGGATTTCATCAGGCCTGTCTGAGGATACTGTGAGCTGCCGACATTTTGGAGAAATAAAATCAGATTTATGTTAATACACAGTTGTATTTAATGAAGCAATGTTTGGTCAGTGATGCTCTCCTGTTGTACAGCCCGTCCTCTCTGCCTTTTAATGTGGTCTTTCTTTATTCAGCATCTGCATGTGGAAACTAAACCTCAACAGTATAATGTGATTAATATTTAAGGTCAAGCAGCCTTTAATTAAGTCCGGTATGACTGAACAGGCCTAATGTAGCAGTGACACATATGTGAGCATCAATTTGTCCTTCTAATACACTGTATTTCATTAGTATTATCCGGCCCATTCATTAGGCCTATAGCCCTCCTGGAATCAAATCATCCTCATTGTAAACAAGTGGTGAGGCCACATAATGGAGTAATGACTGTTAGAGTGTGATTCAGCTTCCACCTGCTGGTTAGAGGGAGGAACTGCAACCAAGGGCGTGACTGTCGTCTGCTCACAGGAGGACGTCCAGTGCTCTGACTCCGTCACTGTGCACACTGCCTGAAATGGTATCAGTCATGGTAATGTATACACGAAGGCTGTGAAATAAAACAAACTTAACATTTCTAACTTCAAAGGCACTTCTTTAATATTTGTTCAGTATTATGTACATCTGTACAGACAAAGTAACATGTGCCACACCTGCTCTTTCTCCATGACAAACTGCTTTACATTTAAAATTTTATGTTTTAAACAGAAGAACATTGGACTCAATACAATCAAATTCAAGTTCTCAAATACAGTTCAAGTTCTTTGTGCTGAAACAGTGTTTGCTTATGGATACTCACTAACTACCCCACCCAGCCAAAAGCATGCTTCCCTTTGTGGGACGACCTGGGTCCGAAACACCGGACACCGTGACACCGAGGTTCGTCCAGTAGACGTACACAGGTGAGACTAACACACAAAAGCACTCCTGTCTAACGGAAATAAAAATACGACATAAATTAAATTCTTAAAAGAAATAAAAAAAATCATGCAGAGATAAAGGATTGGTATTCAGTGGTTCTCAAGGAAACATACTTTCAACTTCAATTTGATTCCTCGACTAGAAAGATCAAATCAATACAGAGGTGTGATCCTCCCAGTACTCACTCACACACACTGGACCTTGGTTCATTACAAGCCTCGACATCTCACCGACATCTGAAATGGAAACAAACTGGGTGACTAGCACTAACATTTAGAGAAAAAGCATCATGTGTGCCCACAGAGGCCCTGCAGACGAAAGCATAACACAGATGTATGGAAATAAAAACCACCAAAAAAACAAACAAAACAACAAAAAAAAAACGAGTTCTGGATCATGGCAGAACGTCCTGTACAGCGACAAATCGTCCAACGCACACAGAAAAAGCCGGGTAAGAAGTGCCAGTGCCATCAGCAAAACAAGACTAAATCAAAAAAACGGAACCTGGCTCTCGATAAACGGACCTGAACCACAAACCAAGAAAGAAAACTAACGTAAAGTAGCAGATCAACATTTACAGATTCTTCCCAGCTTCCTGTCTGAAAGCTGAAAAGTTGGCTCTGACATCCTGAGTGGTTAATGCCCCTCGGACCCACACCAGCCCGTACCGTCCTAAACCAGCCCACAGCAAGACCCCCTTCCTCCCAAACAGTATTTATCAGCGTTCAGCTCCCAGATCCAGACCTTCATTGAGTGGATTTAAAGGCTGTGTTTGGTGCTCGGTGTGGTACATGCTAATGATGCTCCTGCACAGTGAATTATACCACACAGAGTAAACATGCAGCCTGTTTGTACAGTTAGAATAATACAATAATACACTTTCAGCTTATAAGACACTCATAAGGAAACAAAAAAAAAAGACAGAAAAAGAAAAAGAAAAAAATTCATAGGTGTGTCTCTCTCCGTCTTATCTGATCGCCGTGGTAACAGAGCTGGGTTCGGAGTGCTGGCCCGGATAGGTCAGGATGTGCTCTGCCTCTGAGGGGGCGTGGTCAGCGGGTGGGGCCGGCTCATTGGTTGACGCTCTCTGGCAGATCTCGGCGTAGCTGGGCTTTTTGGACTCCTGTTCAAAAGATGTATTTCAACGTATTATAATACAGGACAGGCTGAAACACATTCTATTGCTCAAATAAAAACAGAGCAAACCATCAGTATCTTACTGTGACTGGTTCCTGTGTGAGCTGAGCAGGTTTGGCCTCGCTGGTCGTCTCTGCACTCTCCTTCACATTCCTATGGAGACAAGCAGAACAATCTCAGTACACACAGCTCCGACCGTAACCAGCACCATGACAACTGGTCAACATGTGAAATACCTGAAAGGGAAAAAGCAGATTTGTGCTGTGGCTGTAGATCCAATCATGTGTTTAAGTAAAAGAACCTTGAGAAACATGTAAATGTAAAATGAAGCAGAGCAGCTGCAGAACTAAATCTTCATCCAGCTGCTGTCTCAGGGATTACTTACTGCTGTGAGACTGGCTGAGGCTCCTGTGAAACTGTGGGTGATGCACAGGGGCTGCTGCTTCTGACTGGACCCTGTGAGGATCAAAAGAGCCATCAGAGCAGGTATATGTGTGTGTGTCTGGGACCAGACACTGCCTGGGTTTTAAGCATGAATACACACTCTGTTACCTTGTTGAGCATGAACATCATCAGACAGACAGACACTTGGTTACCTTGATGTTGCCGTTAGCTGCAGGTACGGTTGCTATGGCAGTGTTTGCTGGAGGAAGAGGAGGGAAGCTCGTCAGCCCGAGCTCAAGAGGAGGAGACGGCTGACGAGGAGGCGACTGGCTCGGTGGATTCTACACAGACATACACAAAGTCAATACGCAGTCTCAGAATGAAGTTGACAAACAGTAATAATGCTCAGCAGCAACGTACACGACTGTTTCCAGATTTCTCCCATGACCTCGGGTTCTCCCTCCTCCTCTGGCTGAAGTTTCCTCTCCTTCAGAGCAGAGACACAGACACAGAGCAGAGCAGTGATATTGCTGTGCACCTTTGTAGTCGATTGGAATTCTGTAAAGGTGCCGCGTCTCAGCTGCGAATGTTTGTACCTGCCCCGCTCAGAGGTGAGTGACACCTCTTGCTTGTTGGGCTCCGTCCTTCCACCTCTGCTCTGACGGCGCATGTTGCCCCGCGACCGCCCTCGTCCGGGCTTCGTCGGGGACGAGGAGCGCTCCACTGACACTTGCTCTGAGTCACTCTGATTGACCTGCCAACGGTCTCCAGAGTTTGGCCACCTCGAACCTCTCCTGGAAGATAAAAGTATTGTCACAGCTACTGAATGGGAGGCACACAACAGGTTCCTTTCTTATAACAATCACATAAAACAACAACAGACGCGAGGCAGAGTGATGAGTAGCTACCTCGGCCTGTGTGGGTTGTGAGGTTTGAAGTTAGAAGCTGCTGTGAATCCATTCATGAAATCATTCAGTGATGGAGACTGTGGGGGAAAATGGAGCTTGATGTCAACTAAAATAAAAAACTAAACTAAAGCGTGGTCATCCTTCAAAGTATTTGTGACAACAAGAACTCACCTCAGCACATTTCTGGTATCCTGACGCAGCTGAAGCCCACATCTCATTGGTGAAATCGTACAGCGGTTGTGTTGGCATGTGGGCGGGGCAGGGCTGCTGGTAGGTGGTTTGGGGAAAGTAGGAGCCGTAATGATTGCCGCACTGGTCCAGCTGTGCGGGTCTGTAGCCATTTTTGGGGGCGTAGGTAGTGCCTGCCATGGTTTTAGCCTTTATCCTTACCATTAACGGCTTTCCCTGAAACACCCGGACCTCCTCTCTGAGGTACTTGTAGGCCTGAAGACGTCCACAGATAATAACACGTCACTGTCTGAGTAACTTTGTCTTCAATTCATAGAAAACACACACTTTTTGTAGCCTTTTCTGATGACAATCTCTGGACTGAAAACAATAAATCATCTTCAGTGATTATTTTAAGGAACATCACAGTATTGGTCGGCTGTATTCTACCTGTTGTGCATCGGCCTCAGATTTGAAGGTGACGAACCAGTTATCGTTGCTTACAAACTCACAGCTCAGGAACTTGGGCAGGTTCTCCCCGTCAAAGAGAGCCTCCACTTCCTGCACAACAACAGTAATATTAAACATGGATAAATATTGTGCTATGAGGGGGAGGAGTATGAAAGGAGCTAGGTTGCGTTGGTGTAGGCGGTGGGCTCTTGCCTCACGAGGGGTGGTGTCAGGGATCTCGCGGAGGATGACGACACATCGACTCTGTCTGGGCCGAACCTTCTGTCCACATGGAGCCACCTGGACCAGAGGCAGAGCTGCCATCCAGTGAGGGAACAGGACAATGTCTCAGATACGACAATAAGCCACATTCATCGCTCTGTACAATCTGACCATTATCTTCTCCAAATATCATATGGAACCTTCCAACCCTGAATAAAAACTTAAACGGTTAATGTCAGACAGAGACTGATGTGCGGAGATGAACACTGACATTTCAGGATGTCAGAGATGAGGTCCAGGTCTGTGGTGAGATTCTTGATCTTGTCGAGACTGGCTAGAGTTGCGATGGAAACGTACTGGTCGCTGTCCATCTGAGATTTGAGGTACAGGTCGCTGCCCAGGTGCTCCCTGTGGAGGGACAGAGGGATCTGCTGCTTCAGCAACATGATGCATTGTTCATAATCACAATCAGCGATGACATGACTAAAAGAAATTGTGCTGTGAGTTGTGACCTGGTCAGGCAGGACTCCAAAACTGTCCTCAGCTCTTCTCTGATCTCATCTGAAACTGAGACAGAGTCGTTACGTTAATAAACAGTGGTTTTGCTGTGCTGCAGCATTACAGTTAAATGAGATTCCTACCTGTGACAGGTGGCTCACTGGACTCTCCGTTAACTACAGGTCCTTCAGTAGTCAGCGTCTGGTACTCCAGTCCACTGGGATCAGCCACAGCCTCGACCAGGCCCATGTTCTCCAGCTGGAACTCTGGCACGTACCCTAAAAATCAACCCGACCACATCATATCACAGTCTGCACGCAGGCATCCACATCCAGTAACTGAAGCTGTGAATTACACACTCGTCATCAGTAAGTACGAATGTGGGGGACTGTACACGTCTTTTAGCTCAGGGGTCCAGGTGAAGGTGACAGCAGCCTACCTTCATGATTGGTCAGCTCGGTGGAGAACTGCAGCCATGGCTGCTGCGCCTGAGGGTAGGCGGAGCCAGTGATGTTAAAGTTGTGATTGGTCCATACCTCAGCATCAGGGTTAAGGCTGGGAGCAGCAGCTGGTTCCTGAGATGAAAAAAGACACAAACGTGCACAGTATTAGTCTAAAATGAAAAGTTAAATCAGGTGGATTCTTTACAAAACACGAGTGGCAGAGAGATCAGAGACAGTTCATCAATGAAGGCTCCTCTCAGATAACAGACCCTCTGTAGTCTGTACCTGCTATTACCACTGTTACATCATTTCTCACCTTATAAAACTGTGACTAAGCATCAAGGACATCTGTGTGAACAATGATCACTAGTTATGTAACACGGGGCATATCAGACTCTGTCTACCTTCATTCCAGTAATAACTGTGAAGTCCTGACCTGTTCACTGTGTTTAGTTTGTAGATGTATAAATGAACAGTATCATCTAACAAGACACTCCAGTCTTTCTTTCCTCCCAGAGTCACATCAAACTGAATGTTTTCACTCAACCCAGCCACCTCATATGTCGAGCCAACACTTACAGACTGAGTGCAATCTGTGTGCCAGTCCCACACACACGATCCCTGAGGCATCACAGTGCTGTAGGGGTAGGCTCCCAGCAGAGCCATGGAGGGCTGGAGCTCTGAGACCAGCGCTGGGATCTGCTCTGCGTCCATGCCCAGTTTGCTCTCGTCCTGACTGGGCTGGGTCTCAGACGCCCCCTGAGCCCATCCCTCGCAGCTGGGCTCCAGACCCAGCTTGATCCAGGGATGTGGATAGAGGCGACAGACTGAGGAGTCTGCATCCTCTCCCAGCAGCTCAGACACCATCTCCCTCATCCCTCCTTCCCTCTCTCCCTCCTCAGCAGCTGTCGGCAGCTCCTGACCCAGGAAGTGAATCTCGTAAGATGGAGTTGAGGCATAAACATCGATCTGACCTGGGTCCACTGAGATCACAGACCTGTCATCTTGACAGCTGAAGTCATTAGGAATCTCATGTGTCTCAGCGTGGACCTCGAGGCTTTCAGACGGTGTCTCTGCAGCTGAGGTACTGGGAGTTTCTGCAGGGTGCTCCTCCTCTGACAGCTTAATCTCACTGCTTCCCTCCAGGTGAATCTCATTTGGTGAATCTCCAGCTCGAGGTAAAGAGTCAGCAGCGTCATGCTGCAGGCCGACGTCAGCTTGAGGGTTTACAGAGTCGGAGCAAACATCAGAGGTACATATTTCTGTGGGTTCAGAGGACGGTTGAGGACTGTGTGACTGCTGTTGTAATGCACCTGCAGATTCAAGCTTAACTGGCATAGAGACGGGATAAAACTGAGTCAGCTGTGCCACTGCTTCCCCACACTCATACACAGACACTGTCTCTGCTGGATTTACCTTCACCTGGGATTTGGCTGTTTTCACTCACAGTAGCGGCTGAAAAACTCTGCTCACCTTTCTCAAAAGACAAGCAAGGAGATGAGGAGGAGGGAGGAGGAGGAGGAGGAGTGGAGGGAGTGATGACAGGAAGCTCGTTTTCAGTAGGAGGAGGCTGTGTGGGAGGACTGAGACTTGAATCCTTTATGCTGCTCTCCAGGTCCTCAGGGTCTTGAAGAGTGATGCCTGTATTTACAGCTACAGAGTTGTCACCGTGCACATCACATTTTTCCTCACTCGTCTCTAAGTGAGAGGTGTTTTGGCCTGTTTCAGTTAAATCGACCGTAACATCACCTCCCTCAACCTGTTTACTGCTCTGACGAAATTCTGGGTTTGTTTTTTTGGCTGCCTTTCTGTCATCTCCGCTCATGAGGACATCATGGAACAGCTCGTCTGAGCCAGACACCGGCTCACCTTCAGTTTTCACATCAGAGCCGTCCATCTGTTTGTCACAGCGATCAAACCGGGAATCACTGAGCTCAGACTCTTCAGCAGCTTGAGTAGAAGGTTTAACGCTGCTCAGATCAAATGTCGGATCATTTGAATTAACATCTAATTTGTCAGACGTGATGGAGTCACACTGGGGGGATGTGGTTTTAGTTAAATCTGAGGGAGGTGTCAAATTTGTGTAACAGGAGAAGGCAGTGAGTTCAATGGGCAGTGATGCCCCAGCGGAGATGGTGGAGACTGACGACACCTCTGTCAGAGTTGTTCCTGCTGTGCTGCTGTAGACAACATCAGCCTCCTCACTGTGGCTTTTGCAGATACTCACAGGGATGGGCTGGCTCTGCAGAGAGGATTTATCCATCTCAGCACGTCCTCCACAGAGAGGCAGCACATCACTCTCCTGCTCGTGCAACAGTTTGAGGTCAAGCGTTGAAGAAGTGGGGCTCTGACTGGAAGTATCCAGCTCAGGAGTCTCAGTGGCCGGTTGTGAACTTTGAATGTGCGTCTCTGTGAGGTCAGACTCATGCAGATGATCGTCCAGAGGATTCAGCTCAGAATCCACTCTCTGATCTAATTCTCTCTCCTGGAAGTCGGCCACTGTTTCCTCTGTGGCATTTAAGACTCCCTCTGCTGCGCTGTGGTCCTCCAAGTGCACACTCTGCTCCTCTGAACACACACTCTGCCCACACACACACTCCTCTGTAACTGTTATCTCCTCTGGCTCCTTCACAGTCTCACTCTCCACGCACACACTTGACATGTCAGCCTGGGATTCATCTGTATCCTTTGCAGCTGTCTGGCAACTCAGATCTTCAGGCTGAGGGCCGTGTGATACGGACCCCTGAGGGTCCTCGTCCTTTCTCTGACTGCTGGGTGGAGGCAGCGGGTCAGACACGGGGTCTACCAGCAGTGGAGGAACAACAGGTGGAGGTGAGGTGGTCTGCTCTGCTGAGACTGAAGTACTAGAGTGTGTATGTGACAGGATGGTGGAGGACTGTTCAGCAGCGTGTGACAGTGTAGGAGCTGCTTCCTCATCATGTGACCAGCTGGTCATTTTAGATTCTGTGACATGTGTCTGGTCAGAGGCTGTAGATGCGTCTGTGTGTGATTGGCTGGGGAGAGGAGACTCCAGCGTGCAGGGCAGAGCAGCTGTTTCTGCCTCAGCTGTGTGCAGAGACTGTGTAGCTCCAGCTGTTTGGGACTGGCTGTGATCGTGGTCATGTTCAAGGTCATCGGCGTCGATGGAACATATGCTGTAGAAGCTCTGGGTCCTCGTTTCAAAGCCCTGACACAGTGTTGTGACGACACACACTTCCTCGCCTTCCTCATCCTTGTGCTCAGCCTCGGGGGAAACCGGCTGTGTCCCCTGACACGCGCTGAGCGGCGGCGGCGGCGGCTGGTCACCTGACACCTCGCTCGCTGTGGCGTTGCCTGGGCGGGCAGCAGAGGCTAACCTGGCGGGAGCTGACCAAGAGCTCGCAGGTTTGTGCCACTTCTGCCCCTCTGGGAGCTGAGTGAACCATGACGCCTTCAGAGTGGCATTCTCCAGAATCTTCTGTCTGACTGGACTCTGTGTGGGTACCTCCATATAGGGAGCCGGTTCACAGCTGGGCCCGGCAGTGTGTGCCACACCTGCCTCTGTGTCCGTGTTTGTATGTATATGTGTGCTGGTTGTGATAATAATAGCCTCCTTCTCCTCGTCAGTGCTTGCTGGTTTAAGATCCCTCTGGCTTGCCGTGGTGCTGGCCACAGCGACCTCTGTACAAACTTTGCTGTCCAGTTCCGGATGTCTCTCCTCCTCTTCTAGAGGCTTCCTCTGGGCCGGTCCGTTTGGCACACATGTCTCCTCTTCCTCTAAGCTCACATGCTGAGCCACGGCCGCAGCGTGTTGCCTGACCTGCTCTGTCACCTCACTCAGCCCATCGTGGAGCCGGGACTGTAACAGACTGCTCCTCTCATTCTGCTGGCCGGGGTTGAGCTCCTTACTAAAGCAGCAGCCCATCTTCTCCGGCCTAGAGTGGGAATAAAACAAAAGACTGCTATGGCCACACACACCAAGAGCCTACACAACACGAGACAAAATCATGAGCAGCTCCTCACGATGGCTCAGCCACATGCAGAAAGAGAAAAGACCCTCTACTCCCCCCTGCTTCGCCCACTCCCTTTCCCTCCCTCTTTTTCCCCTCCCCTGCCCAGAATAGCAAATGTGAAGGAGCTCACATGTCCCTGCCACTCAACAGGGGGCTGCACTCCACTTTATGTGTGTGTGTGTGTGTGTGTATATGAATGTAGGTGGAAGCCCTAGTTAGGCTACAGTTTGAGAGGGGTCAGCACATGGTCTGGCGGCCACCAATCACAGCAGCAGTGTGCACTCCTCCTCCTCCCTCCTTCTACCCATCCCACCATTCACTTCTCTCTCCCTCCCACTGACACCTTTCCGTTTCACTTACATCAGTTTTGCCCTCACTGCTTCAGCTGCCCCCTCCCACGCCTGAGCGGCCGCCCCGGCCCCAACAATCAGTCACATTATTCTGTCTTTGTGGACAAGTTAAAGACGGGAAACACTGGCTCCAAGTGATGCAAGAGCAGAGGGTCAATTATCTTTTTTAAAATGAGAATTACTTTCTGTTATTTCTGTGTACAGATAGTGTGTGTGTGTGTGTGTGTATGTGTGTGTGGTGAGATTAATGTTACAGTACCTGGTAGAAGTAGTAGTATCCAGGGTTTAGCGCTCCCACCGTTAACTGCACCTGAAGATCAGCTGGACACAGTGGATACTGGTCTGACGTCATGTGACTCGGGCTGGTGGGTAACTGTACGGGACGAGTGCTGCCGCTGTCGATGGTCACCACGGAGACTGACAGGGGGAGCGATGGAGAGCAGGAAATGAGTCACAACACCAGCTGGCATGATGGGAACACGGCAACAACTAGATTGCTCAATATGCACTAAAACTGCAACTGTCCTACTGCAGGATGAACAGAGTCATCAGCTTCTATTTGCTTACTGTTTCTGACCCTTCATTGACTCATCGATAAATCAAAAATAAAATCACCAGGTTAAGCTGAGGATCATTAAAGTAAAAAATGTGATTAAAAGAACTGACTTTTTATTTCATTGTTGGAGTCTCAGCTCGACTGAGACCTACTGTTCAGAGAGTATACGTTTCCTCTACAGCGAGGAGACTAAATCAGCAGCTCAACATCAAATTCAGAAACCAGTCTGAGAGTAAAAATTCATACAAGCCAAGAACAAACAACAGAGAAAGTCCAGAAACGGAGAAGCAACTTTCACAGTCAAATCTTCAGGCCATAACTGTCTACAACAAGATTCATAATTCATAATATAGTAGTGGAGAAATCAGAGTAAATATAACTGAATAATCCATCTTGTTTTCTTCTGCTTTCTGCTGAAAGCAATCATTCAAGATTTGCTCATCTGTACGTCACAATATTTCCCAGTTTTGTTGAGCAATTTCATAGTAAATTAAGCATCATAATTCAAACAGAGTGAGAGAAACTGGGACTCAGTTTCCACTTCATATATCCACTGATCACACAGCTGAGCTCTCTCAATGCCTTTAACACTGACTGTTAAATTGTATTGCAGGTATTTTTTATTGTTTTGCCTTATTTATATCAGTGAGGAGGCTAAATAACAGCAGCACTACAGATTATATCCTATAAAATGATCATGCTGTCGACTCAACACCTCTTTAAAACAATTTTAATAAACACTAAACATTATAACCGCCATCAGAGGAGGATTAACTGCAGGGCTGTTGCATTAGATTGCACTAGTTTTAGCTAGGTGTACCTAATAAACTGCCGAAAGCTGCTTTTTAAAAACTGTTATTGACCTTAATGAGATCTGCATCACTTCATGTTAATATTAACTGAACTAGTTTAGTTAAATTAAATCACAGGACCAGTAACTAATTGGTTAATGCGACAAAAATAAGATTTAACTGGTCAAACTTCTGACATAACTGATTTTAACGTTAACAGCTAGCTAGCACTTTGCTAACAAACTCTGCAAAGCTAGGTCGACTTTTTAACACTCAAAACATGTTAATCTACCACTAAAAGCATTTAATGGTAGATTAACATGTTAGTAAACAATAAAATGTGTTGTGTTACCTTGCAGGATTGTCCCGGTGTTTACTTGGTGACGTTAGGTAGTTTTCTCGGTAGCAAACCTTACAACCTTTAGCTTTATTTGCCGAGGAAACGCTACAAACACACTTGCGTGAGTAAAAGTCAAGCTAACCGAGCTGATAACCTCCTGTCTCCCGCTGTGTGAACGGCATTTCAGGCGAAAAGCAGCAGCCAACCGAGCGTCTAAATTCTTATTATCCACCGACCTACCGTTGGTTAGCTAACGTCCATAAATCGAACAAAAACAATAACGTTAAAGAGGCTAACGGCTGATGCTAACGTAGCTCCGTGGTGTAAAAAGCGGGCTCTGTCCCGAGTTACTGCCGCTGATTGTGACACCGGAACTCACCTGTCACCTTTCCTCTCTGTCAGAGCCGGGATCACACTGGATTTCTGCCTTTTTTTTTCCTGTTCGTGGTGTTTTTCTTCCTTTGCATCCACCTGCCCGTTAACGTTACTTCCCCTACCGTACTCAAACTCCGCAGTTGCTATGGAAACTGATGGTTAAAATATTGTGGATGCAAATCCAGTGATATACTAACTAAACTTTATTTTGAAAGTCGATCTAAAGTCGATTTAATTCACATTTTTGAAATTTCAATTTGCATTTTAGATCCAAATATTTTATATTTTTTGCACTTAAATTCTCTTGCACTCTTGTTAATTGTATTTTACACTTTATATCACTCATATTTTGTACTGATATTGTTTAGATTCTGTGCTTTTTTACATCTCTTTTTACCTCATTCCTGTCTTATTTATTCTTTCTATTCATTAATCTTAAATTCAAAGATATCATTTGTGGTTTAAATTCTGTTGTTGAATTTTTGAGTGCACCTAAAAAAAAAAAAAAAAGAATAAACTCTGTTAAATAAAAGTTCACAAATTCAGACAGAAAATTCAAGTGTTGATATTGCTGAAAATCAGGTTTATGAAATGAAACTTGAATTTACCTTCTGGGAATTTCAAAAAGGGGAATTAAATGCAGATAAACGTTAATTTAGTGTTATTCAATCAGTCATGATTTAATCCCACAATGAGGCCTTCAATTGTTTTTAATATTCAAATCATCTCAAGCTTTCTTCACTTCTATAAGGACTCAAAATACACTGGAATCAGCAATAAATTAGTCATATATTAAAAAACCCAACTTCACAATACTGGCTTGAATATCTATACAGCCAGTCTTACAAAATCTATTGAGAAATAAATTAAATTCCATGTAGAGTTGTTGGTTTGCTCCAATCACATCATTCATCAAAAGGAAAAGGATGTTTTTAAAAAAAAAAAAAAAATCTTACATTAATTTGATCCTAATTTCATACTTCCTTGTAGCTAAGGAATTCAACATGAGTCTACTAAAGCTGTTGAGCATTAATAGTGTAATGATGCACAGAAAGAACAGTCACATGTACAGGTTATTAAAAAATAAATCAGGATTCATTACTTTCCAAAGTCTCCTCCCATGAGAGAGTTTCCACTCAGGCTGAAGGACTCGAGTGCTTTTATCTCAATCTCTTTTGCAAAGAAGATGATTAGTGATGAAGCAGGAGCTGAATGTGTGAGCGTGGGCTCCTGTGATCAAGAGTTAATTCGGCGAAGTGTCTGTGGAGTCCCGTGGAGAGGAGGGATCCTCCAACCCCGCTCTCTGACTCAACACTTGTGCAGCAGAGTTTGTGGAGACTCTGCGGTGCTGGATCAGGAGTACAGGCTCCAGTAGATGGTGTTGAAGAGCAGGTAGGACAGAGGGAAGGCCAGACGGGAGTACGAGTCGATCATGTAGCTGTTGCTGACCAGCAGGTCCACGTTTTCCCGCACCGAGCGCTGCCGGCGCAGGCGGGTTCCCTCCGTGGGGCGAATGTCTGGGGTTTGGGTTGGAGTGGTGAGAGGGTCAGAGGTCAGGGTGGGTGCCATCTGGGGGAACGGGGTCAACTCGATGTCATTGTCGTGGAAACAGCCGTCGAAGGCCATCGCCTGGCTGGCGTTGAAGGTGGACGGGATCTGAAGAGGCGGAGAAAGAATTCAGAACATAATGGATCAAACTGTGAAATCCATCTATGCATGTTTATCCATCTTGGCTCTTGATATATGACCTGGTGCAACACCTGTATTTAACCACTAGAGGGAGATGTGCTGCAAAGTATGATTCCCTGTAATTCCCATGATTCCCTCCCTGTTGTGTCAGTGTGTTGCTGTGTGGTGTAATAATCTCTTTTGTCCCCTGTGCCGACCTTCCCCCTCTTCATCTTCCTCATCTCCTCCAGAGTGGTGCAGTAGTTCACCGCCGCGTATTCGATGACGGACAGGAAGACAAACAGGAAGCTGGTCCACAGGTAGATGTCCACCGCTTTCACATACGACACCTGGACGCCACAAAGTCGAGAAAACAGACACAAACTCTGAATCCATTGGGTTCATGCTGTATGTACGGGCTTTAACTAAATCACAGAATCTTCTTGATACTAAAAAACTACTTTTGCAGTGAACAATTAAGTAGAGGCAACAAATTAAAGTAAGCAAATGACTGAACCAATACTGGAGGTGAATAAACTGAACCATATTAAAAATAAAAAATGAAGTGAAACAGTCCAGTAAAATAAAAAAGTTAAATTCTGCGTAGGCTTTAGTGACATCTAGTGGTGAGGTTGTAAATTGCAACCAGCTGAACACTGCTCCTCTAATCTGACCTTTTCTAAGTGTGTACGAGAACCAACAGTGGCCTTCAGGTGTGTTTGGTTTGTCCGTTCTGGGCTACTGTAGAAACATGTCAAACAACCAGCTCCCTATGCAGAAATGAAGCACTTATTCTAAGGAAACATCCTGTTTATGGAAGCAAGTGAACCCACACAAACACAAGCTGTTACCTGAGGCATGGAGGAGGACACTCCTGTGATGATGGTGGACATGGTGAGCACTGTGGTTATACCTGCAGGAGGAGGAAGCACAGGTGTGTTTTCACATCACAGCAAAACACCTTCAAATGAAACATGAGGCTTGGTGTAGACTGGTCAGCAGGTCAACAGGAATTTGGACTTTTTATGACAAACCAAGAATATTTCCAATCAAGCAGCATCTTTAGAAAGAAAACCACTGATTCCTCTGCCTTAAAAATCACTGTCAACAGTTTCTCAAGTCCTAATTTAATGCTATTTTTTATTTTGATTAGTGGCAAAGATTTCTTTTCAAACACTTTATCTAAAAAAGTGATGCAATGGAAGAAAAAGATCTTGTATAAATGCACCTGCTGTCGATGTCCTGACACTTGGAGAAAAGTGTTGAGACTTGTTCGTTTGGTTCGTGTTAATGTCGAGTCTTACCCAGAGAGACTCGTGCAGGAACAGCCCTCCTGTCGATCCAGAAGGAGACCCAGGACAGGACGACCATCAGCATGGTGGGGAAGTACGTCTGCAGCATGAAGAAGAAGATGTGCCTCCGCAGGATGAAGGTAATGAACAGTCGATTGTACCAACCTGACAAACAGAGACGGGGATTTTGAACTTGTCAGTTAGACAACATGGGTGTTGGATGCAGGACAGTCAAGTTCTTCCTCACTAAACTGGGAACCCATCTCTTTCTGGACTCACAGTAAAGGGTCAAACACAAACTGTCTGGCGACACTCTGAAACAACGCACTGTCTATTTGTGACCTCTTGTCTCAGGTTACATCCACCTGTGGGCTGTGACCAGAGATTTATTTTTGTTTTATCTGAGGCCTGAGGAGGTCAAATTACCCAAGAAAGTCGAGTGAAAGCAAAGATTACTCTGATAAAGACAAAAAACAAAACAAATATGACACGACACACTTACATGTTACTGTATTATTTTCTGTAGCCGACACTCGGGATTCATTTTTTGTTCAGTTTTGAGAAGTGAACTACTTTCTATATCAGTTTGTAAACAGAAACCTCGGCCCTTTCAGTGTGAATTGAAGTTATTAAACCACACACACACACACACACACACACAGACCGGTGCTGCTGTAGAAAGCCAGGCCGCTGGAGGCGTGGAAATGCTCGATGAAGAACTGAGACAAGACGATTTCATCCGTCCTCAGAGAGTCGTTCCCATTCTTCCAGTAAAGCATCAGGTCGTTCTCATTGTACGCATCTACAGAGAGAGAGGGAGGGAGGGGGGGGATGAGGAGTGAAAGAGGAGACAGAGATTGGTTGGGTTTTTTTTGGCTGTCCCTGAGAACACGTCTTTATCAATACTGTGTTTAATGTGTGTGTGTGTCTTACAGCTCTCCAGCTCCAGCGAGCAGTTCTGTGTGTCCAGAGGGAAGCTGCTGAAGTCCATCGAGCAGAGAGCTGTAACTGTGACCCTGAAACACACACACACACACACACACATATCCAGTATAAAACAGCTTTCACCACAGTAACTCCTACACTGCACACCACATTCACCGTGTCCTGGACAGACCTTTCCTGCTGTTGCCAAGGAAACCTGAACACAACTTCTCTTTTTCCCTCTCTCTGCCGAATTTTCTCAGATTTTCATCCTCTGTTGCCTTCACTGGCGCCACGTGTGAAGTGAATTTCATCGCCAGAGGCCACAGGCCGTACCTGACGCTGTAGAGGATGTTCCCGTCGGGGTAAACCCGCAGCATGATGTTCTCCATGGTGGTGTCGTGGATGAAGGAGCGTTTGGAGTGGACGAAGAAGACGTCAGGGACCCAGATCTTCTTCACCAGGCGAGAGTCGAACGTCCTGCTCTGGTTGTTGCGGGACGGAAACGCCAGCCGCTCGTCTTTCCAGTAGTGACGCAGGTAGAGAGTCATGGTGAAGTCCTACGAGACGCAGACACAAAGCAAAGAAATCTCAGCTTTATATCTCAAGTTTTATCCGCCTTTAAAGCTTGGATTCGTATAAAATAATGTTAAATAAGTAACTGAATTAACATTATGCTCTCAAACTTAATCTTAACACATTTTCCTGGTAAAGTGATTCATATTTATGAGCAAAGAAAAACAAAAAGAGAAGGAAAAGTTGTTTTTTTTTTGCTGTCAAAAACTTCTGGCGTCACATGGACGAACTGGACATTTCTCTGCAGCAGTTTGAGAAGAAAACTTTCCTCCAGTCTGAACTGAACATGCAGATTTTCACCGTTCCAGTCCAGGCTCCCGTGACAACACCTTCCTCTTCACCATTTATCTCTCTCGGATGGAGGAACTCGGTGAAGCACTTCTGAGTAAGTGGCCGGTTCAGTTGAAAGCAGAGCCACTGAGAGGTCAGGGACCAGATGAAGGGAAGTGATTTCAGGGCGTCGCTCGTCTCCATTTTTACAGTAAACCCTCTGAAGTTTCAGGTTATTTGCATGAATTATTAGTAAATGGAAAAAGCCTGTTACAAGAGCAGATCCTAACTTTTTAAAGGTGCTTCTAATCTCTACACAAAGTTAAAACAGAGCTATTATCATTTGTTTTTTTCTGTGGTTTGTGTATGTATCTAAAAATATATCTAACTTTATAGAACAACAGTTGTTTTCAGACTGAAGACCACATTAACCAGCGGACAGGAGGCGTCAGGAGTTTTCTTGTTTACCAGTCAGTGAAATGTGGATTAAGCTGAAAAAGAAGTTTAATATTCAGTGTTTCTCACCATGTTGACCTCTGAGATGCTGTCGATGCTCTCCACCTGCACGTCGATGCCTACAGGGATGGCTGCACCTGGAACAACAACAGAGGAACATCATTAGTTTTAAAGGTTTCGCAATCTAAACTCATAAATCAGTGTCAGGTTTGACAGTGTACGGTACAGAGAGTCACTGAGGAGCACTCTGCAGCGTGTATCTGGGGTCATGGACAATGTCAACTGTCATTTTACATTTCATACACCCACCTGAGCATGAAACACTGAAAGCATATAAATGTTTGGAGTGAAATCTGTTAAAAACTCTACGTCAGGACGTCACATATCAGCTCTCAGCTTCAGCCCCATCATCCGTGTGGGCCCTCAAACCTCATTTTGGTCAAACACCGGTAACAACATCCTTTGTTCCGGCCTCCAACTCACCGCAGCATCAACATCTGTCTTCATCCCCCCACTACATCCGCCTCATTAGCAGATGAAGCTTGTTTAACCGC